>NC_140909.1:8180552-8677014 GCF_045865225.1 Trachurus japonicus
TTTCACATGTGCCTCTACCAAAAAGAAAAACCCCATCTCAAAGCACGAGCTCTCAATGGCACTCGCTTTTCTTTTCTGTTTTTCCTTTTTTGTTCTTTCCTCTCCCCCCTTTTTTATCCTGTTATGGGTTTTTTTTTCTCTCTTTCCTTTTTTAAAATAAAATTCCTGTTTTTTTTCCTCCTTCCTCTTTAAAATCCCGTTTAAATTTTCCGTTTACAGACCACAGGCTCCCTCAGAATAAGCTTACCAAAAGTTGAAAAAACAATCCCAGGTTTGGCAAAGGGGGGCTGGGAAAAGAGAGAAAGAGAGTTGGCGTCCACTCGGCGTTTTAGTCCATGCACGACTCCGGTGCCTCTGTCCAACGTGCTGAAAGCATAACACAGCCAGGGTAACTATGAGGGGCCGACAAAATATCTATATACTACTTTTCTTTGAGTGCCCACTTTAAACAGTTTTTTTTCTCCTTTCCTTTTTTTTTTTTTTTTTTACTCTGCTGCTTCCCCGCGTCTTGTCACGTGTATTTTCCCCCCTTCTTTGCCAAAGCAGCTTCTGTTAATATTTGATCACATGTTAGTCGGACATTTCCTTCCACATAACAGCACCTATATCACAAATGCCGGTTCAATTCAGTGAACAGTAGGAGCTACAGTCGCCTCCAAAAAAAAAAAAAAAAAAAAAAAAAGGCTCCACTCTCATGTCTAATTACAACTGGCACCGCTGATACGGATCCCTATTGTTCCTATAATGTCACAGGTAAAGTGGCACATGTTGCTTTTTTATTATTCTTAATCTTAATCTCATTCCACACAGACTCATAAAGAACATACATACATATACATACATACATGCACGCGTGGAATATATAGAGAGCCCTGTCTCTCAGTGGCAAACACACACTCCAGCCTCCAACAGCCTTTATCCTACATCACATCCACACACTGCGCGCAGACACAATGTAATATTTCCTTACCTCTCTCACTGTACCGGCATATCCTCAGCCGAGAAACACCACACAGCCTCTTTTTTTCCCCCCACACAAGCTCTGTCAACATCAGCCCTCATCAGACATGGGTCTCGATACTGAGTTTCTCAAGTAGCCACAGTAGTCCAACCCTTCCAGCAATGCGTTGCCAGACTAAACAGCAAGCACGACTATTTACTGCTAATCATCCCTTATATGCTCCGTGTTTTCCATTGCTACTTACCATTTTTTTTCTCCCCCTACGCTGTCCTGGAGATACAAGTGTCTTAATATCCACTCACTCCAACAGATGCTGGTAGGTAATGTGTCTTGTTTGAAGTCATCATATGAGAACTTCTGCTGTGCTCAGTAGATCGCCCACCACTTCGCTGACTTATGAATCTAATAACCCTTTGCAATATCGGCGTGCTTAAACTCTCTTAGGCAACACCTTGGTGGCTCTACAGTAAAAAGACAAATATCAACAAGCCTGCGTTGTCAGAAAAAGCTTGTTCACATATACGTAACACCCTCGCCCGGACAACGCCATTAGGGGTCTTACGTGATTGAAATAAGCGACGGCGGTCCAAGTTTATGGGGGGCTACTAGTTCCTGAGTCGTCGCCTCAGCTTCGCCTCAAATCTTTAGACCCGCGTGTGACACAAACATAAAAAAAAACTTCTGAGACATTTCCATATTCACGTGTTGGTGTTTTTACACTGTTATACACACTCTCCCTCTTGGCGAAGGGCCATTATTATAGGCCCGTTACGCACACGCACAACTGGTCATTTAGGTGTTTTTTTTTTCTTTTGACACGGACACGGACGCGCATCCACGGGTCTCGGCTTTTTTTTCCTTCTTTTTTTAAACCCAAACAACAAACAAGCACATTAACAGCGCCACAGGATCTGCCGGTCAAGTTCTTGAGGAACTTGTTGCTGCTCAAAAATGACCCCCCCACCGCCACCACCACCACCACCATCACCATCATCACGCACCATCAGCACCTCCATCCAACCTCCTCTCCAAGTCTGCGCGCTATCATAGCTCTGTCTCATTTATACTTACATTGTGTCCAATTCTGTCAAAGTGCCGCGTTTGTCCCCCCTTCTTTCTTTCTTTTTTGTTGTTGTTGTTTGTTTGTTTTAATAGTTAGTTTGTTGTTTTCGGACTGAAACAACAGGAATAGAAAAAAAGTTAATCCACGTCCTCCAGAGCCACAGAGTGAGACTGAGAGCAACGATCAGAGAGCGATGCCAGCCAGAGGAAGGTGATTTTCGATCAGGAATATCTGGAAGTTCAAAGGCGAAATCTGTTTTCAGTAAAATTCCATCAGTTGCACTGCCAACACTCAGCCATCTGATTGTTATGCAGTGACGAAGCGCTGTGCTTGCAAGTGAAGCCCCAAATGTACTAAGTAACATGAGTAATAGGTGATATTTGCCTGACTCTTTGCCAGCATCCCCAAACTTTCTGGAGTGTTTGTAAGAGAAAGTGTCATTCATGTGTCAGAAATGACTTTGTGGTTGTTGTTTTTTTGTTTTTTTTTTGGTCATAGTTTATGGAAATCACGCAGCATGGGTGGGTGCGTTATTGGAAACTGGAGGCGTGCGTCTGCAAAGAGACAATAGCACCCACCTGACAAATCCTTGGACTTCTCTCACCGAATTAAAAAAAGAAGAAGAAGAAGGAGGAAGAAGAGGAAGAAGGAAGAAAAAAAAGAGAAAAGCTGCTCATCAAAGTGTTAGTGGGTAACTCGATGCCACTCAGACCTGCTGCTGTGGCGCACACTTGTGCCTTCTTCTGCCTCTGTGCGTGAATCATGGGTGTAGCAGGGGAGGTGGGAGGTGGGGGCATCACCGTCCCTTTGTCACAACACAGACACTGATAGATGCACTGATTGGAGTTGTGAATGCACAGCTTTGTGGCGGTGCTCTTCTGTCAGTGTCACGTATCAATACTGAAGAAAAAAAAAGAAAAATCTTTTAAAAAAAAAAGAAAAAAAGAAAAAAAAAAGAAAGAAGTCATTTCTTGGCAAATGAAGTTGATTCTAATTTGGTCTGACTCAGGCAAAGCCAATGGCCAAAAAAGTGCAGTTTGTGTAAATACATTTCTGTCTTAAAGACACAAGATGGCATAATCAGATAAAATTAGAATCTTTCTTTTTATAACATAATCATTATTTGCCAGGAAAAATGTACTTTCTCATCCGCCACACAAGCAACAAGTGCTGGACCTGCGAGTCACACATAGCTTATTATCCTTGAACTCACTCCTTTGGAAAATGTAGGCTTTTCACACAATGGCTACTCATTCCAGGCTACTAATAAAAAGAAGAAAAAAGAAGGGAGTGACGTAAAGACAGAGGTAACACATATCAGCTCGGCGTGGACGCATGCTGAGGATGAACAATTGCCTTCATTCGCCTCACATGATTAAACGGCTGGGATGTATGTGTCCCATCACCTCTCGGGCTTCCTACCATCATCCTACTCTCAGTCCTTTTTGCTTCCTGACGTGGTAACTTGACTTGCTCCTACTTGTGATGTTGTTAACACTTCCTCTGCTCCCACAGCTTTTCGCAGACTCTGTTACTGACTCATGCTCGTCCCTTTTTCTACTATGTATGCCCTCCCCCGCACTCTTCACCACAATACCTTATGGCTGAGACCGAGGTCACAGATCAATCACTTCACCCCCTGGGCTGCATATGACTGCATGGCATTTTGCTCTGTGGTCTGCCAAGACACTTCACCTCTTTTGAGCTCACTCTTGGAACTTTTAAGTGTTTGAGTGGAATATATTTTGGCAGAGGGAGTGTTATTAAGATGTGTAGCCGACGGGCTGCACTGTGGGATAAATTTGGAGATGAATGCGCTCCATTACGGATCTTTGTGGTCTGTAAACAAAGACTGAGATCGGTGTAGATATTGATGATCATTAGGTACAGTAAACGCGGCAGAGTAGACCTATAATGTAAGAATAATGGCAGGAATAGCCACAGTATCGCTCTGCAGTGGTTGGCTCCTCACCACTTGTTGTTATTATTGTATTCTGAGAATCTATCTTTACTTTCAGATGGGATCCGGTGTGAATGAATCCGAGGATGTGCCAGCAATCTGCCTATGAAAGCCTGGAAGTGACTCGCAGCTCCTCCCTCTCAAACGACAACTGGACAAAATTAATCACTAAGAAAAAAAGGAAACAAAAAACAAACTATTGTTGAAGCCGTTTTAACGCTGCAGTCATCACACTTCCCTGTTTACATCTGGTAATCACATTTGGACCCTGTCTGGTCTCTGGAATCATTACTAAAATGTAGAGTGCCAGCCTAAAATTTTGAGTCTATCAGCACTTTCCTCCCCCTCGCCGTAATGACAACTATTAAGCGAGGATGGATCCAGTCGGGCCGTGTGTATCATTACTCTGTCTTAATCTTTGTTCCATAAATATTGATAACAAGGGCCCCACGTCATGTGTTACTAGCACCTGCTGTTAAAAATAGAAGGCCCGCTGATGGCAGGTTATCTCTTACTGTCAGATCCCAGTGTATCTCCCTCCTCCCCGCCCCCCTCCCCACCCTCTCTCGCTCTACCTCTTGTATCTACAGGAAGTTGAGCTCCGGGACAAACAAAGAGCAGACAGAAAACAACAAATACTCCGATTACACACCAGTAAATCAAACCACTGTACCCCCATCTCTGTGCAATTCATCCTCAAATAAGGTGTATTTGTAAGAAGAAAAAGAAAAAACAGAAAAGAAAAAGAAACAGCCACCTATTTAAAGTCTTCATTCATTCACATTTAACATAATTGACTTAAAAAAAAAATTCCTAACCAAAGAGTCACAATAGCTTAATGCAGTCACCCCTGTTGACAATGTGCTTCATGCCGTACATCTGTCATCCTGACGTGAAGCTTCATAATATTTCTGTACAGTGTGGAATTAATTATCGGGCTCGGGCTGGTGACTCAGAGCTCAGGTCCTCAGAAAGTAATGCAGCCCCGTAAATAATCGCCCTGCTGCCACCATACTTCACACTGATGGCGAGCGCTGCATTTGTGCTAATTTCGCCGTTCTATGTATAGTGTGATGGACAGTGTCAGGATGGATGATATTTGGGTTGCCCCCAGTGTGCTTCAGCGGGCTGAAATTGAACTGAATGTGCTTGCTGTGATATTGAGGGTTTCCATCTGGCCTCGGCCGCCGCGTACAGTGTCATCCGTCTTCTCCCGGCCATCTTTTATCAGTATAACACCAGGTGACTATGTAAACTCTGTCTTTAGTGCCTGAGGGGGGAAATCTAGAGCTCTGGGTGTGACATATAAGTGCATTGATCTCCTAACTCTGACTAACCTCCGTCTGCTCGACAGCCTGGAGTGGCGGATGCTGCCTGTCTGCCATTAGCTTTATGACTGCCCGGGCGAGATAGGTAATCTGGGCCTGCCCCTGGACCGCCGAGAGGCTGCCAAACATCACTGGGCAACATGGTGGGTAAACATCAAAATTTCAATTTTAATTACGTACGAAGAGCTCAGATAAGTTTTTATTACTCGTACAAACAGAGAGAGGGAACAGTGGAATATGGATCCAAACTTGTCTCGGATCAAATATGGCCCAGGGACAGTGACTTATTCATGACTGAAATGAATGCAGTGTATTTTAATTCTGCAGCGTGGCGCACTGAGATGAGATTGTTGTGTGTGTGTGTGAGTGTTTGTGTAAGCGTGAATGTGTATGGAGTGGTGGGAATTTGAATAGATGTATTTGCATCTTGTTGCTTAGCCAAAGGCATTATTGGTTCCCAGTGGTAGTGACCTGAAATTTTGCATGCACGGCAACTCTGCAAATGGTAGCCCCTTTATGATCAGCCAAATATTGCACAGTAGAAGTACCAGGCACTGACCTTCAATGCAGCACATATATGTAACACACGTTGACGGAGGTGTTCACATTGCATGATTGTCTCTCCTTCCCAGATTTTCTGCTGCGCTCTACAAGGAAAGGAGAAACAACGAAGATGTAATAGAAGTCTGTCTATTTGCAGTGCGATTGATCCAATTGATCTGGTGGCTTTGGTCATTAATATTTAGTCCTATTAGCATAGCACCCTGCCTTCAAGTAACTAGGAAGTTAAACAAGAAAAATGACCCGAAAAGACGACCGCCGCGACACCAAAACACTGTGTGTGGGGTTGTTTTTACAGCTGAAGCAGTAGGTGGTAGATTGTGAGTCTTGATATTCACTGTGTGTTTAAGTTGCCTTGATCTCTGAAGTGGACACTGAGCCCACAAACATCTTCTATTACTTTGCATAAAAAAACAGGGTTTTTTTCTTCTTATGGGAAAGTTTGACAGCAGATTTAGTCAGTGTGTCCATTGCTGGCACAACCACCAACCATTGTAAATACCATGCTGTAAAATCCAGTGTAAGCCAACTTAAAATATACAGTCAGTCAAGGTCAGCAACCCTGCAAAACTCATATCAGCATTACTAAGGCTTTAAAACAAAACAGTTTTTTCAATGTTTTTATGTAAAAGCCCTATTTTCTGACCCCCATGCTAAAATGCCTATGTGACGAATATAATCTTTATCTGCTTAAGCACTTGTGGGCGCCCAGGAATGGACGGGTCAAGAGTTTTAGCTCTTTTTACTGGTCGTTTGATATAAAAGATAGCAGCAGTAGCAGCAGCAGCAGCAGCAGCCGCCTGCAGAGGAGGCGGAGGCTCGTGACTTGGATGCTGGCAGTTCAAATCCCTGGACTGGCTGACGAAAGCTGTGTAGGGAAGTAACACTGTGCTCTGCCTCAACAGCAACTGTCAAAGTGCTGTTGCACAGAGTCACCGAAGTCCCAACTGTTCGTTTACAACGGTGTAAGGCTGTGACAGTTTACCGGGCAGGTCCCACGTGTGAGTGCGCCGACTTCCTCCTCGCCACGGTTAAATTAGTGGTTTTGATCAAGTGGAGGTTTGGAGAGATGGTCAAAGCTGATAGATAAACATTAAAGGTACCATCCCAGGTGGCTCATTTCTGGCAAAATGTTGGCAAAAGTATAAAAATCTGAGTATATGTGGTCAAAGTATTAGATAATAATCGATTACATAAGTGATTTGACATATCAATGACGAAATGAGGTCGTCTGTGTGAGGAGCAGGGGCCAAACTCTGTCCTACCAATCAAATTACTCTCAGATGACTTTGGTTGGATGTCCCGTCTGTCAGTCAAACTGCCAAATCATGCAACCGCCATTTACATTTACGGGACATGTTTGTGTCGCGGACTCGTGGTGCCACAGAGATGAGAGCTGTGACACCGGGTCCGAGGCTCTGATCGCAGGTTTGGTTTCCAGCAGCGGTGTGTACGGCAGAGAGTCTCCACTCTCCTTCTAACAAGTTACAAGTCATTTATCTAACATCACAATTAATCCCAAGCCGTTTAATGACGGTAAAAATGAAACATAAGGTAAATAATATCCTGCATAGTTCTTCTGCTCTGTGCTACTCCGATCAGAGCAGCGTCCCCAGCAACGGTCTGTTTAACGGTTTTGGTGATTCCTGATTGGACGGAGGGGGTGGGTGCTTAAGTCCAGCCACCTGGGATGGAAACTTTAAGTGTGTGTCTGTGTGTGAGAGTTCAAATAAATTTGTAAACTTTCTTTGAAACAGACTCTTATTCTGAAATTTTAAATGATTTCAGGTTTGATGGATTTTCAGGCGTGGAAACAATCTCACCTGTAGCTTTTGATCATAGAACACCGGTATGGAAACACCAACCCAACTATTTAATGGACATTTTTTTTGCCCTATTTGTTTTTCTCGATCCCCTATAGGAAACTAAAATAGTGAAATTACTCTGTAATCTCTATCTTCTGATCGTCCTTTGAAAGATGGAGGCTTGACAGACTCTTCCATTGATTGATGTTTTGATTACAACACAAAAAACCTCTTGATGCCAGTGCAACATTTTGTAAATTTGAGAAACTGAACATGTTTCTGACGCAGTTTTAAAGTAAAAGAAAAAGAAAAGAAAAATTATTTTGAGATGATAAACGCCAATTCAGATATAGTATTTGTATATTTTGTGGCCATAATTGGACAGAAGAAATGTATATGTTTGAGATAATTAGAAACTGTCACCAATAAAGAGCTTCTCCACAGGTGAGCACTGTAAAAACACTAGAAAACATAACTTTTTTTAACGGTTTTGTTTTTATAGTTTTATAACTCATTCATATAAAACAACATCGAACTTCGTCACATGGTCTGCTGATGTTTTTCATATCTGAACTTCATGGCCTCAACTCCCCCCGACTACCTGCCCCCCTCCCCCTCGTCCCCACCTCCTGTACAATAAAGTCAAACACGATTCCCCATTACAGTTGACAGACAGACAGTAGGCACAAAGTTTAAAATAAAGATCTTAAAGGGAATAAAAGCTTCGCAGTCAATGGTGAGGGAATTGTTAAGGATAATACAAAGGAGTGGGATTTCTGGTGCATTTGTCTGCGAGGGATATCCCAGCCAAAGTTTCTCTATACATCAAAGGGCTGCTGCAAATAAAAGCACACTTGTCAGGGGCGAACAAACTGCCTCCTTTGTGCCTTGTACCAGCCAAATTCAGACACACAAAGCCTTTGGATGTACAACACTGCAAAGAAGACATACTATTCACATGCCATGCTTTGCTCTCTGGTGGTTTGCTGTGTGCTTTTGTCTGCCCTGACCAGAACAGATATATAATATCACTGGATCAAAATCCTTTCAGTCCCTTTTACTCCCTGTTAAAGACTCCCGTTACACTCCCTCCCCCCATACACTCCACTATTCTTTCTTTTCTTAAACAAAGTAAACTTGATGCAGCCAGATAACACTTGCAGCCCTCAGGCCTAATGCCCAAAAATGAGTCTCAGGTTCATTCAGGTTTTTTTTTTGTTGTTGTTGTTAAGGAGACAGCTTTGAACAAGCTGTGGTCAGACGGACTGGACACGTTTCACTCTTGCCTCAGGAAATTATTGTCTGTTTTTTTCCATTTCTGTCCACATCTGTCACCTGCGTCTTTTACATGCCTCTGAAATAAATCACTCGGTTAGAAAGTTTTTCTGTGCCAAGCAAAAAATATGGAGAAAGTTGTTTTACCGCCCGCACATTGACATGACTCACAATTAAACACTCACATACGCACGCACACACACCTGAATCACATACGACTCTGCTGCTTCTTATCAGAGACTAAAACAAACAAAAAAAAGTATTTTTTCTGTGTGAAGTCTCGCGAATATTAAAGTAATAATTCATCTATTTAAATCAGGTCTGCAGCTGATAGTTATTTGATAATCAGTTAATCTGTTGATTATTTTTTCACTTCATTGTCAGTGATACATTCAGATTGCTTGATTTTCAGTGAACAATCACACAAAACACTGAAAAGATTCAAATACACAGAGAAACTGGAACCTGTCAATTTTGGTCAATTAAACAATCAATTCCTAGTAAGAATCTTTGTTAGGATTGGTCTGTTGATCAACCGATCATCTAATCGTTAGACACTTATTATGCTCATTATTGCGGTTGAATAAATGCCTTTATGTTGATTTTGGTGTATTTTTGTACCCTGATAATAATTTCTACTGAGTGTAACATCAAATAAATGAATTGTATCGTCCAACTACTTTGATTTCAGACTTTTCTTTAAACTTTACTTGTTGGTTTTCAGGCCACCACGGATTAGTCAGAATAAATCTGCGAAGGGAGCTCACAACAGAGTTTCCATTTAGTCATGAAGCGAATTTGAATCAAGTTACAATCAACTGGATTGACGCAAATAAACTGAGCTCGTGTTGACAGACAGGGTAGGTGGTGGCTTCCAGGAAAACATTAGAAACAAGCTGATCATGTTCTTCCTCTCCAGAAGCCAAACAGACCATGCAAACTAAATGTTACAATGATATGTCTGAGCTAGTTTGGAAAAGGTGTGTCCAAAAAACAAAACAAAATCTAAATGCAATTTTATGCAATTACTTCAAAAAGTGTCTGTGATTAACTTGACATAGAAACGACTATTGACAATTTGCGCCATGATTATCATAATCAGACTTTTGGAAACATTTGTGAATCATTGTTGACACCTTAGTGACACATATCTGACTCATAATACATTTGCTTTGGTTTTTGGGGATTTCTTATCAAGGAGAACAACTCATGCAACAGAGCACTGTTCATCCATGCATCACATGTTAACCACATATCACGGGAGAAATTAGCCCTTTTCAATCACCGTCATGTGTGTGCGGTTGTGAAATCATAGCCTGAATTCACTGGGTTTTAATGACATTACGTGCTATTTTTGCTTGATTTCCTCTAAAAGGCAACACACACACACACACACACACACACACACACACACCTGAGCTCACTCCGAGGCACCATGGCGCACCATGGCCACTGCTTCACTCTGCCTTAAGAGATTTCAGTGTGTTGAATAAAGCAAGTCTCTGAGTAAATGCAATGACTCATCACCAGGGTCATTTGCCTTTCACTGCAAATGAGTGTGGGTGTCTGACTAACTTGCAGTTATAAGCTGGATATTGTTTTTTAATCATTGGAGAGAGAGAGAGAGAGATGGAGAGAGACCTAGTGTTTGTGTACAGTATGTATGAAAGGAAAGCGTGTGAGAGCATGTGTATGTGTGTCTGTGTCTGTGTCTGTGTGTGTGTGTGTGTGTGTAAAGCGGTGTACAGTTTGTATGCCAGAGAGACAAAGACTGAGGGCCACATTTAAAAGGTTTGAGACGCATTGTGCGCCCGGAGCCACGCGTTATTTATCAAACCGGTGCTCCGGCCTGGAAGTGCTGTTTCCTGTCATCTGACGGAGAAGCCCTCTGTGTGTCAGCGGTGAAGTACGCCTCGCTCCCACATGCATTTGAGGGAGAGGCGTGCAAAGTGGGAGGAGATACCAGTGTGGTTATTTGTGCTTTCTGACTGATTTCTTAAAGTTCACACACACACTTGAGGAGTGTGATGATTTTTAGTGGGATTTTCTTCATCTATAGAAAGCTGGTGCAATTTTTTTTTTTTGCAGGTTAAAGGCTAAGGTAGGCAGGAGCAAAATTTAATTAAGCTCCATCTGCAGAAATCCAGCCCACATATAGCTACTATGATATCCATGGTAACACTATTTGAAAGGGTGTGTATGAGGCTGCCATCACACTGCCATGAAAACTGACATTATCATTAATTGAACTTCACGGTTGTTTAAGATTGTTGTCATTAAGACTTTTTAAAAAAATTGATAATCCTGTCGATTTTGCTCGTCAATTACTTCATCTTCTGGCACCAAAATGTGGCCTTTTGCTGGACACGGTGGTGGTGGTGGTGGTGGTGGTGGTTTGTTGCCAAGAGCTTCGGTCATCATTGTGTTACAAGATAAGAGGTTACAATATGCTACTTCATCCTCTGTAAACAGGGGCAGGCATAACAAGAGGGGATGGGATGCAGCTAGCTGGAGTTTTACTGCTGGTAAGCAGCTGTCAACTTTATTATTAAATGACATTAGGGGGAATACCATGCATATCGCAGGGAAAAAAAGAGAGGAAAAACAAATGCGTATACAGTTCTTTGTGGCTCCATAGGGAACTGCACAAAGTCTGATAGTGTTTCACCTGATTTAGCATTGGTTGGGTCTTGACAAGTTTGAAAATGTAAGAAATACTTTTTTTTAAAAACATATTATTTGATGTTTTTGGTTATTTTTACTTGCAATGATCTGATGAACCGGTCTAGTGAAAATGGTAGACGTGATTTCATTAAGTGAGCATACGAAAACGCAGGTGCTGACTTTACCACAGCTAACGGGTCAACTAAACAATAAAGTGGTTGACGACAGGATGGATGATCCTTAAACTTATAAAATCCTTCACTCTTACAGATGTTTTCAAGATTGTACTCACAAGGATGATGTACGATGACATCGGTCTTTTCAGGGAGTGTTGCAAATCACAATAAGCTGTTGTTTACGTTCAAGTCTGGTAGCATCTGTAGTAAATATCTGAAGGGAAAAGGAAAATGTTAGGTGATGATGTAGTGGATACATAAGTCAACTTAATTTTGGGTGTTAGAGCCTTAAAGAGTTTGCAGACAGGATACAGTGTTCTTGATGTCTGGTCCTTGGCCAGAGCACTGATTGGCCGATCAGAGTTTTCCCAAAATTGTGGTGGGAAACGTCTGACATGTTTAGGTTGCTAGCAACAAAGATGTATCTTCTCAGAGGTAAGAAACAAGCGTTGACCTTAACCATGCGGTTGTTACTGAAACCATGAAAACAATGGTCCCTCAAACACTTAACTACACAATGATCTTAAGCCACATTGCAAACTTTAACCTAAATGTGATAAAGCCCTTTTGTGCCTGTAGTTGCATAACTCAACCTTAGAGGGGAACTATACGAGTCCAGTTGCTTTTTCGCTGTTTTGGTAGCTTTTTTCCCCCCTACGGAGCTCCTCCTTCACTTTCGGGTGTCATATTTTCAATCCCTATAGTCGTAGGAGTAGGTTTGTTACCTTAAATTGTCGGTGCAAGCGATTTTTAGAACGGCGGAGCCGAGCCGCGAGCTGCTCAGAGCTACGCTACGGAGGGTAATGAGATTTCTTGGTTTCCTTCATCAAATACATACGGAGTTGTTTTTGAGGCAAATGCAGAGACTGCTTGCCAAAAAACTGACCCCGACGGGAGCGCGCAGCAGCGGTTTTGCATGAATTTACCTCTAAAACAACTCTGTCTGGTAACGTTGTGTTATTATCTCATAGCGTGGTGAATGTGCAGGTCACAACTTGTCCACCAGAGCGTTTTGGAGCTGTTGGATTGTGTATTTGATGAGTTTGATGAGGGAAACCCCAAGAAATCCCATGAGCCTCCGTAGCGTAGCTCTGAGCAGCTTGCGGCTCTGCTCCACCGTTCTAAAAACAGCTTGCACCGAAAATTAAAGGTAACAAACCTACTGCTATGACTATAGGGATTATGGCAATGGCTCAATTTGCCAAAATGTTGAACTATCCATTTAGAAAATGTAAAAATTTGGCACAAATGTCAATTTGGACTAAAGAATTAATTGATTAGATTTTGGTAGTCAGAAGTCAACTTTCTGTGGTTAAACGTCAATGATATTGTAGTCTCGCTCGCCAGACCCTCCTCCAGAGAAGAAGGGTCTGGCTGGTCCGCCTATGATTCTGCGATCAGAGAAAAAAACGCTCCGGCCGTTTGGAATTCTTTCAACCAGTCACAATCGTTGTGGTCGGTGCCATAGCAATGGTGCGCTTGCAAAATATTGCCGGTTGAAAACTGGATTTGGGACCGCGGTGTAACGCCGGTTGGCAACTGTTGACGGATATTTATTCTTTTGTTCGGTTTAACGGCGGTTGGCAGCCGCTGACGGACAATTCTTCTTCTGTTCAGTTCATGACATGGATGTATAATAGATCCATGGTTCCTGTTGCTGTTTGTTGATGTTTCCTTTTACCGGGCGGACTGTGAAAACTGCAGCACGGAGGCGGGACTTCCGCCGGGTGGCTCGTTCCGACCAATCAGAGGCTAATCGCAGCAACGCACTTCCGTCAGGCCAGACTAATGATATTGTGACATCATAACGTTCAACAGAAATGACGGAGAGGTTCTGGTGTCAAGGCAGGTGTTTTAGAGTTGATCTCTAACCGAATCGGCTGAAAGAGGAATACAGTCTACATAATATAATGCAGATGATTATTAGAAATGATGGCTACATCATACTCATTTTGTTATATTTCTGTATCAAGGAGACTTTTGCCTCTGTGAAGACAAACTTCCAAAAAAAATGTTGAAATTAGTGTTGAAAAACACCAATGCATCTGCTCTTACTCAGGAGCTGTGTTACCTGAGGTGACCAAACTATTTGTACATACTAATAAGGACCATAAAGGTGTTAAGTTTAACTTTCCTAACAGGCACACAGCACAACAAACAGGAGAGTGATGCAGATGTGAATCAAGCACAGTCTGTACACACCCACACAGTCCTGAGAGGAGGTCTAATCAGGCAAAACAAGTGTGTGGGTGTAACATGGATGAGTAGTGGCTCCAACTTTATTTGAAACAGGACAGACTGGGCTTGAATTAAAAGTCCTTCAGTTGTAGAATTAAAAGGATGTCGGGACGGATAAAGACTTTAAGAGGCTACACTTTTCTACACAAGTTCAGCCTTTTTTTTTTCTAATATCAGCTTCTTCTGGTGAATCTAAACAACAGGCACACAGGTACATGGGACAGAGATTATTGGGGCTGGTGAAATCTTTAAAAACTTAGTTTGCCAATACACCGCCTGACAGATGTGGCACTGCACTGAGATTTGTCTTGATTTTCATGAAGGTCAGTCCAACTACGGTGGAGAAACCTCAGAGACTTGCGGACAAATGTAGAGTTTGCTTTTGGGTAAAATTACCTTTGCCATTTGCTCCGTCTCGTTTTCTAACGTTCACGATCTCTAAATGATTAGCTGCCGGCCAGGTCCTGGTGTCACATTTGTGAGTCGAGTAACAGTAAATCATTCGCCCACGTTCGACCTAATCCCAAGTTTGACAACATACGTATGCTGTTGTTGTAACGTTAGCTATAATAGCAGCAGAGGTGTAAGTATCGCTTTCTGCAGCTGGTCTGCTCTCCGTGGGAAACCGTGCCGCCTCCAGTTTGTCGTCTGGTTGTTTAATCTGTATTGCGTTATTTATCCGCGCAATGTGCAAAAAGGTTTTAAAGCCACAAAGGCATAAAAACAAAAGTTAGCTAGCAGAGTTTGGTGAGTTTTGGTTTGGTTGGGCGCATGATTGAAAATATTATGCTAACTAATGTCACCGTTGTTGTTAGCTTAGCATAAACCCTTCTATATCACTCTGTATCTGACCAGCAAACTGTCTAGTTGTTACTCTGCGCATCACTCGCTCGTTGACCTTTTTATATTACAAGGTTTGTTTCACGTCTGCTGCTCTATACGACGCTTTGGATTCCACCACCGTGTAAATGTGCGGCCGAGATTTTGAGAGGCGTAGCTTCTGGAGGGGCACGTTTGTTTTGCTGCTGAGTTCAAATATCAACTGTCTCTCCCCGGCACTGCTTATATACTCTACCTTTAACCCTGTCTCCATGGCGATTGCTGCAATGGATGACAAATTTGAGGTCTCAATAAAACAAAATGACAGAAAAATAAAATAATATAAAATTGTGGAGCCACGTTTGTTGTGTGTTTTAGTGACGTAGCTGCTACATGTGTTGAAATACACAGGGGGCTATTTTACACTGTGTGTCTTTCAGATGTAATATAACAGAAATGGTTTGTCAGAGTTTGTGTTCGCAGTCTGTGGGTTCAGACTTTAAGTCAGCACAGGACTTCAGTAGACTCTGCAAATCGTGAAATGTTTATTTGCAAGGCTACCTGACTGTACAGCTCATTCTCCTGAGGATGAGTCATCCACCGGCTACATACAGTACATTTGAGGTGGGCTTTGGATAAGCTCCTGGAGGAGAATGTAGAGGGGCAAAGAACACTGCTGAGCCATCACAGCTGTACTGATTTTCTGTCACATTGTTTCACAACAGGAGACATTACCTGGTAAAGGAAACTGTAAATCTCACCCATCCCCCGCTATAACCACTGCACAAGGTCCTGTCAACAGTCAGCTGTGTATTGATAAAGAGAGCCAGGCATTTGCATTGTTTCTGCCCAAAATATGATTAAAATGAAGAGGAGTAACAGCTGGGCAGAGAAATAAGATGGCAAACAAATATATAAATATTTGTGGTTGGCATCATGATATCTGATTATCATATCTGATTTCTCTCTCCTCCTTCTGTATGTGAATAACCATATGAATCATATGATGTAAATAAATATGTATATTCACATACAATGTCCTTAATTGTTTGTTGTTAACTCGGATCATAACAGACAAAAATGAGCACTCTTGAAATATAGCATGTTTGCATAAAAAAACAAATAATAATGTAAGCGTACCAGCATATTAATAAAATCTGATCTGTGAATCCTCAAAAATTACTGTCGCAAACTCAGTATTCACTTAATTAATCAGCTGTTTAGTCAATAAAATAGTAACAAAAGCATATTACAGTAACTTTTACCTCTTAAGAAGACCTAATGTCTAATTTGTTTTTAGAGGAAAACAGGAAGTACCAAAACTGCATTTCTCAAAATGAAGCTCTCCTGCTCGGTAAACAACTAAATCCCAATAAATTATCAATACTATTGGCGATTAATTTGCTGATGACTGACAAATCACAGAATTACCTAATCATTTCAGCACTATAGTCTGTGTAAAAGTGTAAGCTATCACGGCTTACCTTATCCAGAATCACTATGTGTGGCCGCCTTTTGATCTGAAGGATCTTCCCCTATGGGCTCTAATGCAGTGATTTTATTTTATAGTTTTGTGTCTATTCCTTTGCCTTGGGGCGATTCACTGGACACAAGTGAACGTGGTGTAAAAGACTTGTTGGTCCTGCTTTACATGCCAAATCCAGGGTGCATCCAAAGAATTTCCATAAACCCCATTTAAATATTTGCATTGAGCATCACGGGATGGGACGATGAGCAGAAGCAATGCTCATGAGCCTCGCTTATGTCACATTTTCGACTGAAAAATTAAAATCTACATGTCTACAGGTTTCTCCTCTCAATCTCCTCCATCTTTTATCCAACTCTCGTCTCTATTGAACCGAACTACCCACAAACGTAAAAAAAAATCGGAAATATTAATCCTCATTTTTCAGCATGTTTACATGTCAGTAAGCATTATCAGACGTTCACATCCATCTTCACACTTAATTTTTCAGGCTAACAGAGGAAAAGCAAAAGCCAACAAATGACACCATTAGTGGCAAAAGGACAGACAGTGCTGGTTGTCAGCTCTCCACGAGTTATTCCACTGTGACATATTGCTTTAAGATATCAGGTCATCTAATTAGACAGGGGACGAAAAGTTCACAGCTGTGACGTGCTGCCTTGTGGGAGTCAGGAACATTGTAGGAGGGATCATATGCTTATACTGGTATGTGGTGGTCTGTGTCTCTCTTTAAAGGCTGTTTTCAAACACTGGGTTTACCAGAAAAAAAAAGGCTCTGAATTTCATTTAGGTCAAGGTTTCTTGATTCAGAATTACAATAGAAGAATCATAACCAATTGCATCAGTGTGTGTGTGTGTGTTAGTGTGATGGTATCTGGGGGTGTGGCAGGTTAAACGTTGTAAACAAATAAGAAAATGATGCTATGTGTATTAGCACTCACCTAGGAGGTTTAGAAAACACTGTGAAGAGGATCATAAATGATTAGATGAAATAAAAAATAAAAATAAAAAAACATGACAGCTACATGTATGTATGTTGTAACATGATGACAAACTAAAAGTGCTCAGTCCTGAGGGTGAAATACAATTAAAGTCACTGTGATCTTTGTTTGACAATATAAAAATAGAGTTAACTTTGTGACGCATTTGCACAGAGGTGTTTTTTTTTTATTTTTTTTACTAACAAATCACAACACATAGCATGTAATGTCTCTCATGGAGGCAAGATAAAACAATGGGTCCGACATGATCTGAGATTCTACCTGCAGTTGCTAAGCAACACCCACCTCCAACCTCTCAATCTGTCCCATTGGTCAGCAGGAAAAACGCACAAGGCGCCCCATTGGCTAAGAGAGTTAATAAACTTTAGCCAAGACCTGCCTCCCTGTGTGCGCACACACACTCTCTCCCTCTCCCCTCCTCTCTCTCTCACACACACACACACAATGAAGAGATTCTTGTGAATGAGAGCATGAGAGGGTGTCAGTGCTTGCGCAGTACAGTGCTGATATATGCATTGAGCTCCTGAGCTAAAAATAAAGATCACACTGAATGCTGTGCCACTGAAAGTTGCAAGACTGAATTCAAAGTGACAAGTCTAGTTCTCTCCAGACAGAGCAATGAGGTCCCACCCTCATCACACACAGATCCAGGAGGTATTCTGTGACATTTGTTTTTAGTATAGAGTTCTAATAAAAGCTTGTTCCCAGCACTTTTTTTCCCCCCACATTTGATCCGGCTAAAAATGCATCACACAAGGAAAGCCGAAAATATTTTTTCAATTACGATTCAAGTTGGGTTTTTATGCCGTGACTCCACCTCGGCCTCATCTGATGAGCTCAAGGTCCCATTCACCGACATCAACAGTAATGTGTTTCTGAATGGATATAATGATGGGTGATACTTAACACTATTATGTAGATGTTAATTACTTTAAACTACCTGTTATATCTATTTTTGCTGCTTGTTTAGCTAATTTTGTTATACTGAGCTGTTCTAGTTATTTGTATTTTTTTTTAGCCAATGATTTATGAGTAAATCTTTAGTCATGAACTAACTGTTAAGTCATCTCTTTGCACAATTTATACTCATTATTTCTAGATTTGCTGCACTCTAAATCAAATGTGGCGTCTTAATACAACAGACTTTTGTTGGCAGGAGGTGCATGTATGAGATTATTGTAATTGGTGGATTACTTAAATACTGTAAACACTGAATCAATAACACTAACAATCCAAAATTAGTACTGTAGTACTGCATGTGGTAAAAGTAACACTGGTTCTGTGAATTAATGCACGTTAATAAGTGACAGTTATGTAACTACGAAATTGAGATTCTTATAGTGATTAAAAGATCATTATAGACTTAATGTTTAACTGCCTTAAATACTTCATGTACAAAAAATTGAACTCTTGAACTTGATAAATGCCGAGTCTGTTCTTGAAGAATGGTTGCTTTTTTCTTTTCTTTTTTATTTATGACGAAACCAAGAAAGTTTGTCTTTGTGAGTTCTGCTGTGAGTCACTCCCAGGTCAGTTCAATTTCTCCTGCTTTTGTACGTTTCCTCTTTCCTGAGTCTGTCCCATGTCACTTATTTATTGTGAGGATGTCTCATCATCCAAACCCCATTTATCGTTGGAACATATCATCACTCAAACTTCACTGAAAACCACAGTCATAACACTGGAAATAAGAAAGTAAGAAATCCGAGATAACATTATAGAAGAGGATTTATTTAAAAACAAAATAAAACACGGCTTCTGTTACATGCATTTTTATTATGAAATAACTCTAACCCTATGTTATTAACTTCACAAGAGGAAAAATAGAATGAGAAATTAAACTGCAGCTCAGAATCAAGACGATTCATTTTTTGCAGGCATTCTTCTATTTGAGATCATGTTCTGTCTGCTTTTAGTAATAATAATAGCTGCCCTGGGAAATACAATCAAGTAGGAGCCCAATCAGTGTTTTAAAGTAGCTACAGTACATAATGTATGTAAGAAGCAGAGCAGCCACAGGAAATGTTTTAGTTACCGCCTGAATGTGAGTGTTTGAATCATCTAAACTGATCTGAACTAACCAATAACAACACATCTATATACAATCAAGTAAAATTTCACTGCAGTGAAGCAGAATCGACAACTTTAAAATTATGTTTTATCTAATTAATTACATTAAAAATATTTACAAAAGTAATTTGGACGGGAAGGGATCGAAACTGTGAAAACTGTATGTGAAGACAAAGTGGCTTGATTTATTTATTTTTTTACAATGTGGCTTTACATGCGCTTGGCCACTCGTTTGATCTGTTGAGTTGTTTTATAGAAAAGAGATTTAGATTTCTGAGGTTCGATGAGGGTGAGATTTCCTTCTGAGACGCTCCTCACAACTCTCCGAGGCTTGTTCTCCAAACCTGGGTACAGACAACAAACAAGGCTCAGAAACAAGAATGAACACAACTGACACCAACATACCATGTTTTTTATATATGTATGTGTATCTATATCTAAATATATAGTGGCATCATCAATTTTGCACTCTTAAAGGGACAACGAGGAGTTTCTCCATCGGCAGAACGAAAAATTCCGCGACAATAGAAAAGTCTCATATTAATGTGGATGAATCTACACTACCCACACTTGTTAATGGGCCCATTTTCGATAAATATATCGTTTTGTCTCTATCGTTATTTTGTTATTATTAGTGGAGCCGACCAGCGTTTCCTTACTTTCGGTTTCGCGGCGAGTTATGAGAATAAGGCCGCCGAATCGACGTTTATGGTTGGAACTACGACGGTATGTGAACCTCTTTGAACCTCTGACTTTAATTCTTGATGAATGAAAACATGAGTCCGTCTTGCGCCGGTCAAAGAATTTCACGGTGCGCGCAGAGGCTCATAAATGTAGTGTGAAACCACTTTGCTTTTCCAAAACTCCTCGTTGTCCCTTTAATTGCTCTGTACATCTAATTTAAAGACAGATAACTTTCCCATTTATGCCCAACATTCAAAAATCCATAACCACCAGGTGAAAAACATGTTTTTAATGTTACAAATGTATTAAAATGACGTATTTACAAAAGCATTCAGACCTTTTATTCAGTACTGTGTAGATGCCCCCTCCAGCAGCTCTGAGCCTCCTGGGGTTTGTCTACGTGCCTTACACACCTGGATGTGGAGGATCCAGTGAACTGTCATCTTCAGGTCTCTCCACAGCTGCTCTAAGGGACTTGTCTTGAGGACACTGCAGTGTTGTCTTGGTTGTATGCTTTGGGTCACTGTCCTACTCAGAGGTGAATCGCTGTGTACACTCAGGAGCAGGTTTTTCAAAGACCTCTCTTTATGTGTCTCCACTCTCTGTCCCTGTGCTCGATGCTGCTGCTGCCGCCACCACCACCACCATGTTTACCCACAGGGACGGTGTAGGCCAAGCCATCAGCGGCGTGTGGTGGGCTTGTTGTTCTGGACAAGGGGTTTAACTTCGTTTCATCAGGTCAGAAAATCTAAGGACCTAGCCTGGTGGAGCGTTGTAGAGACGGTTGTTCTCACTGAAGGTCCTCCCACCACCACAGAGGACGTCTGGTAGGGTCATGGCTCTACGCACATTGATTTTTCAAGGAGCACTTGTGTCCCAAAGTTGAAAGAACTTTAAAAGGCACAATGAAAATGTATAATAACGTTTTTCCCCTTCAATAAAAGGGTTACACAAAGAGTCAAAAATCATTACATTTATTTCATCCGAATACCAAAGTACTCAAAGTGTTTTTTTGCCTTTTTTGATGCCATTAATTGATAGTGTGGTCAAGAGAGACAGGAAATAGGGAGGCAGAGAGCAGGAGAATGACATGCAGCAAAGAGTTGGGATTCGATACGGGGCCGGCTGCAGCGAGGAGTATAGCCTCGTCATATGCATATGAGCTAAACGACACGCTGTACTCAAAGTTTTTTGAATAAAATTATTTCCTTTGCATTAGTTTTGAGAGCACCACTTGGTGACCTCACTGAACATCAACCTTTTTACCAGGTTATTGACTTTTTCTGGACGGAAAAACCCAGGTGAAGTCTCGGTGGTTCAAAATTCCTACCACTTTACATTTAGAGGAGACAGCGCTCCTGTGAACATTCGCATGGTTAGAGGTAAATTTACACGTGTGAGCTATGTCTCAGGACTAAATCTTATCACTGAGGTCAGAAGACAGAGAGCGCCTCAGACTTCATGACTTGGTTTGTGACCTGGATTAAGTGTGAATTGTGGGACCTTATGGACACAGGTGTACGATTTCTACACTATCAATTCAGTCTGAACTCACATCTCAGAGAGCACAATATAGAGAGTCTGAGTACTTCTGTAAATAACACATACCAGTTTTGGTAAATTTTCTAAAACATGTTTTCATTTTCTGGATTTTCTGGATTACTGTGTGTGAAACTGCAGTTTCATCCATTCACATCCCATTTGTGCAATACAGACATCATAACATTTTGGGAGGATTTCACCACTTTCCTTTAAGATAGTTCGAAAAAATTTTGGGTAAAAAAATATATTTCTTTATTTCTCAATCATTTACAAAATAAAATCACGACTCACACAGTAGAGCAGGTGCAATTTGTAGTTGTCAAAAGGCAAATAAAAAGTCCAGTGTATGCGTGTGCCATTGATTCTGTGGCATCAGTCATAATGACTGTATTTATTATTTAGTCTTTTAGTGTGTGGATTTCTTCTTCAGCAGATTGTTTTTGTTGTCTCCACACTTACCAGCGAACCGATGCACCCTGAGCGGTTTCTGGGTCGCTGACGGGTCTTTCTTTACACGTTTTGGTGCAGAGAGATCCTGTGTTAACTCTTCTCTGATGTTTCTACAGTGAAAAAGAAAAACAAACAAACAGAAAGAATGATCAAACATGAAATGATATAAAAGTTCCTCATAATCTGTAACTAATTTCTTCCTAATAACATAGAAAATGGTTATAAATGTCTTCACTTGGTCATAAATATGTGGAAGCAGAGTGTATAATCCACTACTGGTATAGTGACGGAGAGTGTATAATCCACTACTGGTATAGTGACGGAGATGAGTAACGAACGAACATAAAGAGAGAAAAAAAGGGCAGTGGCACATTACCGGTTAAATTTACGCTTTCCTTGTGCAGCAGATGTCATGTCCATGTAAGTCGGGTGGGCTCGTCTCACCTCTTGTAAAGATGGGATCTGTTGCCTGCAGAGTAAAGGCTCATGTTACCATGACATCTCCACCGTTAAGGCATCACATCGGAATGAGCAAATTTTCCCTTTGTGTGTGTGTGTGTGCACACACACACTTGATGATCTCAGATCTAAATTATACAGGCATATAATTGTAGATATGTGACAAGCACCAAAGCCAAGTTGGAGATTGACCATGTGACCGGGGGAAACCAACCATCTGCTGCTGCCATCAACAAACACAATGTGGGTTGTTAAGAAAAGTCTACCTGAGGAGACCAACCTGCTGGAGGTGTTGGATTAGCCATGTGTAATTAACATTTCTCATTTATTATTTAACCAGGTCTCTACATTTGTTTTATTGAAGTACATGAACTACAGTTTAAGTCTCGTCTTCTCTCTCTGTCTGTATCTCTTGTGTCCTTGTCTGCTACACTTTGTATGAACCCTGCCCAGGGAACTGCCACTCATCCACATTGCAGCTCCAAAAATGTATTTTCCACAGGTGCCTGGGTAAAACTGGTGCACCAAGCTCCTTGATTCTCTTATTCTAAATTTCCCTTCATCTACACCGTTAACACCGTCTACAATGGCCTATGTATCGGTCTAAATATTTACAAAAGGTAGTGCTTTTCCTTGCTATCTAAATGCAACACTTTTCCTTTGAGATTTGGCTTGTCTGTTGCAGACCAACTTAGTTACTAGGTGCTAAGTGGCTAAGTGCTTCCACAAAGTCTGGATTAGCCTTGAGCTTTAGTGTTTGACGAAAAGCCAACAACACTTAGTGTTTGTAGCACAGATGTTTTCAAGCAACTTGATCTGGCTTTGTTGCAATTTCATTAATTTTGATGTTGGTTATTTACACATTTGTCAAACAAATCAGATGATACTCCCTCAACGTGACAATGAATGTTGAGGCTCCTCTGCTGGGAGGAGTTTTCTAACTCAAATCCTCTTTGCTGCCGTAGCATCGAGATGTGTCCTATTTTGTTGGCAACTTCCAGCTGAAGACACCAAGGGGCGGCTCAGCTGACTTAAGCCTCTTGGCCCCAATGTTCCAGTCTGGAAACATGCCGCTGGTGAGAATACGCATACTATTTGTGCTCTAGTCTCTGTCTTGTTTTGAATAGCGTTTGGGGGATTTGCCACTATTGAATGGTCTGGTCGACATCCAGACTGAACGTCTCTCACGCAACTGCTTTGAAACTTTCTGTGTGTAGCATGATGATGCATTGATGAAAGGCATATTTGTTGAATATTTGGTTGAATTGGTATCTAACCTTTTTGTAGGTATCTGGTTCCTCTCAGTTGCCTTGGGAGGTTGGAGTGATTGGCCGTGACCCAAGAAGTCCGTGGACTTTGATTCTCGACAGGGACTTCCGGTGCTTATTGTGATGGTGGCATTCGTTGCAGTTAAATCGTCATTGTCCGGAACCTCAAAGGTCATGTTGGGATCCATGGCACTGGAGGAGCTCTGAACAGTTTTTTGAGCAGGTTCTGGTGTGCACTGGAGCGGGAACATGCCCTCCTCAAACACTTGGGTCCTGGCGACGGTCGGCGGGCTTTGCGGCGCCAGTGATGCAGCTAGATTTCTCCTGATGGGCATTCTGGGAAGTGGTTCCTGTGTTGTACGTGCGTTGTTCGTTCCACCTGAAAATCCAACCCATCAGTAATGGTTAATACAAAGCAGCAGTAAAATTAACTCAACCTAATGCCAATTTCCTCAATCAGCCTCTTACTGTGAGTGATGGGTTCCAACATGAGTATAAAATTTGTCAAAAACTTTGGTCACTTTACATGAGAGATTTCTGTATTTGTGTCTCCTACACCGTCAGCCAAGGCTGATAATAATACACCCACACAATGGTGTTGAAGTAGACTGAATATTTGACTTTTGAAAATCCTGATGAAACTTTATCGCTAATTTAATCGTGGATTTTTAATTTTGTAGAGCAATTCCCAAGATTAAAAATATATTAGGGGCTCGAAGAAGGAAAAATATTTGAATATACGACACCTCGGTGCCTCTATCTGCAAACATATTTGTTTTAATCAGTTCAAATATCCTGTGTGTTGTGTGTTTGCTGGTCAAAATCTTACAAGACACACAGTGTGACTTGGTGTAAAATGTTTGCTAACTGAATGAACATCAACTCTGCCACTGACTTTGGTTCAATACAAAGGACGCTGCTATCTTTAGGTTACAACAATTTGCAGTGTCATCCATCATGTGGTTCGCAGGTAGAGGACCCTCATACACGTGTTCCTGGTCTCCTCTCTTAGCGACTTGTCCGTTTTTTTTATTTTGTTGTCTTTAAGTTGACTTTTGGTTCACTGGACAGTTAAAAAGGTTGCCGGATTATTTCAGCTGATGTTGCTTTCCTTACCCTACTGCGAGACCCCTGCTGGGTTGTGACACTTTTGGTTGAGGGAACTGGGGTGACACTAACATCTGGTTTGGCCCACAAAAATATTTCATCCATGCAGCGGTCTCTACTGTTTTGATATGTTAAAGCTAGCAGGGCTTGTGTGGTTTTGTTGTTGAAAAAGGGACCAACAGAGTGATGGGTCTGTTGGTCAATAAACAATCTGGTTTAGATGACTGTGGAAGTCATTTCCCTGGTACACACTGTATCTTACTAGTGGTCCAATATAAACTAATACTAGCTAATGCTAGCAGACAATTACAAATAATATAATGAATCCAAAAAGGATACAGATTGGTTAAACCTGCATTAAGTACAGGATTAATATTAATTTGATTAATTTTGTCTTTAAATGGGAACTATACAAGTCTGGTCGCTTTTTTGCTGTTTTGCCAACCATCCTCCCTTCCCCCGCCAGGTGTATTTATTATCAACAAAGCCAGCGAGAAGGCAATCTGTGGAGTGGCGGATAACGTTTTATATCATATACGTTTTTTACGATGTGTATATTTGGGTATTTTATCAGTCGTAAACAAGGGATTACGGATTAGCGGGCATGATTGTGGCGTGGTGCTGTCGAGACGAGATCTGGGACACCGGGTCGGAGGTACTCATCATGCAAGGTTGTTTTTTTTAGCCAAGAGAAGCTAGGTGGAAGGCAGAGAGCCTCCATTCTCTTCGTAACAAGTCATTTAACCATCACAATGACTCTGAAGCGGTTTAATTAAGGTAAAAAATCTTGCATAGTTCTTCTTTAATCCTTAATTGACATTGAATATTGATATTAATTTCATTTTTAAGACAGTTGTACATTCAAGTGAACACAGATATGTACTTGCATTTGGATTAATGTTGAATATATGAAACAAAATATCTAAATATGCTCTGTTTAGCCTGAATGATAATGAATCCCTTTGGTTCTCTCAACACTAATTTTAAAAACAGAAACATAAATTCCAAGTTATGTATGTGTAATGATATATTTACCTTGCATTTTCTACTTTAATTAAAAAGTATGACAGCAACAGAAACTTGCACAGCAGAACAGAACGAGGCTGAATCATAGTGTCTGCATCACATTAAAAACTCCATTACACTTGTGGCATTTCCTGCACAGGTGTGGTGGGGGTTATTGAGAGGGCTGAGAAGGAAAAGTGCCAGCGCATAAAGGAAGCAAGAACACCAACTACAAAGGTGAACGACTGATTTAAACATTACCCTAAATATCAGAATGCAATATTTAGAAAATGTGAGTCAGACTTCAGACAGCACATCGAGTGAGGAGACGGTGATAAATAGCCTTTTTCTGTGGCAGAGGAGTTGTCCCCAGCAATAAATGGCAGCAGAGTTCCTTCAATCACATATTTTTGGCTTGTAGGGGATTAATACATGCATGAGTTGCTATTTCTGGTGGAGGCTGCACTGAATTAGGGTCGCCTGGTTGCTGCTGCCTGTTTTTTATAGTGCGCCTTTTCTGGTTGGTGGAGCAGGGGAGTTTACGTCTGTTGACGTTTTTTCCTGCCCTGCTGTGGATCTGCATTTTCATGAATGAAGCTCAGGAGGGATTGGGAGGGTTAGATGCTAGACACAGAGAAAAAACATTTGAGGATAGGAGGGAAAGAAAAGTAGAATGGAGGAAAAAGCCGGACAAACAGACGTTTGAAGCAAAAAAAGGCACAGCAAAAAAAAATAATAAAAAAAAAAATCCAGGGAGGAAAAAATAGAGAAGAGAGAGGTGCGCGGTGGAGGATCGAATGGGATATAAAAAGAACAGCATAGAGGGGGCAGAGGGAGAAAGCTGAATGAAAAATCGTGAAGCTATTTATAGATGCATGTGTGGAAATGTTATAAGCAACGCCGAGTTGTGGAATGGAGGAATGCTGCTACAAAGAGATCACTTTTGTGCAATTTGCAATTATTAAGCAGCCCACGAAGAGTTAATGCACTTTCAAAACCCCAACCCTTTCTAAAACCAATGAAATTTGATTGGCTTTTCAAGCTGCAGGGTGGAGCTATTTCTCATAACATGCTGCAGTGACTACCATTAAGAGCTGAGGAAGCAGTAAGGGACTGACAAACAGCAACAGAACAAGATCAGAGCACTTCGTCTGAATGCTACGTAAAAGACCTTATTTATTAAAACATCTGTTATATCAGCTCAATATTATCTGGAATGGGGATGAGTCGTGCAGCACAACAACATGCACAGAGCACTAACCAACACTGGTAGCTCTCTGGCAGAAATTAAGATGGACAGGGTGGTTTTAAATGAAGCAGGTGTGAGTCAGTGGATGCATAACTGAAGAAGATGCACAGAGTTATGATTTTATTAGAGAGATCTAACTGTGGCTGCGTGATTCCACTAATGGGAAACCAGTGATGAGACAGTTATTTAAAGGCTGAATAAATCATACTCTGATCACCTCTATGTGCATGCTTGGAAAACATATTATTTGACAAAGTGCTGCTGCATGAACACGCTACGACAATTAAACACACTGCATTTTTATGTGTATCTATTATTAAAATAACATTTACATTCATCTGTTTGTGTCAGGCACATACAACACATATACATCTGTCCACTAATGCTGAAGGTGCAGTGTTTCTATATGTATTTAAAATCCTTTAATTGTGGGATTGTGGGTAAGAATATGTAAATAATTCCCTTGATTTTTTAAAATGTTTATAGCAGGGATCAATATATGTTATCGATTATAACTTTACAAATACCAAACGCTGCATTACACTCGAAGAAGGCAGGGTTTGGCCATGTACACAGTCTTAGTGAGAATGTGATCAGGTGTGTTATTGGCAGAGAAAAGCACAGCTACGGCTGAATAACAATTAATGAGCGAATGGAAAAAAAAACAAAAAACAATAAAACTCGTAGGATATAACGATGGGTCAGATAGAACACCCATGCAGAAAGAAGGGCTTTTCATAGTCAGAAAAAACTAAACTTTCAAAACTAAATGTTCTTTATTGGGAGTTCACCTACTGTAACATATTGCTGGGAAATTCAATAGCAGTAGTGACAAACTCCCCGGTGCGTTCATATTTAATTTCCATTCAAGGAGCTCTGGTCATCTGGAAGAAGTATTTTCTACAAAAGTCAAATTTCCCACAATACGTTTCAATGAAATGTAGACCACCTGCAGTAAATATCATTACAGCCAATTTGAACTGCAATATTTCAAAAAGGTTTTTGTGTTACATTTCCCAAAAGGCTCCTCGTGTAGCGTTTTCCCCTCTATAAAACTGGTTGCTGGTCTTCGCGTCATTTTATTATTCAAGTTTTGGCCGGGATAGAATGTCAGCAGGACAACTATAAATCTAATTATATTACATGTCTGATTTTTATTGTGTTTTTTACTACCCTGAACAAGTTCGATTCAGCCAAACTGCAACAAACATGTTCAGCAAATAAAGAGAGAGCAACATGGCAAAAGTGAAAATCTAGGCATATAAAGAACAATCTCAATTTAATATGGAACATTAAAAACAAATTTATGATCTGTTTGTTCTGCTGCAGTAAAACATAGCATTGTCTCTTGGAGTGGGTTTGCGTAAGTGTGATGGATTGAGTGAAAAGGTGACAGGAGAGAGCAAAAAGGTGAATAACTGAGGGGTGGGAGGGATTACCACGTATGCAGAGGTTTTAGATTAATGACTACAGTATGTCAGCAAGACAGGGGGGAGAGGAGAACAGATTTACCTTTTGGTGATGGAACAGCTTTGCACAGTGATGCTCTCTTCGCGTGCCCCTCTGCACCTGTGAATTAAAAAATTATAAAGGGATTCAAGGAGCAACATCAGCACATCGCCATGAAACAACAACACAGGAGACTTGAAAACCTTCAGCGCCTCTTGTTATGTGGTTTTCTTTCAGTGAAAATGTTACAATTATCACAAAAAATGAGCTTCCTTCTTTGCTTTTTGGAAAAATTGTAAAAGCCGTTCAACAGCAGTCACTTAAACTTTTAATAAAAACATTGCTTACCTGACTATAAATGTGAAAAAACTACTGAGGTTAAACATTTTTCAACACTTAAAAATGAGATATGATTAAAGTTGTTTTCATTGTGCAGACTGTGGAGATCAGCTAAACAAATTCGGTTTAAGAAAAAGTCAATCTGTTTTTTGTAAAATGTTGAATAAAATAAAATCTCAAGCCAAAGCAAAAGCATGATGCAACATGGCAGAAATGTAAGGTCAGAAGAAACGGTTACATTCATGATGAATTCCCTGAGCACTGAGTCAACCTGGGGTGTTTTGGGTCCCATCAACATCTTGCAATCTTTTAAACTTTGACCCACAGGGGGCCCGACGATAATGTCTCCATTCTGGAGTCAGCTATTTCTTTATCCTGACAAAGAATTTAATCTAAACTCGACAAAAAAACACTTTTGAAGAAGTATAAATTGAGATATTATTTGAAACGAACCATCTGCAGGAGAGAGTCACAGCTGCAGAGTTTACAGCCTGACAAATGATAGACACCATCATGGTAATTGAGAATTGTCAGCCAACTTTGGTTCATGCTCCACTGTCTGTCGTGGCTTATATGTCATGAGGGACCGGAGCTGCTAGGTCAAGCAGAGATGACAGTTAAAAATGAACTGTGCAATCTCACGGGTCCCACGCTACACACCAGAACTGGACTGATGCCAAATACACTGGGCCTTATTAAATTACCTGGCTAATAAATTTCAAACTATGAAACAATTGATCATACATGCAGGTGAGACCAATCCCAGCTGACAATGGGCACCGGGGTGCACCGTGGACATGTTGCACGTCTAAGAGTAAATATATTTACAGATAAAAAACACTAAATAATCACATCAAGTTAGTTTAGTTTAAGAAACACCAGCTAGCTCTCAGCTAGATTCTGCATATCAGGGGGATGACTGACCGGGGGAGGGGGGAGATTGTTGCAAAGCATTAATTTATATGTAATTAAACAAGGGCATCCTGCTTCCTCATAAACCGATACTTTTTCTTTGTTTGATCCCAACAATACAAGATGACGAAGCATACGTGAGTTAAGTTTTCATTCATGTATATTCTTATGTGGTCAGATTTTCCTGCGTTCAACAAGCAGACTGACATTTTTAGGTGTCTTAAGGTTGCAAGGGACTACATTTTCATACTGAAACACTGAGAGAAAATTACAAAAACAACTTTAAATTTGAAGAAAAACATTCATTTGCTATAGCCTCTCAAACATGACCAAATCATTGCTTTTAAATTATTGTAATTAACACTTCTAGTTTTAGACAGTTGGTCAAAACAGACAAACAGACAACTTTAAGACACCCACTTTTTTTCCTTTTTTTTTTTTTACCCTTTCTGATAAATCAAAAAACTCCTCGATGAGTCAAATAGCTGAATAGTGAATAGTGTTTAATTAACAGAAACAGAACAACAAACAGGATTATAAGAGGACAATAACTTACTGCAGGGGCTATTCTGATGGTATAGCAAATGTGAGAAAGACAGGACAGGTGCCAAGTCGCCGTGGAGCCCAATGTTTCCCGTCTCATTTGTCTTCTGTGATTCTACTCCACTCCCTTCACCTTTCTGCAGCTGCCCCACCTCCTCCTGGTCGGCCCAGACCACACCTCTCTCCCTCAACACCAGGTGCTCGAGCTCGTGGTTCTCCATCTCATCCGGCGCTGTGACCAGGCCGACTCCACGCAACGAAGAGTAGTGCCGGCTGTACGCTGGCAGCAAGATGTTTACCATTCTGAAACGTTAACAGAGAAATTATAGAGCGAGGTGAAGTGCAAGTGGGTGTTACAGTACTTTACTTTATTAGATGTGAATTAATTGTAGGGATTGTGAACCTACTTCTGCATACGCTTGTTCTCCTGATCCTGCAGTGTCGTGAGCTTCACCATCTGACTGATGTGTTGTTGGAGATCGTTCACCTGCAGCTTCAGCCTGTGGTTGTATAGGTCCTTTACTAACACCTGAACAAACGGGAGAAAGCAAGGTCAGCAAGCAGACGTGACAAAGTGTTAAAATGATCAGCATATTGAATCAGCAAGCACACTGGTGGGCAGAATTAAAAAAGAAACAAAAAAAAAAAAGGTGGCTAAGGGTCAGGATAGTAGAGATAAGATTCAAAGTTCTGTTTTCATCACTGTTTCATCAGACAAGCAGTCTGCTCAGGGTAAGGGAGGGGAGAGAAGAGAAAAAACACACACACACACACACACTCTGACGTAAAGAAACTATGAAACAACAGCAGAGAGAACATTTGACCGGTGGGTGCGTCATAGTTCTGGGTCAGTTCCTGGAAGAAAGGATAAAGAAGAAAAAAATAACATGGACATGGTTTTAGGTAACTGGCTGCTGTGTGAGGGATGAGTAAAGGGTATTGATTTATTCTCTTCAGTGATCCACGAGTGAGCTGGAGAAATAAAATGAGCACGGTTCTAATTACTGGGAGAACAGATGGGAAGAAAACAAAGACAGTCACGACACCAGTGGAGGCACAGCCTACCTTCCAAAACAAACAAACAAACAAAGTAAAAAATAAAATAAATAACAACTAAAAACAATTACAAGCAATGACTTGTGAAGGATGTAACACACAATGTAAAGTTTTTTTTTCCTCCACATTAAAATCATCCAGTTTACCAACCATTTGCCTCTACCTGAAAATAATGTATCTGCTCCATTAACACTGTATTAATGTGAGTGTAAACATGGATATAATAATTTAATTTAGGTAACAACTGAATTTACAATAGACTTTGATATAAATTAGCTCCTAATGTGTGATTTTGTGTGTCTAGTTCTGTTATATTGCTGTTTCTGAGTCTCACTTATTTTGATTTTTGATCTATTTTATAATTTTATCTATGTAAAGTGTCTTTGAGCACCTGTAAAAGCGCTTAATTAATAAATAAAATGTATTGTTACTGTTAAAATGAATACATGTAGTTGTCAAAGCTGAAGTCGAAAAGTCAATTTTTCTATATACTTGTTTTTTGTCACAACAGACACCAAACATCTCTGTCAATTACGTACTGATTTAAGCTGATGGATGTGAAAGGGCCATTAAGTTCGACTCACCTCTGAAGCGTGGTCGTTTGACTTCAGCAGCTTGATCTCGTTCTCGACGCGATGAAGCAAACCGTCGTTGTCCAAGAAACGCGTCCCTGCATCCTTGAGACGTTTACAGATGTGCTGCTGCTGAGTGCGTAAGCTGGCAATCTTCCGCTCATGCTTACAAGTCGCCTGTTGAAAGGAAGAACAACAAAGGGTCATTTAGATGATACTGTGAATCAGCTATTGTCTGTGCTAGTATGTGTGTATGTGATCTAAATAACAATAACTACGGATGCAACACACAATATGACAAGCAACCTAGCAATACATATTCATTTACAGTCTTTATTGTTGTCTGTTGAGCAGTCATTGCCGGGGTGGTGAGTTCAAAACAGTTTATTCTAAGGGTGAGGAGTTCAAATTGACATTTTAAAGGGCTGATTATTTCCCACGACTCCCAGTAAAATGTCTTTGATATTCAAGTTTGATTCTGATTCAAGAGCGGGATGTTCTGCAAAGTTCGGTGCCAAATTCACTTTTTTTTTTTTATATATACTTTCAAAATTGCAGTGGCACTAACACTCAAACAGCAGAGAACAGCCAGAGAACTGGGGAGCAGTGACCCTGTCCTTTAGTGGCGTAAATGAGAGGCTAAGACAACTATGGAGAACCGGGAGGTGAAACGATGACTCAGCAGCTGTTTTTCTGCAGGGATGGTGGAATCTGTGGATAGCAGTGCAAGCATCAGCTACCTTCTCAGTCTTTTCTTTGGCACAGAAATATTGGATCTGCAGGTTGTCCTCCTCGCTGTAGCGCTGGCGCAGCTCATTCTCCTTCAATTGTCTCTCCAGATCCAGCTGTTCTCTCCTGATTTCGGCCCGACTCGAGAAGATTAGCTGCAGAGCTTCTGATACCCTAGAGGGAGAGAGAGTGATGTTCAGAAGTTACAAGACTTGCTTTTAAAAAAAAAGGCCACATTATGAAATTTGAACTTAACAGAGGGAAATTAATGTCAAACTTTCCAAGTGATATGAATGGTAAAAAGAGAAGAAAAGGAAAGGGTTAGGGCACTTCTTTTGCCATTTTACCCAAACTAAAAGAATAATCTGCAACAAATGTGGTCAAAACTGCCACAAAACAACTTTATTTATGTACATGTATTTGTAATTCTTATGGTTAAAACACTATTCTTGCTGGGGAGTCGTTTGGCTCCCCATGTGTTGAGGCCCCGGTTCGAATCCCGCATCGAGCGGCCCTTTCCTGCATGTCATTCCCCCTCTCTCTGCCTCCCCCCATTTCCTGTCTCTCTCTCTCTCTACTGTGCTGTCCATTAAAAAGCCTCCAAAAAATATACTTAAAACACTATTCTTACAGTGAGACAGTAATTTGACACTGGTCATTTCTGGGGCCTTGTACTGTATTATACTAAAAGGTTTTTTTTTTTGTAATGTGCACTATGATTCGCATACATGAGGGGGACAGAATATTAGAAACACCTCTTAGTATAATGCAATCCAATAACACATCACCATCACCACAGGGATTCAAGCCAGATGTGATTAGAAGTCCCTGTTCCACATGTAAGGAGCAAATTTAATTTATTGCTGTGCCAAGAGCTCTTAGGACCCACTTATTCAAGTTCAAGTATTTAACACATCCTAAAAAGATCATGAGTATTTAATAGTTTTTATCAACACATTTAAACCAAAATGAATTAATGATGCTTTTAGGGTCAAGTCAATTATCATAGCAGGATGTTAATATAATCTAGAGCACGACACTTTTCCTGTTGCAAATGAGCTATAAAGATATTCTTAGCTATATGATGTATACATGTATTCCTGGAGCAGAGTTGAGGTGATATCCAGATTGAATGCAAGTGGCTGTCAAGTTGAGTTAAAGCAGGAGGAGAGAGAGGAGAGGCATGCAGGTAAATAAGACTGGAGAGCTGTCGCTGAGATGTGACTGCACTCTTCAATGTAACTCCAGTGACGTAGGAGACGTCGTGGCCTTGCTAGACTGCTGAATTTTTAATAGTGTGAGAAGCGTGCAGCCTCTATTCAGAGCCTCTCACTGTGCGAGTTGTGAATTCTGATGCCAGTGAATGAAATGTCTGGGAGTGAGACTCATTCAGCTTTTCTGTGTCCCCCGCCCCCAACCCAAATACCCCAACAGATGCCACTGTATGCCTTAGAGACGACTAGATGGGATGTGATTTATCTGATTTATATGAAACAAATAAATGTGCATTCATCATTTGAATTCAGATAAAGGCACTACGCTGCTGTCATTATACATCCAAATGTCCATTTAAATAAATCATATAGGAAGGATAATATTGATTACACCGGTTTTATCAAACATTAGTATACCATTATACAGAGATACATGGCATATATTTGTGTTACCAAAAATGAAAATGGGGATGCTCTAACTTTAATTGGCATTTTTTTCCCCCAATAACAGAACTGTCAACATCAGCGGCTTTCCTGCCTAATCCTTAGGCCTCAAAGCACATCTGGTTTTTAATCCCGGAAGTAAAACAGCCCTTGATTAGATAGCTAGATTGAAAAACAGCAGTACTCAGCCCAAAGTAATGGTTTGTGCAACACGCAGCCAAATAAAATGTATCCATAGACTAGGACTGGATGAATTAATAGATTTCCAGGAAACAGGTGTAAAGTATTATAAAGATATAGGAATGAAAATAATTTGTATGGTTGGTGTCTATTATATGTGGGTCTGTGTGTGTTTTTCAGATTATATGTAATGTAAATGTATGTATTTATATTAGATATCTCATTTGTGAAGTGAAATGGACATTAATGGTGCAATATAAATATAACTATAGGAATATTGTAATGTAAAAACATATAAAAACAACAAGTGATGACATCGAGACAGACTGGTAGCTGGTTATCCACTACTAGCTAACCAGCTGTCTGCAGATATCAGCCTGATGTGTCATGAATGAGTGGGCAGATTTTAAGTTTCTGTCTGGCTGCAAAGTGATAATTAAAGTGGTGTTGTTGTACTTAGTTGAAGCATCTGATACTGAATAGTACATAGTGAATGTTTAGCTGTATGAAATCCACAGAATGAAGATGCCTTTGTTAGTGTTTCAGGTATTTTCATGCAGTTGTATGCCTTGAAAATATCTACAATGTGCACCTTGACACAAATTTTTAAAAGCATTTCATTCAACATTGGTATTTATCTGATGCAACAGAATCATCAAGTACTGAATCAAATTAATTCTGGACTTTCGAAATCGAAATCAAATGAGGAGATCAACAGATATGAGATGATATGTGATTCTAAATTAAACAAGAATACTGCTTTCTTGACCTTAGATTGGTCAGTCCATGAATTTCAATGAATGACTGACACACTATATTACTGCTTCCCATAAGCAGCTGCTCTCCGCTGTGCTCAGTTATGAGGTTTTTTCTTTTTTGATTGACTGGACCAGTTATACCTGCAGGTGCAGCATGAGGTCCTCACTAAAGGTGCACGGTTTTCCAGGAAGTAACCGTTTTCTAGGAGGTTCAAATACCCATTTCATGGAAAAGCATTTCATGGGAGTAACACAAACAAGTTGTTAAAGCAGATAACAGCGGCACGGCCGTTTCGGCTAATGCTGTGTTCAAGGCAGGCTTTTGAAACCGTAAGTTACAGCTTCAAGTCACAACTACGACTTGGTAGCGTTCCAGGCAAGGGGGCAGTTGTCGGTCTGAGGAGTGAAGCTCACTTCCGCGTTCAAAAAACTGCAATCCCCTCGGCTGTCGCTGGGGGCTGGCTCCAGAAGGGAGCAACTCCAATTGAGCCCCATGTTAAAATAGCCGATTTTACAGCTTAAAAAAACATATTTACAGCCTGGTACATTTCATTTTTTTGGTCTCAACCGATAGTTTCTACCCCCGCACACACTCTGAGGGGGGTGAATTTTTTTAAAACTCTACCGTTTTACTGTTATTAGGTTTAAAGTTCTGGCCAATTAGGGCGCAGAACCGTTGAGTGACAGGTCCGGAGACCACTGCTTCGAGGCCAGTGGGCGGGCCCTCGGCCGGCCAACGGCCGCACCGCTCCAAATATGGCAAGTAGAATCCAACATGGCGCGGCTCAAACCCCCGTAGTAGAGGCACAAAACAGACTCCCCCAAACCAATGGGTGACGTCACGGACGCTACGTCCATTCTTTTTACAGTCTATGGTTCCAGGTAACCCGTAGCTCGTGTTTTTACCGTCCTGTTGTCTGTGAAAGTTCCCTATAACGGCCACTCGTAACTTCCGACCCGTGAACTCGTACCAGATCGAACTGGTATGACTTCACAGGAAGGAAAAACACAAAGTACGAGTTTCCTTGAACGCACCATGAGTTAGCAGCCCCCGCCCTTGTCAGGCATCAATTGGTCCTCGTGCTACGTCACCACATTCACGCGCATCCCTTGGCTGCACACACAGCCCTTCATGCCGTTCTCTCCCCTCATTGGATAACACTTGTATCCCACAAGGAAAATTTTCTCCTCGGGTTACAGCAGAGCAGAGTGACGGAGAGACTCGTGTTTAGGCTGAAATACTTCATGTAAGTGATTGCTGACGGAAAATAGGACTATTTAGGACTTATATTAACAAAAACATTCCACTGATATCTGCTTTAACAAAGTATAAAATATCAGATAAACTAGAGATGCTGCGACCGGATCTCCGCGGGGCATGGGAACCGATCGAGGTTTTTCTTTTCTTTCTTTTTTTTTGCAGTTTAGCAGCATTTGCACTTTGCCTCCCGTGGACTCTGGGAGGTCGTCAGCTGTCAAAAACTCCACTAATTTCTCTGCATTGTTGGTGTGCACGCGTGGCAGCACAAACAAATAAATAAACAACAGCCAGCATTTACTAACTAATGATATCCACACTGACAGCGGCACCAATCAAAGCACACAGAACTGCTTTGGGTTAAAAAAACAACAACAAAATAACAAAGGTGCTTTGCTTCTATTTTAGCAGCATTTTTCTGGTGCACCAGACCTTGGAAGTGCTACTCCTGGTTGTAAACTCTGTTTGAACTTTTGTCTATGTGAATGGTGAAGACAGACTGTCCAAGACCAAGAGTACTCAAAAAAGTCTGGCCACAACCGTTTGTCACTGCCTTTGAGCGCTTCATATTTATTATGAGAAATATTGTACAGCACCTTGGCAAAAATGACGGACATAATTCTAAGACCTCAGAGCTGCGCCACTGCTTTTCACAGTTGTGCAGGCTTCACCACACAGTACACGGAGCAGCACCAGTGACGTCTGCACTCTGCAGCCAAATGTTAAAGGGATAGTTCAACATTTTGGCAAATTGGCCCATTGCCATAATCCTTATAGTCATAGCAGTAGGTTCGTTACCTTTAATTGTTAGTGCAAACTGTTTTTAGAACGGCGGAGCAGAGCCGCGAGCTGCTCAGAGCTACGCTACGGAGGCTAATGGGATTTCTTAGTTTCCCTCATCAAACTAATCAAATACACAATCCAACAACTCCAAAACGCTCTAGTGGACAAGTTGTGACCTGCACATTCACCACACTATGAGATAATAACAGAACGTTACGAGACAGAGTTGTTTTAGAGGTAAATTCATGCAAAACCGCTGATGCACATTCCCGTAAGAAGCAGTTGTTTGGCAAGCAGTCTCTGTATTTGCCTCTAAAACAACAACGTTGTGTTATTATCTCATAGCGTGGTGAATGTGCAGGTCACAACTTGTCCACCAGAGCGTTTTGGAGTTGTTGGATTGTGTATTTGATGAGTTTCATGAGGGAAACCAAGAAATCCCATTAGCCTCCGTAATGTTGCTCTGAACAGCTCACGGCTCTCCTCCGCCGTTCTAAAAATAGCTTGCACCGACAATTAAAGGTAACGAACCTACTCCTAAAACTATAAGGATTATGGCAATGGGCCAATTTGCCAACATGTTTAACTATCCCTTTAAGAGCAATGTCTACGACATCTAATGGCCAAGCCAGATGCTGCTGAAACTGAACAAAGCCAAAATCTTTTTGGGTTTTCTTTGAGAGTGAGATGCGAACTGAGCATCCAATTGACAGGTGGATTTGTATGTAATAGGAACCTTAGACCGGTGTGAACTCTGGGTACCGACAGAAGCAATGAGTTCACTGCTAGGGAGCCAAAATGAGTTTTCTGTACAGGGTGCTCAAGCCCTTTGGGGACACTGTGAGGGATTCAAACATCCAGAAAGACACCGGAGCAGAGCTGGAGCCAGTTGAGGAGGTTGGGGTGTCTGATTAGGATTCGACATGGACGCCTCCCCGTGGAGGCATTTCAGGCACGTCCAGCTGGGAAGCGACCCAGAGGCCGACCCGGAGCACACTGGAGGGATTATATAACCCATTTGGCCTACGACTGCCTTGGGAACCCCCAGGAAGAGATGGAGAAAGTTGGCAGCTACTTTGATTAGTCTGCCACAACTATGACCCGGGACAAGTGTCAGAAAATTGACTAATCAAATGATGATGCGGTCATCATAACACTATATAACTGTATGAGGAAAATAGATACAATCTATGTGTACAGTACAGTGTGTCAATAAGTGCACAACCAATGTCTACAAAAACAGGCATGTTTGTCTCACACACCTCTGATCTACTCTGCATAATATAATCTGTGAATTAAATTCATAGACTACTCAAAATAATCTAAAAGTGATGCTTGCTCTGCTCGGCTCACTGAGAATCAACACCCCGGGCTCCGGCTCCACGTAGTTTTCAACAGTTTTTAATTAAATGATTTGGCCTGCGCTGGTTGGTTCACAAGAGCTCTCTCTCTCTCGAACATGCCACGGAAAAGTCCTGGCTGTCACCGTCAGGATATAAACTCACTTGTGCTGCCTTCTTAATGTGGAAATGGGCAATTATTAAGCGATATGCTTGCTAGAGCTGAGCTGATGTAGCAAAATAAAGCTGATAAAGGTTTAATGCTAAGCTGGAAAATTTAGCAATAAATAAATAGATAAAGACCCATGATTTTTTTCTTTTGTTTTGGAAGATTATTCTTGATTCTACAACCTAAACCAGCATGTCTAATTGCACCTTACACTGCTTGATCCACTTCATTATAAATTACAATACAGTACCAGAACCAGTTGTAAAACCACAGGTTCTGTGAATGTATTCTCATTGTGTAACACTGTACGCTGGCCACGTGCACCGTCTGCCTGCAATCAGTGCCTGTATTTCAATTATAACTAAAAGAATCCACGACACCTAAAGAGGCAACTACTGTTCTCTCTCGGGTTACAGTCTGAGTTACACTCATGAGCACGCTTACCTTTTGATGTCTGCTTGGTTCTGGGAAGAGTTCATGTTAGTGGTCCCAGGCACTTTGTTCCTCTCCTCATGTTGCTTCAGTTTTTGCTTCAACTGCAGAATCTTTAGAAATATAACAGAACATTGAAATACGTGTCATAAAAATTAATTTGAAGTATTTTCTCATGTTTTTTTTTGGAAACTTGGATGCATGGTGGTGTTGGTCGTTTCACGTTACCTCTTGCCGTTGCTTCTCACATATCACTGCATACTGGCCAATGTGACTGTCCAGGCTTACAACATTACTCTTCAGCTGATAGGCAAGAGGAGAGAGGAAAAGAACATGATTTAAATGGAATCACAGCATTGATATCCAAATTTATAATTATAAAACAATATGAAAAAAACAAAAAACAAAGAAAAAAGAATACTAACCGAGGACTTTATCTCCTTGGCCCTGTTGGCGTATTTAAGCGTGTTGTGGGTGTCATCAAATGACTTGGATGAGGGGCTAACGTTGGCAATCATAACTGTCCTGCAGTTGCCACCCAAGGAGTCCTTAAGTATCCGTGTCAGCTTGCTGTCCCTGTACGGTATGTGAGCCTTCTTACTCTGGAACAAATAAGATCACTTTGGGTATTTGGGTTCATTTAAAGTGTACACACAGACAAGCAGCACGGAAAGTAGGAAAAACTCTTGGGGATTTCATTAACGCATAAAAATACATCAAATAAGGAAAGGAAATGAAAAAATACAGATTCTGGAAATCCACTACTTGTGTTGAACATGACACAAATCAAAATTTAAAGATATAAAAAAAACTTTCTGTGATGTGCAGAGGAGCACACATGTCAGGTGTGCCTTAATACGCACTCTCCATCTGGTCAAGCTCCACTGGAGAAGCTTAGTCACATTACACTGTTTGATGGGGACCAATAAACCTAAAGGGGAACAACATTCAATATGGAGTGATCGTCTTAGATTTAAAACAGGGATCATCCATCCACAGGACGACACTCGAGTCCTTCTGCAGCTGGTTTTCGATAACAGCTCAGTCTGTAATGATGGCATTAAGTAAACTACAGCTGCTTAGACAAGTCACAATCTCATGAGTGTTGCGATTGCAGAAAGTCAAATTAAAGTTAAGCAACAAAGGAGTGTAAAGTGATCCGTTTTGGGGTTTGCAGCTGTATATCTGCACTGCGCCCTGGAAAAACCCCTTAGCCAACATCTAGATTCAATACCCAAGTTGTTATAGCTCATGTCTGGTCCAGGGAGTTTCAGGATAGTTGTGCCAATTTGGAAACGCTCCTATATGACAAAGAACAGGCGTTCAAACATACATTCTTTCAGCGAAGTCTGTTCCTTAAAGTAAACGCTAAATTCTTGCTAATTCAAATGTTCATTTAAACTCCATTTGTTAGTAGAGTTAATGTTCTGCAGGTGCACATATATAATAATGTAACCATTTCTAACAGTGATTCACAATCAGAGCTCTCATGGTCCAACCATCCATTACCAACTCCGCTTTGCCACACCAAAGGCTGAAATACCGAGATAATCAACACACATCTGCAGCGCCTATGGGAAAACCAATGCATTACCCTGTCACCCATCGACATACCAATGTAAGGATTTTACTGTGAGGCAGGTACAGGCTTAGTCAATACAGTTAACGACCTCTAACTGTGACAGAAAGCTTGATTCTTCTCAACATTGCTGCAAGCGACTTGACCATGTCTGAAAATGTTGACATGACAACCACACAAGAACTCAGCTTTTCTTCTTTTCTTATTATTCAATGAGATTAGAAATATCAAATGTATCCGCTTTTTACAACATTTTCAGATAGCCCCATTTTTGTCAGTGGGAAACACTGGCTTCATGTGGATGGAGGACCAACATGGAGGGAACGGATGTGTCATAAAATGTATCTGCATTAGCTTGGACATCGCCTAAGGCAAACAACTTACAACAAAAACCTCTGTGCAGCATAGCATGAAGATGACATACTGAACAGCCCAAACAGAAGTAGCAGGCATTCTTCTCACTCAAACGAAAGGCATGTCAGCCCAGACACAAGTGGGGACATTCTTTCCTGTAAACAATGGCCACAACATGAATTCCTTGTCTGCCAACAGTGAACACTGGAGCACCAATAACCATGGGGACAGGGTGGAGAAGGAGTGGGGATTAGTGGTGGGCGTTGTAGCTTGAGCAGATTAAACTCCTCTAGAGTCCACAACTGCAACACTCAACAAGAATGGTGAACAGGGTACAGCAGTAAATGGACAGCGTCCATGAAAAACACAGTTTTAACCCAAGAATGAAGTAACCTGTTGAAGAGGGATCCCCTTTCAACATGGCTGTGCTACGTTTGCACAGCACTTCCTAAATGCATGTGGCCTGCTTGCGCCTCATCCCCTGAGACTCGAGTGTAAAATGAGAAGACTGCTTGACAGGTTAATGTATGCAACTGGAATGAAATAATACCCAAATACTCAGTTGACTCTCCACTTCCAAGGCTCCGTTTTTTGTAGACATGCAGTCACCTTTATACACTTATAACCATAATGATCTACATTTTAAAGCTTCTATGATTTTGATAATTATAATGACATATTCAACATATTTTTATCATCAAACCAGGGTTCCTACACATTTGAAATTTCCAAATTCCATACTTTTTCCAGACCCTAATCTCCAGACTTCTCAGTAAAAAATTCAAATAATTTGTGATATTTAAGTAAATAGATAATATTAAAAAAAAGCATGCAATTTATCTTGTCTTCATTCTGAATGTGTATGCCATTATGCAACCAAATAATTTCCAGGTGATTGTAGCTAAGTACAATAGCACATACAAAATAGTTAACCCAAATAACTTCAGATAAAACCAAACCAAGATAAGATTAAAAAAATAGATGTCTATTTCCATGCAATAGTTTCCATTTTCCATACTTTTCCAAACCTGGAAATGTATAAAATCAAATTCCATACTTTTCATACTTACGTAGGAACCCTGTCAAACTAAACTGATGTTCAGTGGCTTATACCCAAGACATAAAGTAGCAAGGTAACATACTATAAATATGTATTAGATATTGTTTTTAACATAATTTCAAACTTATTTTAGGCAGTGAATTGCAGATTAGTGTGTTTCATTTCTTACAAAGCTAACTGAAACGCTTTGTTCACTTTCTTGCCTGACAGTGACAGTGTGCAGCTGTCTTTGCTTACCAGGGGGCGTCTTCTGTGCATTCAAAATTCAAGATTGTGAGCGTTACAACAAGTACACAACACTGTCTGAATGTTAACTCTTTTTGTTAACAGATTCCTGATTTGAATTTCCAGTTGTCACCGACACATGTGAGAGATTGCTCCCAGCAAGCACTGTTAAATATTTAAAAGGGAGACCACATTTTCCAGTTCCTATTTTCTTGTGATTTTTTTTTTCTTTTTTTTAGAGAATCTAATCTAAAACTTGGGCACAATGGTCTTGCAAATGTGAGCAATGTTTTCAATAACAGCTGGACGTGTAAAAAGCTGATACTGACCACTTGACCAGAACAATCATCAGACCCAATGCCAACATTACATGAACATGTGTTGGTTGATTTGAGCGTTGTAACCTATTTTATTTCCATTATCTTGTACAATAAAGCTTTTCAGGAACAAGGAAAATAATAAATGTGTTGCTTGTGCAAAGAGTCCACAAGAACCGCATCCACATTCTTCTCAGTTTTGAACACTGGTGAGTTTATTGAAAGAAACAGTAAAATATCTAGGGTAATATAAACCCACTCACCTTTGGGTCAGCAAGAGCATTGATTACATTTCCTAAGGCGAGGAGAGAGCGATTGATGTTAGCACCTTCCCGCAATCGTGCCCCTTTTGCGTTGGTGGCGCTCGCTCGCTCTGAGCCTGCCAGATCAATCAGGCTCATTTTGGCAAGACAGGCATTAGGGTTGAGGTTGGCGGTTTTGTCCTGTTGTTTCAAATATATCTGGATGGAAAAAAAACATTATAATAATTAGTATATTTTAAACCACATCCTTGAAACTGCATAGTTGTTCTGCTTTGCTATTGTGTGTGTTCTCTATCTAATTATTGCCTATTTAGGTTGTGACATCATGTTACTAAATGTCCTTTGGCATTTCAATGAGACTGGATGGAAATACCTGAAATACAGCGTGGGACCGGGAAGAGGTGGCGTTCATATCAGTGGGGTGCTGCGTTCTGTTTCGATTGCCAGAATCCAAAGCCTCAAGAATGTACTCTGCAGATGTGGGCTGTACAGGAATAAAAAAAGAGAAATAAATGACATAGATGGAGTGTGAGCCAATAAAAGGACTACCACAGAGCACCTGAACACAAAAACAGCAAAACAGTGGGAGGGGACAACATTTTGTCGATTATTCAGAAAACAACCAACACTGTCTTACATACAACATTTGCTGATGACACCACAAAGTTTAAAAACACCCACACAACCTTCATTTATTAAAGTTGCAAGAGAAAATTGTTTTCCTGAATCGTATCTCCTCCACACATTTTTTTTTTTCTGGGAACAGCTAAGCACAGACAGCGCATTTTTAAATATAAGTGTTTGCAGGGGAGCACATTTCTTGGCATTTATTCTTGTACAACCTCTACAGACTTGGAAAATATGATTTTCTAATTAAAAAGCATTACATTATGTATTACAAAAACCAACTGAGGGAAATCCAAATTAACTGAGGGTAATAAACTGACTTTGGATTGACACCAGACCAGTATTTAACCTCTATGATGCTAGGGAGCAAGTGTATGATACATTTCTTTTATAATGTATTCTTACCAACCTTATGTAATGTGAGGCCCTGAATAACCACTCCTTTCGAACTGTCCTCTCGCACTGCCAGAGGGCCTACATTAGCCACCAAGTCTCTGATCTGTTCATTGTAAACCTATAAACAAATAAAATAGTAAAGCGTTAACAGAGGCAATTCCATTAAAACCATGCAAAACAATCAGTCAAGACAAAAAATATGTTCAGGTTAAGGCTCTGTACGGGACACGAGTCAGCACTGAAATCTTTGAAAGATATTAAAGCAATGTGTAACTGCTGCAGTGCCTCTAGGCTAAAGCAGTGTGGTTTAATTTGGAAAGAATATTACAACTAATATGGATGAGAAAACAAACAGAAGCAACAATCTTAAAGTCAAACGCTCACCTCAAGATATGAGAATGCGACATCAAACTCCTTCTCCTCCTTGGCATCATCCATGCGTTTGAACAGCTCTGTCATGGTACGATACATGACCCCAGGGTCATTTGGAGAACCTAACATGGTGTGTGTTTTGCCTGCTCCGGTAGCACCATAGGCAAACACTGTAATCAAAAAAAAATTCAATGAAAGACGCGTGAACACCATCTCTATTGATTATTACTGTCTTAAAGGGATAGTTCAACATTTTGGCAAATTGGCCCATTGCCATAATCCCTATAGTTTCAGGAGTAGGTTTGTTACCTTTAATTGTCGGTGCAAGCTATTTTTACAACGGCGGGGCAGAGCCGTGAGCTGCTCAGCTAATGGGATTTCCCTCATCAAACTCATCAAATACACAATCCAACAACTCCAAAACGCTCTCGTGGACAAGCTGTGATCTACACATTCACCACGTTATGAGATAATAACAGAACGTTACAAGACAGAGTTGTTTTCAAGGTAAATTCATGCAAAACCGTTGGTGCGCGTTCCCGTCGGGTCAGTTTTCGGCAAGCAGTCTCTGCATTAGCCTCGAAAACAATCCATTATCTCATAGCGTGGTGAATGTGCAGGTCACAACTTGTCCACCAGAGCGAGTCTGAGAGTACCGTAATTTCCGGACTATTGAGCGCACCTGAATATAAGCCGCACCACCTAAATTTTAAAAGAAAATAGATTAGGCCGCACTTGAATATAAGCCGCAGGTTTTCATGTTGTAACATGAGATATTTACACAGAAAGACAGTACATGGAAGATTTGTGGAACTATGCAAGTTCGCTCGCTTTTCCGCTGTTTTGGTTACGCTCCTCTCGCCCATGTGCATTTGTTGACAATGAAGTCGGTGAAAAATCAATAAATGGACACGGTGGATAACGTTACATAACATACACGATGTTACGGAGCGCGTTTGTGTCGCGGTGTGCAGAGACGAGAGCTGGAACACCAGGGCTGCGGCCAGGTAGGCTACTGTTGCAAGGTTGGTTTTCAGCCGTGAGACGCCAGGTGAAGGCAGAGAGCCTCCGTTGTCACTCGCAACAAGTCAGTTGTTAACGATCACAATTACTCTGGAGCTTTTTAATTAAGGTAAAAATTTAGCATAGCCACGGTTAGTTCCTCTTTAAGACATGCTTTCTTTCAAACTGTGCCTGAAAATCGGCAGTACGGCACCAACAGGACAGTAACAAGCCTGGTTAGAAAATAAAACACTGCACCAAAACTCAAAACTAGTGTCTTCTTCGGCGCATAATCTTTCCCCACGTGTCTGTCTCACTTTTGCGCTTCCTGCTAGAGCGCCCCCCGGAGGCCGTTAGCCAGTAAAAATCTATAAATTAGCCGCATCGTTGTATAGGCCGCAGGGTTCAAAGCGTGTGAAAAAAGTAGCGGCTTATAGTCCGGAATTTACGGTAATTGGATTGTGTATTTGATGATTTTGATGAAGGAAACCAAGAAATCCCATGAGCCTCCGAGCGTAGCACTGAGCAGATCGCGGCTCTGCTCCGCCGTTCTAAAAATAGCTTGCACCGACAATTAAAGGTAACAAACCTTCTCCTAAAACTATAGGGATTAGGCAATGGGCCAATTTGCCAAAATGTTGAACTATCCCTTTAACACCACCTAAATGACCACTGTGTCCTTTAACTCTGGTGATGCATTGGCAATTCATCTGTCATATATGATGGAAGCACCATGGGTTCATATCCCATGTGACTCAGCAACTTTTCGTTGCGGATGTTTATATGAGCAATAAAGAGTGATCACGGTTGAGTTACGTAGCAATATCCGTAGCATCATCAGTACAACCACAAACACAGCTGGAGTGTGAGCAATAACCATATCACAGTTGTTGCTGGAACCACCACAGGCAGAGTCAGGCAGAGTCACTGCAGTTGTTGTCATTGGAAAGGTGAAATTAACAATTTATGCAGAAAGTAAAGTGTCACATCATCTCTCCTTTCTCTCATATGTGCAGTCTAGAGCATCTCCCAAAGCTTTTCCAATGGCAAAAATATAGCAAGGGAAAGCAAAACTTAATATGAGGTAAAGCAAACATTATTGCATGCAACACACTTTTTTTTTGGCAACATAGTGCCAACGTATCTAGAGGGACTGCTCAAGGAAGTGGCTCACTTTACCTGTGCAGTTAAATCCGTTCATCACACCATCCAACACTCCTTTAGTGGTGTTCTCAAAGATGTCAGCTTGAGTAGAGTCCTCATTGAAGACTTGGTCAAAAACAAACTTGAGGTCTTTGTTGGCCCTCTTGTTTATGTTTCTGTTTCGTATTCTTTGTGCCCCAAAACATGCCACGTCCTCTTCTTTGGGGTCAAATATGAGCATGTGGTTATCAACAACCTGGACCACATTTCGAAAGTTTTCACGCTTCTCGTTGTCGCTGGTCGGCCTCACCCGAACAACTACTTTCACGTGGCTGCACACACTACTTTCCATCGTGGTCACTCTTTCATCACCTGGAGCGTTGCTGCAAAACAAAAATAAAGAGTTATAAAATGAAATTACCAAATAATTTTTAACCTGATTTAATCACAGAAAACAATATAGAAACTAGGGATTATGGACAAAAGAAAGGTGTATTGAAACTGACTTGACTGACTAAAGTTACTTATTTCACCCCTCTGAAAGGCGTCTCAGTCTCAGGTAATAACTAATAAGCCTGACAAAGCAGAGACAGCTCAAATATTTGCATAACATCATAACATTTACAGAACCAGACAGGCAACATTTGCATTTTATATTCTGACACACAATCTCTCTGATATCCAGTGTCACACAATATTTTGTCTTTGGTACAAAAAATGGTTTGCATGTTATTATTAAAGCATTACGAGAATTCTAATGTTGTTGTATAAAAACGCGAATACGTGCGTAAATAAACAAAATCACACTTATGCTAAAATCGGTTGTTCAATGACTGATGATGTGTTTTGTCACTTCTTATATAGATATAGCTGTGATTCTCATGCTTTGTTTCTACACATCCCCAGGGAACTAACAGACTAACAATACAGTAGCTGGAGTCAGTTTATCTTTAATTAAAATCTACAACAAGACTGAATGACATTGTACATGTGGCCTCAGATATAGTTGAAGTTAAATGCCATTTCACCCAGGGCTCCAGACTGTGACTCAAAGAATCTGGTATCTGTTGTTTCAGGTGTCAGGCCAAGGTGTGTGAGGACCATGAATGAATGAAAAGAAAATGTGAATATTTGCTTTCAATTCAATTCAAAAACACTTTATTTGTCCCCTGGGGGCAATTTTAAAAGAGCATGGAGTAGCGTCAAAAGACAACACATGTGACAGACTCAAGGACACAACAGTCAAGGGGCCAACAAACAGATAAAAATAAAACACACACACACACACAAAAAGAAAAGTCACTAGAAAAAATGTTAGTCTAGAGCCCTGATTTAACTTATTGGCATACAGCAAATATTCAAATTCGTGCACACGTCGCAGTATGACGCTTTTAAAGGATTGAATTGAATATGAAACCAAAATGCTGGTATGTCAGCAACTAGAAACTCGTGTTGTGCAGTTTCAGACTTGTTTTCTAACTCAACTTCGTGATAAATTGTTGCCCAAATCCCTTAATATCAAGAATACCAACAGGAAATGCGTATGACACAAAGGAAAAGATGTGAAGCATATAAGGCATTTTTTATTTGTATAGGCCGTTTATACAACCAGCTTGTCTAAAAAGGGCTTTACACAGCATCATGAAAACATCACCTGCCCTTAAACTGAGGGAAAAGTCCCATGAAAAACCCCTTTTAACAGGGAAAAATTGGAGAAACCTCAGGGTGAGCAACAGAGGAGGGATCCACCCAGGACGGGCAGACAGACGTGCAATAATGTTAACGTTAGATATTATGTACAGAAGATCTGTCGTTGATCAACAGACCATTATAGCGTCTTTGTGAAACCCCAGACAAAGCTGATATGTTAATAGAAAGCTGTCAACTGCTTTAAAAACATCAAAAAAAGAAGAAAAGGGAGAAAAAAACAGCCTTAAAGCTACTCGTGATCAATGTGACGGGAGGTAACCTGCTAAGCTAGCTCGCACACTCGACTTCTAACGGTAAGTTAACGTCTCCACGTCCGTTTACACGGCGTGTGGGGGGTTCCCATTATTAGTTAGGACCTTACCTTTTTTTTTTTGTCTGTAGCCGCCGTATTTCACCTCATCATTACCACGGTAACATTTTCCGGTGAACGGCAAGTACTTCGTTTTAGAGGGATTAAAAAAACCTAGCTACACAGCCACGCACAGCTAGCAGCAGCACAACAAGCGCCAATAATTTCAAAAACAAGCCCCTCTTCCTCTGTCGCAGCTGATTGGACGCACGGGGTTGGTCAGGGGGCGGGGCCAGAGTGACCTCATCGACATGCTGCTGCGGCTGCCGAAGGTGGAGCTATGCTGCGTTCGAGACAGGTCGGAACTCGGAAATTTCGGCTCTCCTGCTTGAAAAAAAAAGTGCAATCTAACTCCGGCGTAGTCGGAGAAAAGAAATCGACCCCGACTTCTCCGCGAATCAGTTGTCTGACGTCACACACAACAATCTGTGCACTTTTAATGCAAATTTGGTCCCGGTCCGCCATGTTTTTGTTTATTCCGGCGTGGTGGTGCGTCTCCAAAGCTTTTAAGTCGGAACTCGGGAGTTTTCAAATGTGAAATTTCGAGTTCCGAGTTGTCTCGAACGCACCACTCGTCCTCGGCGGTCTACTACTACTACTACTACGGTAAGATAAGGTTAACTTACCTGTGGCGTTAACAGTACACAACTCACCTGGAAGAAAATATGTTTTAATAATAAAATATAATATAATATTGTTGCTGCTGCCTCTGTCCGCGTATTTGTTACTGGTTTAGTGCAGTGGAGCTAACTGCGCGGCGTCCTCATCCAACATGTCAGGTGTAAAAAATGTTATCAACCAACCAACCACAGTTCATCCAAACACCGTCACAGCTCGTTTACACTCGTTTGTCATCAAGGGCAACAACCTTATCGTTTAAAAGCCGTACTAAACCAAACACCTCTGTTAATCTATGTCTGTTAAAATCAGTGTTTGCATGTGACGCCTGTAATCTACAACCACATGCTGCTGCTACACACGCTCCATGCTACTAGCTCTCCTATTATTAGCTAGGTAGATCAGCTGATCTGAATCAAAACATTGCTTTTATGTCAGAATAGGTCGATAACGTAACATGGCAATAGACGTTTGATTAAATGAAATGATCCAATGTTGTGCTGTTACCAGCTTCTAGCTTCCTGGCTAGCAGCTAGGTAGCTATTGCCATAATAATAGAGGGCCCTTGTTAAAAAAAAAAAAAAAGCCTCCTCCTTAAGTTAAATAAGGATGAAATGACCCCCTTGGATGGGCTAAGTCTAAGACAACATCACATTTATGTTGTGATTTATTACTATAGTGAAAATAAAGTTGTGGCAAAGTTGATGTTGATTCCTGTTCTGCAGGTATGTTTCTCAATCTGACTGCAATCATGCACCATAACTCAGTATTTTTTATTATTATTATTATTTCTGCCTCTTTACAGACGGTGTATTTCTTTGTCACAGTTGAAGATTTGCATTGCCTTCACCAGTGCCATGTGCAAACTTGTTGAATGTCTGAACATATCTTTTTTTTGTTTTGTCAGGATCACACATCACCACCTGAGCTCTAATTTTCAATACATCCTGTTGCCAGGAAACACCCGAATACCTTTTTAACAATGTAGCTCGCTTTGGTGCCTGGTGCTGGCAGTATTGTTCATACAAAATGCCAAAATGTTCAACCAATCCATAGACTCTTGTTACTGTGGTGGTGATGCAGCACATGAACCACAGATATGTGTTTGTTTGAGTAGTTTTCAGTTGGCTGGAAATGTTGAACTTTGTCTTCTTGTTTCAGGTTGGAAACCTCATATGCTAAATAAGTTTTTTAAAAAAAAGAGCTTTATTACATAGTTGTACTGCCAGTTGGTACAAATGATTGGCAGTTTTTCCAGGTAATAGCATTGAAACCATCAAAAATACATTTGAAATCAGTAATCACCTGTTGCTTGCAGTTCATAACTCCATCACCATATTTCTCAAAACTGTATTTCAAACCCAGCTTTTCTTCATTGGCTGAAACACTTAATAACTTTGCTCTTATTGTCTACCTAGATCAGTATATGGACCATGATTTCCCACATGTTACTGCGCTCCAACCCACTGCTACGCAAAGCCAATCTGGCCGTGTGGAGAGCATGGAGATCGTGGAAGTTAAGCCTGCACACTTCTACAGACGGTGCATCTCCTGGTCCTGGTTCCTGGGAATCTGAAGAACTGTCTTCAGTTTCAGCTGAGAAGCCTCCTCACACACCCGTCATGCTCAAAGAGGTGCTTCATTATTTAGACCTCCAACCTGGACAGGTGAGTTTGCGTCTTGTGCTTGTTCCTTGATGTCCTGTAAAAAAGTTGATGCCTAAAAATGTTGTTTTTAGATATGTAAATCATGCATTGAGCTCAAAAGAGTGACATATGAAATTAAAGAGACCCCGAGAGGTTTGCCTTTGGTTATAAAAGAGTCTCAGATTAATGTGGATGAATCTACATTACACTTGTTTATTGGTCCATTTTCGATTAATATATCGTTTTGTCTTTAGTTATTTTGATATTATTATTTAGTGGTCAACTCGTCCAGCATTTCCTAGTTTCGGTTTCCCGGACGCTGCCTGCCGGCTCATGGGAATAATGCCGCCGGGTCGTTAGTTGGCATCGTTTATGGTCGAAACTACGACGGTATCTGATCATCTTCCAACCTCTGACTTTCGTTCTTGATTAATGAAAACATTCTTGTCAAGTGCTTTTGCTTTCGTCCTTCTTAAGTCTAAGAATTTCACCGTGCACACGGAGGCTCATGGGAAAACACTTCCGCTTTACGAAAGTCCTTGTAGTCACTTTTAAAATAAAATGAATTGGTAATTTTACCTCCTTTTATTACCATTATCGACCTTATCGACCCCTGTCATATTTCCACATCAAATAGGCCTAGTTCTTATAATATATCCAGACAGCACATCTGATATATGACCAAAATGAATCTCCAATACTGTCCACGCTGATATTTGCAAGTGATTAGGTCGTATTTGTATTTTCAGGCATCGTTATCCAGTCTGCCTCGGTTGCTATGGTAATGGCATAGGCGTGCAAACTCATACTGCGAGGTGTTTCTTATACGCTGTCCCTCTGATGTGTGTCAGAGGGTTGGAAACACCTATGAGTGTTACGCATTTCCCATCTAAAAAAGTGCAGAAAAGTTCAACACCTCACTTACTGCAGTTCATAAATTTCACAAAGGTGAGATTATTGCAGGTTTGTTTCGAAACAAATATGTTTTTGGTTTTGAATTGGAACAAAAAAGAAAAACAGTGTTAAGAACTTGTTTTCCAAATTTGTGCATTACAACACCTCAGTGGTGCTGAACTGCAACAACCTGTGAGAAATTACCCTTTCACTGACACTTGAGATGTTTGTTGCTAAGGTAAAAAAAAAAAATCTCTTCACACTATATAACGACTTGTTATAAAGACACACATGAATCGGACAGAGTGCCAGTATCTTGGCTTTCACTTAATGTATGTACTACCAGGACAGATGGGCATGAGTCAAAAGCCTTCTGGTGTGGCAAGCAGCATCGGAGGGGAAGTGATGCCCCCCCCTTCCCCTCTTCCCCCCTTCCCCGCTCCCTATATAATGCACGGTCAAGGCAGGAGGGGGCCACGGGTCAACAACTTAGTCAGGATTTGCGCCACTGTAAGGCTGTTGGCAGGACACAGGGTGCTGCGTCGCTCCTGCCTGAACTTTAGCACCTCTAAACTCCTCCACTGCCCGCCCATTTGCCAACTGTCCCAAGACAGCTTGCCAATCAGCTTCTATTAAAAAACAGTTTGATAGATTTTGTTTTCTTTTTTTCTTTCTTTTTTTTCGCTACAGTACATGCTGTAGACCTCACTTAGTGTGACGTGCTGTGGAAAACGTGACATGGTTACATTCAGTCGTGTCTTAAATGTTGCTTCGCTGCAGATGTCTCTTCGTTTATTTATATATTTATGTGATGACACACGTGTAGTTTTGCAGTTTCACCGGTTGTGTTATAACCACGGCAACATTACAGACACATGAAAGTGCTTACACATAATGCAGCACGTTCATATTGCTGATTTATGGCTCTGTAAGGACAACCATATGTTCTGCCAGTCTCATATCATAGACACATCTATACCATTAAAGCTTTTGGTGGTGAAGTAATGGTGCCACTAGCAGATCAGCTGCTCCCTATCTTTAATATAAATCACAAAGGGCAGTAAAATTAAAAATATGAATGGCTATTGTAAAATAATAACCGATTTGTAATTGTTCTTGTCAGCTGAAGCAGAGTGTGTATGAATGGAGTACTTAAGCAATGATGAGTGTAAGAGCAAATACTGCAGTTAAACCAAAGTGTGTAAATGGAGCTTTTCTGTGCCCTGCTGCCTCCCACACAGGACATCTGGCTGCAAGTGTGTATGCAGGTAGCTAATTTGCACTGGTAGCCCACACCATCTTTCCACAGTTTTACAATTGGCCATCATGCTTGTTGGATCTGGCTTCACATTCTGTCATATTTCTACACTGAAAACATACACTCACCTGACAGAGGAGGATGCAGCTCACCACTAACTGATATAAAGGTCCAATGCAATGGTTAGCCTATCTTCTTTTTACTTTTTCATACATACTTTAGAAACTGGTAATACCGTTCAGCTGGCCCACCAATTGGGCCCAGACTGAAATATGAAAACGACTGTCGGATGGATTGCCATTAAATTTTTCGCAGACATTCATGTTCCCCTCTGGACGAATCCTAATGTCTTTAGTGATGCCCTGACTTTTTATCCAGCACCACCAGCAGTTTAAAGTTTCTGCTTATTCTAGTATCAAATATCTCAACATCTACTAAACTGAATGGCACAAAAGTTTGTACAGACGCCTTTACTGCCTATACCTGCAGTTTTGAGTGAAATGTCCAAACATTATATTGAATATACTATAGCCATTAAATTTGGTACACTTCAGATTAGTTTTCACCGGTGACATTTTAGTCAGACTTTTGTGTTTCAAGCATTTTTACGCCACACTTGTCACCATTTTTGTTGTGTACTGGTAATACTGTTCAGCTGGCCCACCAATTGGGCCCAGACTGAAATATGTAAACTGCTGTCTGTTAAAGGGATAGTTCAACATTTTTGGCAAATTGGCCCATTGCCATAATCCCTATAGTTTTAGCAGTAGGTTCGTTACCTTTAATTGTCGGTGCAAGCTATTTTTAGAACGGCGGAGCAGAGCCGCAAGCTGCTCAGAGCTACATTACGGAGGCTCATGGGATTTCTTGGTTTCCCTCATCAAACTCATCAAATACACAATCCAACAACTCCAAAACGCTCTGGTGGACAAGTTGTGACCTGCACATTCACCACGCTATGACATAATGACAGAACGTTACCAGACAGAGTTGTTTTAGAGGTAAATTCATGCAAAACCACTGATGCGTGTGCCCATCGGGGGCAGTTTTTCAGCAAGCAGTCTCTGCATTTACCTCGAAAACAACTCTGTCTGGTAACGCTCCGTTATTATCTCATAGCGTGGTGAATGTGCAGGTCACAACTTGTCCACGAGAGCATTTTGGAGTTGTTGGATTGTGTATTTGATGAGTTTGATGAGGGAACCCAAGAAATCCCATTAGCCTCCGTAGCGTAGCTCGGAGCAGCTCACGGCTCTGCTCCGCCGTTCTAAAAAATAGCTTGCACCGACAATTAAAGGTAACGAACCTACTGCTAAGACTATAGGGATTATGGCAATGGGCCAATTTGCCAAAATGTTGAACTATCCCTTTAAGTTAGCTGGACTTGGTGGCACACACTGTCCATGCCGCTCTGTAACAGCCTGACTCTTCTCTGTAAGTCTAAAGGTTTTGTTGTTTTAACAGAAATCACTCTCTCCTTGTTATTACTGCACAATAGCGTCACTAGCTGTCTATATTGCTTTCCACTGCAGCAGAAAATCATACATAAGCTGAATGCTTCTAAATACTGTTCATTTTGTAGCTTAGGCTCAAGAGGAGAAGCCAAAACGTCAGAGCGCATTGTGATATTTCTTTAGTGAACAATGGGAGGAACAGTAAGATGGTTGAACGTTGACCCACATGCTAATCCTCAAATTTACTAATCCCTTCTGATAGCAACATGAAATATATTACATCCACCTTAATATCCAAACTGTCCACTGTAAACATCCAGCATGGCTTACTTGAATGTGTAGTGGTACAAGGTTAATATTCAGCTATAAAAGAGATACAAGCTGTTGTAAACTGTGGTTTTTTTTCTTTACAGAATTTATTACTTGAATTGTACAGATAGAGATATTTGCAACCGTGAGTTGGGAGTGACTCTGTGGTTTTATCTAGGGAGGTCAGTGAGAGCTGGAGGGACTCAACTACATCACCAAGACAATGAGCTGAAAGCTGCACAGAGCTGCACAGTGTGTGGTGTTGATGCTCAGTGGAACTGGCAGAACCTACAACATTTGTAAGCTGCAGCAAAGCACTCAGCTCAGATTGAATGTTAAAAAATACATTGTGATTTTTAACCAAACAAAAAAAAACATTCCTGCTACATTTTTCTCTTCTTTTTTCTTTCAATAATGCTTTCATGTGAAACCTCCTCTTTAACCCAGTAATGCTTGTGGTTCAGTGAAACAGTTGTGCTGAAAAGACGGAGCACGAGGAGTCCTCCACTGGCGCAGACTGCTTGCGTAGGGGACCTCCTCTAGAACAGATTAATGAGCCATCAGCTGAGAGTCCAGGGGAGAAACCCTGTGCTGCTTTAGGAGAAACGAGCTGCCTACTCTTACATTTCAGTCTCAACACACTCCCCCTTGTGGAATTAATAAGGCCATAAGTGTGAAACCGACTTTTTTGGATCAATACCTGAGTCTTTTAACACTCAACCAATGTTTGAGCAGGTTTAGACGGATAACAAATATCGTTTGGACCATTAGGCTACATATTAAAACTTGTATTTTTCTTTTCTCAGTTAGTGCATAAAGATAGGCTATATCTTTGTCACATGCAAAAGAAGATTCATGATTCTTAATTAGTTAAAGAGATAGACTTCAGATATGATGTTGAAGTTAAGTTATGTTTTTTTTTTATTATTATTATTAATTTGCTTACACAGTATAACCAGATTTTGATCAGTCATAGAAATTCCCACATACACAAATAGGTATACGACAGTGCCTCTTAAAAGCTGATTCATGTGACTCTTTCTTCTGCAAATCCAAGGGCAAAAAAACAGCATAACAGCATTAAAGTGTAAACTATTCCCAAGACTTCCAAAGCTCTGTAATTTTAAGTTTAAGGTCATCATGAAAGTAACAGAAACATTAGTGCCAGCTCATGTAGAAAGCAGATGGTCGCCAATGTGGAGCTTTCACACCATAAATAGCAAGAACCAGGCTAGACTCATGATGACAATTGAAAATCTAGCACACAAAAAAATCTAGCAAAACAGGCAACCCACAAATCACAGGTGCTGTATCTTGTTAAGGCCCCGAAACCACAGCAGACTAAGTTGAGTGCTGCATTTTTCACTTCCCCGGTTATTTGGGTTATTTTGTTGGCTGTAATTTGGACACATGAGGAGGCACTCTGTTCTATGGATAGATGACCACAACACACTCCACCAGCTGCTACGTCTCAATACGTTGTTTTGTTTTTTGTTTTTTTGCATTTTTAGATGCAAGATAAAACAGAGTAGGAGAGGTAGTGTGAGGTAGCTGGACTTAATCAGTGGAGAGCACCGTAGTTTTTTGTGGAATGTATCGTTTTATGGAGATCGTAGTGCACAAAACTACTTAGGAATGTAATATGCAGACAGTCAGCAATATTACATTTCAATATGTGTGATGTCTTATCTTCTTCTGGTCTTTGTGGGCTGCAGCTTGTGAAATTGTATTGTATTCTTACTGCAGACACAAGGTTCATCCGTGAGAGTTTGTCTGTGTCTCCTTACCTATAGTATATTCCCGGCTCCAGCCAGGTGAAGCGCTGTGGTGAATACAAGCAAAGGGGTAACATGAGCTTGTCTCTTCAAATTAGTTAAAAGCCTTGTAGTTGCTGTTTGGGACATGCAGCTCAAGTCAAGAAATGGCTTTAGGAGTAAATATGAAGCACAGGAAACCACTGCAGTTGCATCCTGAGGAACTTTATAACACCGTTAAAATAAGCAAAACATTAGTTTTCTGTTTTGATTTTAGTCTTGCAGTAAACATACATTTTTTTTAATAATTCAGGATTTTGTTTTAAGCTTTTATTTATTATTTCCAGTTTCTCTAATCCAGTTAAGAGTTAGTAAGTATTAAAATGTGATTTGTGATTGTAGAAGTTTTCTTTAAAATGACTTTTTTTTTGTTGTAAACTCATCTGTAATACACGACACACAGAATAAACATTATCTTTATTATCAGTGAACAAGCCACCAACTGTTCTCTCTACTAAATTTTCCACAACAACTTCTTCTTGAGTCTTGCCAATGTTTTTTTCTTTTTTTTTTTTCTTTTTTTTTCTTTACACTCCTTTTTTGGGAGCACTGAGTAGTGAAAGAGGAGGCTGGTAAATAATTGATCCTTGTAATTAAACACTCCAGCCAGGGATGCTGGGGCTGATTGACGGCCAGATATTAGGCCCTTGTCTCGTAAGGTTGCAAGTTTAGTCTGAGGTTATCAGTGGCCAGAAGAGTCTTTCTCCCTCCCTGCCTCATTACTTTCATGAGTAGGACATTTCATAGTGGAGCGGTGGGTGGGGGTGTGGTGTGAAGACAGTCTGGGACTTCATTAGCCAAATGGGGTGCCTCAGTCTACAGAGCGCCAAATTGTTCAGCCTTGCTGAGCAGACAACCCCTTTGTGGGTGCTTCACCACACTGTCCTGTAGAGTTGTTTCAGCCCTTTCATCTTACACATTCTTCAGCTTCAGGTGCACTTGAACAACAATTTTAAACAAATAAAGCGAGCTTTCCTGAGCAGCTTACCTGGGCAGACGTTGTCCATCGTAGTTTAGCTTAAGTAAAACTCCCCCCTCCTCCTCCTCCTCCTCCTCCTCCTTCATCCCCAGAACTATATTTGCCCACCACTCAGTTTTGCCACATTGCTTACGAAGCTGTTTCTTGCATCTTACAGAACAGTATATTGTCCAATAAAGCATAAATGTTCCTCTAAAAGTAAATCATTTCTCAAATGTTGCACTTAATTAATGTTTGATTGAATTTGCTGTAATAATATTGACCGTGTGTATGTGCGTGCGTGTGCAACTGAGTGAGACAGGGATAGACGGAGAGGGAGAAAAAGCTCTTTACAACTGATGCATCCACATAACATCAAATAAAAGCGCATTGCACAGGGGGTAAACTGGGGAGTGTGCTGGTACAACATCAATTACTGAGCGTTTTATTTGCATGTAGATTTAGTAACAATTATTGAAATCGTATAACTCTGTGCTCACATGCATCCAATATTGCTAGACGTAGTAAAAATAAACTGGAACCTATCCTCGATGCCGAATTGATACTGTTACAGCAGGTTTTATTGCAATATTTACATTTGTTCTTGGTGTGTGAGTGGGTATGCTAATCAGATACAGCTGGATTGAGATGACTCATTCCTGCAACACATCCTCAATTGATGTTTGCGTGAGGTCCAACTGAATTATCTCGGTGGTGTTTCTTTCAAATATGCTCAGGATAATTATATAACAAAACATTTATCATTTAGGCCAATTACTATTTATCACTGCTATGGTTTAGACATCATTGAGATTTACTGACTTGATTTAATTTATTCATATTTTTCTGATTGACTCTGGCTTTTATTAAATGGATCCACATCTTGTCTTACCATGCGAGTATGAAAATGAGAGCAAAAAACCTTTATTTTCATCAGATTCATGCATGTGATTTATCATAAATGCCCAGATATGTTAGTGTTTGTGAAAAAGAAAAAGAGAGTAAAACAATCGTATTGCAATGAACGAGGTGAATATTTTTTTTTTACTCTTGTCTCTAACTGAGGTTGATGGTTTGGCATTAACTGGGGTATTTTTATACCTTGCTGCAGTAAATGGTTTGTCATGTCAGACATGCTTCCTCTCTTGCATAAAATGGTGTCTTAACAGCCATGTCATTTTGCTGCATCACTACTTTCTATTGTGAAGACCAGACACACTTACAAGTGTTACCATCAGGTTGTCATATTGTAAACATTAAGATGTGCAGCGACGCTATAGGAGGAAAAATACTATTAAACCGAGGCTGTGGCCAATTTAAACTGAAGGTGGTTTTAAACAGGTGAGAGTATAATGCTCCTTTACTGATCTTCCTCAGCATCTGCCCCTGCATTTAAATGATCTTTTATTAAACTGCTGTTGGACCTTTTCTGATAAAAGTCGGTTGCACTGACCTTATCTGTGTAACCAACATTGTCTATATTCCCAGTAGCATCCAGATGAAGTTCTGTGGTTCTCAGTTGGGGAGCTCCCACTCTTTGCCTCCTCTGTTTCCTGACTAATTTGGCAGGGAAGAGCGTGTCCGCTTGACACTACATGACACTACTGACCTAAGCAAGTAACAGAAGTTTCTTCACTTCCCGCTTATTGTTCCTACACCATGACTACCTCCACAGTTTAACCAGCGTGACCCTGCTAGGGCTTGTTGGTTTTATATAAACTCCCTCAGCATGTTCAAACACCTTGCTTAAGATGAGTCTCGTAAATATCTTAGATCTTGAAAACAGTCGTGTAACTTGAAGGACCCTTGCATCAATTGTCACCAGGAGATCTCTGAGCTGCGCTTTATTCTCCTACCAGTTCAGTACACCACCCGTAAGCTTAATACCTCAAAGGCCAGATGTGCTTTGGCTCACGTAACACAATTCGCCTCTTGCCTTAAAGGGATAGTTCAACATTATTGACAAATGCGCATAGGAGTAGGTTCGTGACCTTTAATTGTCGGTGCATGTTGTTATGAGATCCGCGGGGCAGAGACGTGAGCTGCTTAGTGAACACAACGGAGGTGAACGGTACAGGTCCCCTGTCTCTCAAAACTCATCAAATACACAATCCAACAACTCCAAAATGATCTCGTGGACAAGTTGTGAACTGCACATTCACCACACTGTGAGATAATCATGTATAATTATGTAACATTACGACACATGAAGCAAATACTCAGAACTACTTGCGCTTTTGAAATCAATCCACCCAGCAGCCGTGTCGGGAATGTAGTTCCAGCTGCATTTGCCTCGAAAACAACTCCATCTCGTAATGTTACATGATTATCTCATAGCATGGTGGATGTGCAGGTCACGACTTGTCCACGAGAGCGTTTTGGAGTTGTTGGATTGTGTATTTGATGAGTTTTGAGGGACAGGGGACCTGTACCGTTCACCTCCATTGTGTTTGCTGAGCAGCTCACGTCTCTGCCCTGCAGATCTCAAAACAACATGCACCGATAATTAAAGGTAACGAACCTACTGCTATGACTATAGGGATTATGGCAATAGGCGAATTTGCCAAAATGTTCAACTATGCAAGTGTGGTTGCTTTTCTGCTGTTTTGCTAACCCTCCTCTTGGCCATGTGCATTTGTTTTCAACGAAGCCGGCATGAAATCAATCCATGGAGCGGTGGATAACGTTATACAATGTTACAATTTGTGTTGTCTTATCTGTCCTAAACAAGAGATGACGGGTTACGGGGCGCGTTTGTGTCGTGATGCCACTGAGACGAGAGCTGGGACAAGGGCGGCGGCGGCGCTGATCTTGCAAGGCAGATTTTCGGCCAAAAGACGCTACGAGGAAGGCAGAAAGCCTCCATTCTCTCCAGTCATTTATTTAACCATCACAATTACCCCAAATATGTTTAATTAAGGTAAAAATGTAGCATATAAGTTGGAAATCCTGCATAGTTCCTCTTTAAGGAACTATTATGCATTGATAGCAGTGCCAGATGAAGCAAATGTCACCATCACTGTGTTAGTGACTTGGTTCTGACACTTCTCACACCAACTTGCATAACCCCCAAGCACCAGGCTGGAGCTGGCTGATGGTCATTTGGTGGTACCTCAAGGTGTGATCTTTGGTCATTTGCACCTTTGCAAACTACAGACTTAGCTCCAGCACCTTAAGCTACTGTAAGGGTTGGCTGGTTGGTTTGTTGGTCGGGTGGGCTATGAGACAATTGACATTTGTCAAGAATCGAACATTGACAGTGTGTTAGCCTGGTTGCAGCTCTTTGAATTGTTGCCCACATCTCTAATTTGTAGGCGTGGATGACTCCCTAACAGAGTCAGTAACACAGCCACATAAAAATACCCACAAAAACAACACAAATCAACATTTGTTTCAATCCACAAGACATTTGTTATCTGTTCCCAGCAACCACAGCTTCTGTGTTGACTGAAAGTGACATCAATCACTTTAGGGCAAAATAATTCTCCCTCATAAACAGAAAAACTGCCAACATGATCACAGTGCTGGAATGGATAATGAAGTGAAACAAAATGGCAATTCTGTCTGACTGATAGGCTAATACTGTGATGAGGGCCACCCATTAACACTGAGGCAATCAATAAGGAAAATAGAAAGCAATACGAGGTGCACTGGGAAACCTGCAGTGAATATCTGCTGCACTGACAGTAGTTCCAGGTACAGTGCATTAAGAAAAAGCCTTGGCGGACCGATGGTAGTGCCAGTTGAGGAAAGGCCCAGGGCAGCTTAATCAAAAAATCAGCACATCATGCTGCACCACAACACTTCCCTCTGAGCCGACCCCCTCCCCCATGACATCTCCAATACCCCCGCCCCGTCCCCTAGTTCCTTTTATTTTACATTGTATTGTGTCAACCCAGTCGTCAAACTACCGGAAGCATCTTCTTAAACGCCTCTAGATGTCTTTTCCCTATTACCATGCCTTCCACCACTAGGCCTTCATTTAGGTTGACTCCTCTTTGCACTCCCTAATGGACTTGGCCTTGTTCTTCTTTTGTCTTCCTTTAGTACCATGAAATTCACCTTCAGGAGAGAAAGCCATCTTTCCTGATGCTTCTTTACATTTTGTGAATATAGTTAGATGATGCCGCCCCCTCTTTTCAGTTTCACGTCTTGTTTTCTCTTGGGCTTTATATAGTTTGTATTGTTTCCTTGTCGCTCTGTATTGACTGTAATGTCACACTTAAGAGAAATCTTTGAGAGCAGGCACCAATGAAGCACGTAATCATATTGAATAGATCCACCGCATCATATTTGACCTTATTTCCTGTTTCCTGTTAAAACAAAGAAATAGCCTTTTGGCATTTCTCTCCCAGTCTGTGGTGTTTCCTATCCTCTGGAAGTTAGCAGCCTATATTTTGTATTTTAACAACTATGATTCACAAGCTTGAGAAAATAACTGCATATGAGGTCAGATTACCAAACTGAAAACAAGAGCTTTCCATTTTCATTCAAGGCGGTCCTCTTAAGAAAAAAGAAGGCAGCATTGGAAGTTCACGCTGCTTTGAACAGCCCTATGTAGGGAGGAACGGCAATTTATAGCATTCTTTCAGCAATCGAGAGACCAGGATTTGCATTTTTCTCTGCCACCCAAACTCATGGTTGGTTTCTTTTAACTCTGAAGGTTGATCTTGTCTAAACTTATGGAAAATATTGCCTGTTCTTTACCGTCTTTCATCCGGTCGTCCAGACATGTTTTAAGACATGCACAATACTCTGCATGGAATAATAGATGAGTTATCCACAAAATAACATTTAATTACTGTTATTCAAATAATCAAATCTGTCATTGAAAAACCCCTGAACCTATAATCATGGGAATATTTTTTTCATTTCAAACATGTAAGTCCTGGACAGAAGACGTCTGTACTTCCCTGTGAACAGTTAATTTTCAGTCTGTGCGCAGTCAGTGTGGGATTCATGTCTCCACGTCACACTAGGTCTCACTCGAATACTGAACCACGATTGGCTTCCAAACCAGTTGTGATGTCACAAAATTGTGCTTGTACGTGCACATGATGATAAAGTCGGATTTAAGGTGAGCACAGAGAAACCCCTCCCCCTCCTTCAACATCTGTTGAATGTGAAATTAACCTTCTCGTGTCAAACCCTGCACAGTGAAGGTCAAACATCCAAGTACGTTACAATAAGCAGAACAGTTTTTAGCAGATGGGGCAGGAATTTAACTAAGAGAGTAAAATTATAATTACTGAGCTTTTTCTTTTCTTTTTCTCCTTTTTTCTTTTTTTACACAAAATGTCAAACAATCCAGAAATGACTTCCTCTTGGATGTTTATATACCAGCTCAGTTATGACTATTCAGATTTGACTGGACTAATCAAAGTAATGAGGAGGATTTCACACACAGCAACTCTCCTCTCCCTATTTTCAACCCCAATCTAACCTGCTAGACTGTGGGAAACATTAATTTGATTATCATGAACGGCTGTCTCCCACAGCTACAGAGCACAGAAGTGAGGCTCTAGTCTCTGCCAATGTAAGGATGCACATCCAGGAGCCACAATGCTGTATGAGTATTCAGATGTGTCTTTATTATGGATTAAATAGTTTACATTTTTTAATTATTGTTTGGCATTAAATCCTTTGTTAGTTAATAGTCGAAGCCTGACATGCTAATAGAATAACAGTGAATCCCAGTGTGATATGTTTTGCTAGATTTGATTTATCATAGTATTAAAATACACATTAACATTAAACACTCGACATATATAATGAAATGCATACAATTATATTTAGGATATCTTGATACCTTGCACTAGCTGTAAAGTCGTTTTTTTTAACAGTCACTGGACCTCGGTTGTAATGCTGCAGTCTTTACCCTGCACATTTTTACTCATGATGTTACTCACTATAATTTGGTCGTTACGGTCTGCATTCATTTTTATGCGAAAATGAATCTTTCCAGCAGAGAAAATGTAGCTCAGTAAATCTCCAACCTGCAAGACAAAAACAGACAGTTTGGCTGGGGGGGTGGGGGTGGAGAGTGATGACTCATGCACACAGTAGAGGTCCCTCCCTTTCCATTTCTTTCAGTGTCCAATCAGTTCTTCCCCAGCTGTCACTCATTGCCTCCAAATCAGATCCCCACAATGCTTTACTTTCCCCTATAAATCACTTTATTTGGAAAAGGTTTAGAAAGCACCAGGTGAATAAAATGCCGTTTACGTTATTTTAATACACAGATTAATGATTGAGACTATGATTGCCTTGCAGTGCAGACGATAATCCCCTGCATGCATGGTGTTTTGGTCATGCAGTCGCCCCAATTTCAGAGTAAAACACGTGAACAAATTTTCTAATATTTCATACTAGACTTTAAAGCCCCCACTTTTAGTACATTGAGCAACAAAACAGCAGCTAAATCAACTTATTTTTTTAAAAATCCAGTTACTTCTAGATTACTTTTTCAAGAATGCAAGCTGCCTATAAAATACGGTAGAAAGACTAATCGTTGTCTTGGATTGCCCACGTACAGTAAATATTGAGTTATTGGCTTATAGTTTCAGAGAAGACACAAGCGCCTGCTATCCCCGTTCCTCCTGGGATCTTCTCAGCACCATCGTGGTGTAAGAGCCAGTCTCAGGACTCCTCGGAGTGGGTGGATGCTTGACATGGACTTTATGAGCTTTATGTAGAGGAGGACAGGGACCGGGGTTTTCCTCTTTGCAGTCAAGACTTTTATTGAAAAACATAACAAATGCAGCCAGAGAACAAAGGCAGAGATATATTCTGAAGGAAGTGAGAAGGGAAGGAAATGTGAGGACTTTTATGTTTGTTGAGATTATACATTTACACTTTTACATGAAGCTTCATAAATCGGCATCTTAAGATCAGTCCAAAAACTGAGCTACACATCATGTTACAGGAAGTTCTCAGGAGAGAAGGGAGTTTTTACTGCGACCGGTATATCCTCATGTCCTCCTACATGCTACAGGGAGTGCAAAAACATATATTTCTTGTCATCATTTGAAGCCATAATAGTTGGATGTTTGTTGGTGGAGTTTTGTTGCTATTTGTCTCTGAGGTTTCCGCTGCCACCTCAGTACAAAGTTGTGTTGTTGTGTGAAGCTCGTTCCCGCAAAATGACGTATTACGCCTACAGGAAAAACAATTTATCACCAGTTTAACTAACCCGAAGGAACAATGTGGAGTTTCCTGTGATAGCCCTGCAACCTCAGTGGCTTTACCAGGATCAGCACCTTGGACAGCGATCATTGCACATTTACAGTACATACGAAATGTGGAAAATGATCCACCTGAGCTGAAAGCTGCATCATTATCAATAGTCTTGAGCCCTAACCAGAGAGGATGATATTATTATTTCAGATTTAGTTAAAATTTCACTTTTCCTAATACTGGGTGATCACCCAGACACATAATGTCACGTAAACCCGGCTCTGCTCATTTTAAAAATTAGTGCTCATTAGCGATGAGTATAGGTTAAGTTTTGCAGCCACTCAAGTATGTAGCTTCCTCCCTGAGAGCCAGCTTTGCTTTCATACTATTAAATACATCTATTTCATATTTGCAGGATGTTTGAAGGAGTAGATTTTGTATTTTATTTTTAATTTTTTTTGCCTTTTGTTTCATGCATCCACTGCTGCCAGCTGCTCAATTTAAATTCAGTTTAAGGCGGTTTCAGCTCCTGGTTATTTTTCCTCCTCCCAGGGACCAGCAAGTCTGCCGCATAATCATGTAGTGCAATCATACTCAGGTAGAACATTCATGATTATTACAGTAAATAAAGAGACAATGTGTTTGTGTTTGTTGGAGTTAAGCTGGCGGGTGCGTGGCCCATGAATTTGCCTTTTAGTGCCGTCCGAAGTTAGTGGAAGAGTGGGATTGTGGGATCTTCACTCCTGTGTTGATTCTTTCTTTTACCACATATGATCTTACAGGTTCAAACACAGACTTGTGTTCTCTCAGACGTCGTCATCAGACCTGCAGCTACACTTTTCCTCTACCCCAGCACCACCTTTATCCTGCGCTGTTAGAATCGTGTTTAGGTAGAAAACAACAGACTGAGTGGAGGTGATCTCCATCCGTTACCTCTGTCCCCCTGAGCTTTGTTGTGTAGCAGACATATTTCACGTCGGTGCAACCCTTTTTAAACCTAAACAATAGTTTACTTGTGCCTTTTTTTATTTACACTGGTGACTTACTCATTTCCTCGCAGACACAGTTAGTAAGCTGAATCCGTCGTGAACTTAACATGCACCCTTAGTAATTTATGCCGCTATGGGGTCCTTCAGTCAAAACACAACGTTTGATGACGTCGTGAGGTAGCGTGGGATCATGGGAGTCGGTATCTTCACCACCGCTGCCGTCAGCATCTCCTGCTTTAGATTCCTTCAGTGTCAGTCGCTCCGGAGGTTTTTTTTTTTTACTAGGAGCTGAATTATCTGCAGAGGTCTCATCCTCTCCAAAAACTAACAGACCGGGGGATTGTAAATGGAGAAAACACTGAATAAAGCAGTTTCACATTAAAAGTTAGTGTTTCACCGCTGCTGTACGGTGGACCTGGGACATCGGGGAAGAGCTGGAAACTGGAAGCTGTTTACATTTCGATTGTTCCACTGATAACTTATGATCCGGTGCGTTCTGGAGGTTTTTACAGGCAAATTCTCCACAGAGGCGTCGTCCTCTCCATAACGAATGTACCAGGGGGTTAAAACCAATAGAAACACAGAATAAAGCAGTTTCATGTAGAAACAAATCTGTGATTCACAAGCAAACGCTTCTTCTTGGGGAACTCCGGACGTCTCCGAGGGGCTGCGACGCCTTTATTCTCTTTTCACTTAACATCTAGACGTGACGTCCAATGAGAAAAATTCTTCATTCGGTTAAAATAACACACTTTAAAGTGACGACGGGGTAAAAAGTGCATCTTAAACATGTGGCTCAATTAGTGTGATTGAAGTCGTCTGGCAGGCCACCATGATATAGGCGATATGATGTCATTGACAGGCAAACAAATGAAACAAGAGTTACTTTTAATTAAAATCATGCATTTTTCCAGGTTTCAAAATGGCTGGAAACCTTTTGTGCACAACTCAAACTAATCTATAACATGGGTGTAGTTCTTTTTAGACATTGCAGGAGGAACTTATCCACTTATTCATGCCTGTGTGTTTCATAACAGCCAAGATTGTGCCTGAAATTTGCTATATATGGTGTGAGGACACACACACACACACCATGACAAACAGACTATCCAGCTTCCTGAAATTGTTTAGATAGTTATCCAGTATGTCCTCTGCTTGCATGGCGCTACACTGAGAACTTACTACACACACATCTGTAGACCCATAGCTGGTTTTATGTTGCAGCCAATCACCAAAAAAGGGATGTCTCTAGAAAAAAAGGCACAGACGACTAGTCAGTGTCTAGTCAGTGTGGCCTTGACAACAATTTTACCAACAAAGAAAGTCCAGCTGAAGATGTTTTCGTGCATCCAATCTCTTAACACTGGGTATTAGTCAGTGTTGATTTTTTTTTTTGCACTATATACACTGTGTCTCTGTGGATGTGGCTGAGCAGTAAATGATGCACATTTACCCTCCTCTGTTAGTCTCTGACTCTTCCGCCGCTCTCTTGCCCAGTCACTTTTTCCTCAGGGGAAGATGCTCGATTTGCAGTTGCAGCTTGCCATCGCTTCCTTTTACAAAATCATGCCCGCAGTGCTCTGTGATTGACTGACTCAGATTAGCACTTTTTTTTAATAGGAAAAAAAAACTGAAATGGTTAAAGCACTGATGGTTTTCAAGGTGATTTTTTTTTTTATTAGTTCAAACTGTGGCCTTTCATTCATAGCTGAATACCAAAAAAAAAGAAAGGAAAAAAAATTGGCAGGACAAAAGAAGCAATTTGAAAACATCCCTTTGGGTCTGTTTATATTCTCGTGAACATGAATTTGTTGAATGAATCATCAATTACAATTCTAGTTAAGTGTGAACTTCTAAGAAACATGTGTGAACAGGTCGGTCAGATTACACAGTAGGACTGTATGTAGCAGCATCGTGATTCGTGCCCCGATTACATTTTGTTTGATCTCCGGTAGTGTTAAGTTAACCTTTTGTCGGCCTTGTTAAACCTGCGTGCACATGTTACCAGGTGTGTGAGCACTTCCCAGCAAAACAAACAGCGCGACTTGCGTGCAGCGCCGGCAACAGTACGCTGACTGGCAATGATGAACAACATAGTGATGATCTTTTCTCTCTAATCTCTTTAAAAGCACAATAGTGTCAAATGTTATGTGTTTGGGGGACGACTAGTCTGGTTTGGGTGATTTTTATTTCCTCAACAAGGAGGAAGTGAGACTAAAATCAGTTTTTAATAACTTTTAACCAGATAATATCTTTGCTTCTTCCTGAAAAGGAAGTTTTTTTAGAGTCACGATGTCAGAAAAGATGCAACAAGTGTGATAAATGATATTCATACCTCACGTGTAGCTCGTGTGACTCATAGGTTGGTTGGACTTTTTGGTCTCAATAGGCTTTATGAGTTTACAAACCCTTCAAATCCTAAAGCCAAGTCTGACGGTGAAAAGAATCTTTCCCCTAATTGTTTGAACATTCATCAGTCGGGATAAGTAAACGTGATTTTAATCTGGAAGGTACCTAGATCAGACATACTTTCGATGGGTGTTTTCGGAGGCAAACAACGCTGTTGTTACGCGTGTGGACGTGTCTTGTCCTACCTAGCTCAAATACCTCCTCGGGTGCCTTTTTTTATTCAAACTCACGCCAAAAAGAGTGCAAACACCACTGAATAGACGAGGAATGAAAGTATTTGTCGTAACTCTGCAGCATTCCTTCGACAAAAGGGAGATTAGCTCGACATACAGAGACGCATTTGGAAGGAACCCTCTGGCGAAGAGTTTTGTCAACATGTTAGTGCTCCTGTATTACTCGTTCACTCACTCACACAGGTTAGTATGTTTAGTGCCACATGCGTCTCAGACGACGCTGATCACCGTCAACATAATCTCTTGACAGAGTAATTGCGGGGAAGCTTTCATGCCTTTTGAGTTCGTCTGCTCTCACTGACCATCTGTTTCGTGCAAACCCCACCTCCGCCTTCCTTCCACCTGCAAGAAGACCAATGCACACACGTATTAACAATAGTTTAAATAGAGGAGGAAACTTATTTTTAAACCCTTTTTAAAAGCGTAAAGTTGGGATTCATTTGCAGAGGTAAACTGTAAGAGAAACAGATGAGGCTGTGATGAGGTGGTTGAGGTCGTGTTTAAAAAATAAACGTGTTTTAAAATAATAATAATCTTGACGTAATTTGAGCACAGCAGCCGTTTTAAGTGTAAGATTTATATGCACAGTTGGGTCCAGGTAACATACACACTCCACCACTTTCTGCAGTGGATAAAAAAAAAAAACATGTGAGTCCTCATAATCACAACGTCCGGCTTACGTCTTATTCATGCTGTAAAAAAAAAAAAAAAAACTGCCAAACTCGTGTGCACTTGTATCTCGCCTTGAACTTTGTGTGACAGAGAAAGAAATGCAAACCGGTTACCTCCACTCTTCCCATGGCAACGGACGCGACAAGAAAAGCGATCCTGTACCTGTGTATCTGTCTCCCTAATGGTCTGTGTGTTAGTGTAACAAGATCTGTAAAAACTCCCCTCAATGACATTTTAGATCCCCCACTGTAACTGACCTGGGCTGGGGAGTCACAAGTGGGATTTAGGTGAGTACTCAGACTTCTCTCAGGTTCCTGTTCCCCTTTTCCTAATAAATTCAACCATAAGAAGACATGAGATGAGACCCCCCCGCCCCCTTTTTTTTCCCCCCCATATGGCTAGGATATTATTTACCGTTAAATGAGCTTGCAAAATCTCATTAATGCAAAAACGATCCTTTTCCTCCCCATATCATATATGTTTGTGAAGTCTCTCTCTGAACAGATGCTCTGACCTTAACTTTTTTTTTGTTTTTTTGGACGTAGCACACCAAATAAGAGTTTATAATGTATTTACCTTTTCCTTTTGGGAAGAAAAGCTCTCATCAAGAATGCTGTGGGGTGACTGTGTCCTGCATTATAGCACCTTGCAGCTTCACTGTTGGACTGCACCACTTGGACCACTCCTAACTCTCCTATTCCCTCTGCTGGGAAAGGCAGATATTACACACTCTGGATTAGAGAGTACCACAAAAAAAACACACACACACATAGAGCCACAGTAATTACTTTTCTTTTAAGTTCATCTCTGCATTTAGTGGGCTGACATGACCCACTATGTTGTGTTGTGTGCTGGCTTAATTCCAGTCTGCTGCTTTTCTCTGGGAAAGGCCTGGTGTAGGTGAGAGACTCGCTGACACCCCTCTGTATGAAATATCAATGTGAATGACTCACTCCCCAAGTTTGGTGTCAATCATCATCGCAAATGCCAAACCCATTATCACAAAATCTTTTCAAGAAGTTGTTTTGTCCATCTGGTGGCAAAAGTAGCAGGCTTTTTGAGAGAAAGAGAGAGGGAGAGAGGGAGGGAGAGGGAGAGAAAGAGAGAGGGAAGATTTTCACAGCAGCATTCAAAGGCTTTGAAGAAGCCTGTTTTCCCTCAGGGTGAAGGAACTAGATTTTCAATTTACCTTATAAATGACCTTGTAAACACAAACACCCATTCTCAATTTTGGGTTGCATGCACTTAATTTTTTAGCTTAGTTTATCTGCTGTGTGTGTGTGTGTGTCTCTGTGTGTGCATGTGTGTGAGTAAAGGGGGGAGGAACTTGTTTTAAACCTCATAAAGATGGATAGTGACTGTGCTCAGTGCAGCAGTGATACAAATGTGAATAAATATACAATATTTATATTTCTAACAACCACCTCTAAGAATATTGAGCATCTGCTTGCAGCCTGTTCTGTCATTTGCACCAGAGCAATAAATAGGCTTATTTTTTTTATTTTTTTTTATTTTTACCTTTTGTTCTTTTAGCCAAAGCTTCCTCAGGATGTGACAAAAAATATTGTTGTGACAAGTGTCGCACACTCCTCCAGTTAGAGGACCAGTTGTCTCCTGGTTTGCTTGTGTCGACTGTTTCGATAAAAGCCAGCCTACTTTGTTGTTTGTGTTTCTGTTTTCGTTTTCCTTTTTTTGTATTGAATAGCACAACAGGCAAGTTCATTATGCGTGTGACTCATCCCACTAGCCCACACCCCCTCCCCATCTGCTGCTGTGCGCTGGAAAGGAGAGGGAACCGCCATTGATCACTTCTTCCCTCACACATGCACGCACACACCCCACCTTCAACGTCACTATCGATCGACAGGTTTAATGTTTTTGTGGGGAATAGCTGGCATTTCCTTTTGTGTCATTTTACATCTGTTCCCTACCATTTGCTGACATTATAATAAATCACTGAGCAGAAATGTAAAAAATGAAAAAAGAAAAAAAGAAAGAAAGAATAAGAAAAAGTAAAGCATGATCCAGCCAGTTATTCAAACAATCTCAGACTGTTCTGTCATTGCAGGGCTGGATTTTTTTTATTTTTTATTTTGAAGCAGTGGTAGTCAGGAAATACAGTAGGTATATAAGGAAATATGCCTGGACAAGAGATGTTTTCTGCATTGCAAGTCTTGTGCCATGGATACAGCTGAGTTAACAGCTACATGACTAACAGCAAAGATGCTGCAGAGTTGTTGGCAGGTATTGGACATTTGCTTGATAAAAGATTCCCACTCCCTGCCCCTCATGACAACATTCATAAATTGTGTTTCACAGTTAAATGCTTGCACACTGTAACGCTGACATGCACATATGAGAATATCCTGAAGTAGATACTAACACGTGTTTATACATTTTTGACTTGAATAAGACTTTAAACCTGATTACTGATGCGTGCGTCTTCTTCAAGGCAAATGAAAAGTTACTGACGGAGATATATTCAGTGGCATTGTTGCTTTTGTTTGGGGGTAAATTAATGAAATGTTTTGCACCGGAGCAATTAAAGGTTTATAATAGTCACAGTTTTCTCTGTCAGGACTTCTTTCTTTTAAGCCAAATGCAGAACAACCATGTGAATCAATGTTATTTTTCTAAAGGGAATTTCTTTCCTATAGATTTTTTGTTTTTATCTTCCTAACACCTCTCTTATGGCTGCCTTACATTGTAGTTTTTTAATTTTTACGTCTGTGAAGAGGTGTTATTGCCACATTTACTTGTACCACTCTTTCTACAATATCCTGATGTCTGTTTTGGTTTTATTTCTAGATAACTGGGTGGTTTCTAAAATGTAAAATAAAGTGATTAGATGCGTTTTCATACGATGCTTGTCCAATACTTTTGGTTAACAGCGTTATTGAAGACCTTCTTAGGTGTATAAATAGTACCGGTGTCAAGTGAGCTGACTGTTTAGAGCATGAATCCTCAATTGAATTGATCATGAGATGAGACTCGTTCAGATCTGTAGATTAAGCCCAGCGGGGGGAATCGATTGATCAGTCACATAATTATCACTTTGACGTAATTAATTGGGACAAGTTTTATTGGTCGGAAAAGTTGAGACTAAAAACCTCAATCCAGGTTCAACCGATTATAGAAGGATGGAGGGAAATAGAGACGGGAAATATTCACTTGTTAACGCCTTGAAACTGTTTGATCACACAGCTAATCGTGTGAGATACTTTGTTATATATTTGTTAAAGACTTTGTTGTACTGCTGCTGCTTATCCATGCAGGGCCGTGGGGGAGCTGGAGCGAGGTTCACTGAAGGGGAGAATAAATATGTTTTAGTTACTGTGGCACTTCCAAAATAAATCACAGGAAATAACTGACATTGGCCAGAACTTGCGAGACATCATAGGTAATTTAAGGCTTCATTGTTTATCTTGTGTCAGTGGGATTTTTCCCAGATGAAATTGCTGCCACATTAAAATTTTAACATGTCACAGTCTCTTAAAAATTTTAAGGGCAGAACAAAATAACACAGAAGAATTCATACTGTAGAGGGTCTTTAACTTTAACACTTTTTTTTTTCTCAGTGAAGCAGATTCAGCAGATTGCAATGTGAGGTGGAAATCAATTTTATTATCACACCAGATAATGAATTATGTATCTACTTATTGCTTTAGGTTGGAAGCAATTGACAAGGCACCTATAGGCAGGAAAATGTAAATAAAGCTCGAAAGAAAACTGAAAACATGCAACATTTATACTTGGATTTGTATCAGTTCAACATATGATGATGAAATCAACCTAAAACTCCTCAGTTTAAAACTAGTTTCAGCTTTTTCAGGTTAAAAATGACACATGTAACGCTGTGAATGAAACATAAAGAACGTGATGATGATGAATCATGTTTAGTTCTGCTCTGTTGTGAGATAAACGTGTTGTTTTCTTGCCTTCTCGCATGTAGGTGGTCCTGGACATGACATTTGGAGGTGGTGGTCACACCAAAGCGATTCTGAACACAGTCCCTGAAGTTACAGTCCTGGCCTTGGACCGAGATCCCACGGCGTTTTCTCTGGCCGAGCAGTTAGCCAAGGAACACTCGTAAGTGCTTTATTGAAAAAGATGAGCTGAAGCAAAACAGAAGTTAAAGCTAGAAGCCATCCAGACAAATGTTTATTCTATATCATGGTCAATGTTTTCGCCGCAAGTTTTTCTTTTTTTTTTTTTTTACTGCCACAGTTGACAGCCTGGAACTGTTGCAGCAGTGTGTTTGGTTTGTGGTCATTATTTCTGAAAACATACTGAAGGTGCGATGTAGTATTGCACTTTCTCCCTGTGTTCCTCTCACTCCTTTTGCCTGAGCCCGATCAAATGCTGCTCGCCAAAGATACAGCCCCTGAGTTTCTCCGTCCAATCAAATCCATTCCTCCTTCTTAACTTAAAGCTTTTCTCTCTCTCCCCCCCACGCAAAGCTGGTGGGCTCCGCATGTCATTTGTCAGAGTAAGGGCCCACGCCTGCAGTGTGAGGGAGATGCTGCCTCCCACGGAGGATCTATAAGATATGAGGAGGGGAGGGGGGGGTGGAGAGAAAAGCCCAGAAAAGTTAAGAGAAAGAGAGAGAGAGAGAGAGGCAGACAGAGAGAGAGAGAAGGAAATGAAAACATGAGCGTGAGAGAACAGGGAGACACGAGGACACAATGCCAGGGTGAGAGGGAGTATGTGTGTGCATGAGCAAAAGGCGCAGGAGGATGAAAATGAGATGTTCCTAAGACCATGGCGTGGGAAGGAATCCTTTTACGTAGATTCTGGGGAAACCTCTCTCAAGGGAATCTGCCAGAGAAATGTGCCTGTGAGCAGGGAATGACAATTAAGGGAGAGAGAGAATGAGAACACTGTATTCTGTCAGCAGCAATATACCCCTGCTGTAAACTCTTCCACGCCTACTCGTGATGCAAGTTGAGAGAAGCTAGAGAAATCTAGCAATTAACCAATATTATTGGAAGCCTGAGTAAAAGACCCCGGCTTCCTACGCAGTGCATCCACACAACAGGGTTAGAGGATTTTCTCTCCTCGCTGTACTCCCATGTCTGGAGGAAAGTACAACCTCAGAGCAAACTGTTGAGCTTCGGTGTGAATCTCGGTACAATTTCTGTTCAGTTTTTTTTGCGTGTCCCTTTTTTTATTTAAAATGATTAGCTAATGAAAATAACCCTGAATGATATTCACCCGTGTTTTCAATGGGATTTGTCTGCCGGCGTGTTGAGTCTTTGCTGTTGTCGGCTTCTTCTTCTTCTTTTTTTTTTTTACCATTCTTGTTGTTGCTATGACTTCCCAGCACTTGAAGCACTGCAGCAGTTGTGCCCACAATAAACGTTTATAAATCTGAAAAGGCAGCAAGCGTCACTGAAAAGCCAATACAGGCAAACATTGGATTTACATGTGTGCATATGGGGCTCACACACACACACACACAGTAATACAATATGAGATTTCATCAGCATCTGAGACGTCGAGTTATGATTTACCTCTACACATTTGTTCTATTTATTTGGCTTATTTAAAATGTTTTAGTAGTTTAAATGATAATAGTAATTTCTCTTTCTTTAGGCTTTGTAATACTCAGACAGGATTTCCCAACTTATGTAAACTATGAAAATCCAACATTCATGTTATTCAGGAATCCATTTTGGCAAATTGGCCCATTGCCATAATCGCTATAGTCATACCAGTAGGTTCGTTACCTTTAATTGTTGGTGCAAGCTATTTTTAGAACGGCGGAGCAGAACCGCGAGCTGCTCAGAGCTACGCTACGGAGGCTCATGAGATTTCTTGGTTTCCCTCATCAGACTCATCAAATACACAATCCAACAACTCCAAAACGCTCTGGTGGACAAGTTGTGACCTGCACATTCACCACGCTATGAGATAATAACAGAACGTTACCAAACGGAGTTGTTTTAGAGGTAAATACAGAGACTGCTTGTTGAAAAACTGCCCCCAACGGGAACGCGCATCAGCGGTTTTGCATGAATTTCCCTCTAAAACAACTCTGTCTGGTAACGTTGTGTTATTATCTCATAGCGTGGTGAATGTGCAGGTCACAACTTGTCCACCAGAGCGTTTTGGAGTTGTTGGATTGTGTATTTGATGAGGGAAACCAAGAAATCCCATGAGCCTCTGTAGCGTAGCTCTGAGCAGCTCGCGGCTCTGCTCCGCCGTTCTAAAAACAGCTTGCACCAACAATTAAAGGTAACAAACCTACTGCTATGCTAAGACTATAGGGATTATGGCAATGGGCCAGTTTGCCAAAATGTTGAACTATCCCTTTAAATATGATTTGCCAACGTGGCTTCATGCTAAATAACGATGCATGGCAGCAAAAGTGATCAACCATGGTTCAACAATCTTTGCACGACAACCCTGCAGACTTCTCTATGTGAGTATCCACTGCTTGATCAACATTCAAATAAACAACAGTCTTGCATTTGTTCATGCGTGACTGAAGTTGATCTGAACGCAGCCTCATCCAACAAGAGAGTACACAACTCCCAGGTAGAGGTACAGTACACACCAAAACACCGTGCTGATTGTTGTTGACTGTGGTATTTGAGTGAGATTCGGTCTCTGGTGTGGACGCAACACAAACAAAAACAACAAACAAACAAATCTACCTGAGAATATGTATAGGTAGGTAGGATAAGTTATTCAAATACAGTTTTATGGTCTGAGTAGTTAACTATAATAACAATAGAATAACTGTATTTTTCTCTGTATGTGTGTAAATATGACAGGAAGAGGAAGTAGAGAATTATTTTATAACAGCTAGAAAATGCTTTATTAATAATCTTATTACCATTTCTGCTTAATAATGTTGTTCAGTACGACACACAAGCAGCCCGGTCCGTCCTCTCTAAGCAGCTGATTAATAACCTCAATCAATCAATCACACATCACAGACAACATCCATGGAAGTGTCGATTTCCATTTTTAGAAACGCTCCTGATCTGTGCCACAACGTTTTCCTAACTCCTCCGGAAACGAGCTTTTTGAACCTGGAAATGAAGGTAAAATTCAGGCGTATAGGGAGCAGCAGGGAAGCAATTTAACCGTTATTGGTGACTTTTCTTACGAGAAAGCTCGCCGTTAGTCACAAATACACCGTTTTCCTGTAACTTTAATGGTAAATAAGTCACAGAGGGGCTTTTTCTTTTTTTTATAGCCTCTCTTACGTCAACTGAGGTGGCACGAATTAAAACTCTGAGCAAAAAGCATTATGAAGACGAACCTGTGTGTGTGTTTGTTCTGTGCTTGTACCCGCCTTTTTTTTTTCTTTTTTTTCTTCTCTGGACTGTAGATATTTTCATCACCGCTCCCTTGCTGAAAGCAATCAATCAGCATCTTGTCTTAGGCTTCAGTGACGCAGGTAAAGGAACTGAGCAGGTCAACACATGGGAATATTTCAGGCCTCGTATGTGAAGAGGCAGCATCGTGTTGAATGAGCGTGCACTCAAACTGAGACTGCTGTGAAGGTTCTTGATGTCCTCACTGAGTGTACCCTTATTCACGATGGACAGGAACAAGGAGTGAAGGCAAGGACATATTTAGTGAGGGAAAGGTTTGTGTGGAAATATAAAGGTGCAGCTCAATTTTATGTTTTATGCAAAAAATATTGAACAAAAAAACAAACAATCTTTGGCTGAAAGCGCCAAGAATTTATAATAAGTGAAGTAGTGTTTTGCATTTTTTGTCGAAATCGTCTTAATTGTTTCACAAAGATACACAAACTGTAAAAATCGTCGTGTTCATGAACTCATTGTAATTTAATCTGTTAAGTGTTTTGGCAGGTTCAAAGAAGCCTGTAGTCTCAAAAAGACTGTTGTGGGGAATTTTGTGCACCATTGAATAGCCACAGGGTATCTGACAATTGTTGATACATTTCTAGCCATCCGTGTGTGTCTGCAGAACAACAGATCATTTTTTTTGTCATAGACAGAACCAGAGTAAATAAGAGTGCTTACTGAAAAAGAAAAGTTCTGCACAAATGAAGTCAATTTACATAGATTTAGCCCAAAAGAGATGACTGAAACATCACAATATCTAAATGAGACTTTTAAGGGGAATTTAGAGGCGACTCACTTTTATACAGTGTTGAATGTTGACGCGCAATTTCCTTTTTCTTGATGCAAAAATTTGGTAAAATTTGCATAAATTTCTACATGAACCTGTTCTTTTTGGTGGCACATGTTCATAAACCAAGCACATTTTTATCAATCTGTTTAATTTTGGACCCTTTGATGATGCTACATGAGAAGTTAAGGTACAATACTGCTGAAGTTTTTACAGTTCATCCTGAGGAAAACATGAATTTCATGGTATTTTATTCAGAGGTTGAGACGTTTTGCAGGAAACCACAAATATCGCACTAGTGCCAAAATCAAACATCATATATTTAATTCAAAAAGTTTCCAACTCATGTTAATAAAAGTAGTTAAGTAATGTCAAATAGTTACATAATCTGGTGGATCAATGACTGATATTGCCGATTCAAATTTCAATCTGACTTAATTTCAACTCATAACTTTTTGTTTAACCTAGCGTACGGCTTCTGCACTAAAAGAATATTACATGTTGATCTTATGAGTAATTTTCTTGATCGTGTCCTTTCACTAGTGTCACCAGCTCTGACTCGTGATCTTTGTCACCAGCAAAGATCCGTGATTCAAGCTGTCTCTCTGTGGCTTCAGGGAAAATCACACTTGATCTAGTAGACGCTAGAATAAGAAACATTTGCATGATGTCAATGTTGTGGGGTGCTACAACTATAAATAGTGCAGATCTCTTAAGCAATTATGAGCCCACATTTGGACCTCAGCACATACACCACTGAAACTTGTCCTCTTTAATAATATAAGACCTTACATAAGGCATTTATATCTCCAACTCTGTGTCTAAGCCACATAAAGAAGTTAATAATTTAGAAATGTTATGTAACTGTTTTGCATATTTTTAAATCCTTCAGTGGCTTATAAAAACATGTTGTAGAAGAAGGCGCAGTGTGTAGAGGAAGGTGCGTCCATCACCTGTGTGTGGGCAGACACACACTTCAGAATTTTAATTAAGTAATTTGTGTAAGATATTCAGATATAATAGAGTTGCATTTGATTACAAGCCTTTCGATTAGCACGATAGGGACTGAAATTTGACATCGCTACGACACATTTTTACTAATTTCATTGAGTGGATACAAATATGATTTTACTGTAGAAGACAAAACCCAGAATCAGGTTTCTGGCATGTTTTGTCTTATTGTTTTGATTGGTCACTTCATAAAAACTTTTTTTTTTTTTTTTGGAGAGCCTTTCTTCATTTTTGTTTTCAGGTTAGCTCGCACCTTGTTCATCTCACCTCATGTTGTGCCTTTATTATGTCAGTAGGTGGCAGGAAACAAGTGAAATACCTCGGGACTGGAATTGGTTTGTGCACATGTGCTGTTTTGGCTGATAAAGCAAATTACTGCTGGAGGTGTGATTATGATGTGTTACATCTACAGTATTTTATAAGTACAGGGAGATTGTACAAGGAAGTGCGCCAAATGTTCATCAGACACTGTAAGGCTGTAACAAGCAATAGTGGCTGCTGCTGGTCTTTCAAAGAGGGGAAGCTCATTTTCAGCCTATACATCGTAAAATGTGTCTATTTATTTATCCCCCACCCTTGACCTAGCCTACAGTATTAGGCCATATAAAATTCCCAAATTCCATTTTAATTTTTGGGAATTCCATTTTTACCCTTTACTCTTATTTTACTACCAAAAAAGAGCATGTTTTTAATGTTAAAATGTACACAAATTAAATGGAAATTACTTTGAATTTATTGAGGAAACAAACAACACTTTTCCTCCATAACTTAAGCACCTTCAAGTACTTCAAGTACCAACAAAATATTAATGCTTATGAGCTTTACATTGTTTCCAGTAAAATACGGTAAGTTATATTAGTTTAAAAGATAATTTCCTTGTTTTTCACATGGCTTTTGGACGATATGTGGTCATTGCATATGTTCCACTTCCACATTTCAGTCAAATTATGTCAAATTCCACGATATGTGTTAAAAATAGATTCCGTTTTAATTGGCCAATTTCACGATTCTGTCCGCGATTCAGTGATCGCGGAAATCATAGGGCCCTACAGTATGAACGAATGAACAAACTAGCAAAACTACTTAAAGCAGAAGTAAGTGATATATTTGTGTTAATATAAGTCTTAAATAGTTGTATCTTCCGACAGCAATCACTTACATAGAGTGTTTGGACCGAAACACGAGTCTGTCAGTCACTCTGCTCTGCTCTGAGCCGAGGAGAAAACATTTATCGTATCCTACAGTTTTTATCCAATGAGGAGAGAGAACGGCATGCAGGGCTGTGTGTGCAGCCAAGGGACGCCGTGAATGTGGCGACGTAGGGACGAGGACTGTTATGGTGCGTTCAAGGAAACTCGTATTTTTCCGACCTGTGAAGTCGTACCAGTTCGATCTGGTACGAGTTCACGGGTCGGAAGTTACGAGTGGCCGTTATAGTGACTTTCACCGGTAAAACAGGTCGGAAAAACACGAGTGGGTTGCCTGGAACGCTACAAAGTCGTAAGTTGTGACTTGAAGCTGTAATTTACGATTTCAAAAGCCTGCCTGGAACGCAGCATTAGCGAAAACGACCGGACCACTTACTTCTGCTTTAAACAACGAAATGTGAGAATTATGTTAAACCAAAATGAGGAAATGCTATAATTTTGTTTTATTTACAGTATATGTTATGTAAAATGGAAATGGGCTACATCAGCAAGCAAATACCAAGAAGTGAACTGCTGCTCGTCTCATCACTTGCAAAATCCACACTGGGACTGAATTCGACAATCCTCCGGTGCCGGTGTTTGTTTTAAAATCACTGTCAATCAAAAAGGGGATTCAGCCTTTAGACAGATCCTCCAAGCGTCCAGGCCCCGCCCACTGCCCCATTCGTTCACAGAGACGCTGATAAAATCACAGCATTTATCCAGTTACTGTCGAGTTTCGATGCAGTAAAAAAAACTCTTCTATGGCGCCCAATTAAAGTCCATGGATGCTGAGCTCCAACAGACGCTACAGAAATGTATGATAAGAAAATCTGCGATAAATAGCTGATTCTGAACGAGTTGAAGATGTTCTGACGCATTTTTAGTCAATGAAATGCAAACAAATCAGCTGATATCGCCATATATTGCAATCGCCTCTGGTGGGGAGGGAGTTGCCCTTTAGAGGACGGGAGTCTTCAAGAGATCCTTGAAGACAGAGGGGGACGCCCCTGCGCTGATAGAAATCAGTAGCTTGTTCCTCCATCGGACAACCACAGATGAGACGAGTCTGGACTGAGATTACCTTGTGTGCGGGGAGAGCAGAGCCAAGATGGATGGATGGATGGATAATTAGTGGTAGTTTGTGTGATGGGCAGCGAGCGGCCATTGTGCTTTATCTTATAAAAATCAACAAGTCTTCTACTCCAGATGGAGGTTCATGTGTTGAGAGAAGTGACTCAATCCATGTGCACAGGTTTGATTGAAAGATTGGGTGAGACATCAGATTTAATGACGTATTTAAAAGGGCATCGGATACATTCAAGAGCAGAGACTCTTTATTTTCACAGGATGAGGAGCATCAGATCATCTCAGCGAGCCAGATCCAACAAATGTTCATTAAAAAAAAACATTGACACAGTGTTTTCCTACTGAAGCTGTTTGTGCCATTGATAAGAAAATGAGTAAGAAATTTATATTTTGCCATAATACAAATGCTGATTGGTTAAAATGGCGACTAGAGAGCAGAGCAGTTATGCTGTTGTCATGGGTTTTATACTTGTTTATTGTGTTTTTGTGACTCTGTGCTGACGACAGAGCAGCAGGGAGGTTGTTTTCAGGTCGTCCACCTGTCTATCTCAGTGACGCTTAGACAGAGCTGATTTATATTTGGCTCAAACATTCACTTAGACTCAAGGATGAACTGAATAGATTTTTGGGGGTCAAAGGTCGACGGTAGTTTTGGCCTTGTGAACTCAATATCTCCAGAGCCTTTCGAGGGAATCCCTTCAAATTTTGCACAAGTGTCCGCCCCATACTAAAGGGCAAACCGATTAGACTTTGGTGGTCAAAGGTGGAAGGTCAAGGTCACAGTGAGTGCAGGAAACACTTTTTATCCATCACTCAAGGCGTCAAACACCAAATTATAATGAAATGTCTCACACAAATAATGAATATTTGTTATTATTCTGGATAAACAGGGATATATATAATGTGAATTTGGTGAATGACGAATAGATGTTTTTGATCCTGTCATGATGTTGTGGTATTAAGACATAGCGTACTCTGCAAACATTTCCATTCCCTTCGTTAATGTTGCCGCTCTCCTCCAAACGGTTAACCCAGTCCATCATAAATAACGTCCATAGGGCATAAACAGAACTGCAACTTAGATAAACGTGAAGACTTGAAGGTAATATACTGTATATGCCATCATTTACTGTTGGCTAGAGGATGAGTTATCTTTTCGACACACACATTTACTATGCGGTCACACCAAACGCGATGGAGGCGTTGATCACATTTGTCCATTGCGTCATTGCTTCAATCGTGCGATGATGCAACCCACTTCCCGCTATTTTCTTCACCTCCTGCTATTTTTTTTCTCTCGTCAACCATGGCTGAGTTAACAACCTGCACTTTACCTGTTGTGGACGTCCGATTTGGATCGGAAACCCAAACGCCGTTGGTCTGTGTTAATGTTTTTTATTGCGATCGCGGTAAAAGTACGTCGTTGTGTCATAGAGCTCCGTGAAAGCGCACACAGCCACAATAATCTTCTTCTCCATGTTTTTGAAATGTGCGTCTGCCATCATTACGTCGGTGACATGGTTGGATATCAACGCTGATTGGATGTCGCGGCACAGCGTCACACGATGTCGCTTGAAAAGTTTAACATTTTTCAACTTAAAGGACAATTCCAGGCGAATTCAACTCAGGTGTATTTTCCTATCATTTTAGGTCTAAAAGAATGAATCTGAAGATTTTCAGTTTAATGTCTCCTGTTTTGCGGTAGTTGCGTCTGTCCCCGCATCGCCACGGCAGCAATGAATGGGAGTGGATGTAAGTTCCGCTGTTTAGGCTGTTTACATCCCTCAAAGCCGCAATTTTTTTCCACAGACAGCGTCAGATGGCTACTCAAACATGCACCGAGAAGTTTATTTACTTCAAGCAAGCCGACATGTTTGTAAAACTAGATCTAATTCAAAGTCTCCCGGAGTCTCGCGCGAGCCCGAAGTTGCAGTGCTGGTGTGTTCAGGCGCAGTGGGAGCTACCGCTTGTGTCATAAACACAGGAATATCAACTCTTTACTTGCTTCAAGTCTACATTTTTTTCCACAGACAGCGTCAGGTGGCGACTCAAAGATGCGCAGAGAATTTTTTTTTACTTGAAGCAAGTCAAGAGTTGATATTCCTGTGTTTATGACACAAACGGTAGCTTTTCCCACTGCTCCTGAACACACCGCGCACGGCACCTGGGGCTCGCGCGAGACTCCGGGAGACTTTGAATTAGATCTAGTTTTACAAACATGCCGGCTTGCTTGAAGTAAATAAACTTCTGGGTGCATGTTTGAGTCGCCATCTGACGCTGTCTGTGAAAAAAAATTGCGGCTTTGAGGGCTGGAAACAGTCTAAACAGCGGAACTTACATCCACTCCCATTCATTGCTGCCGTGGCGATGCACGGACAGACACAACTACCGCAAAACAGGAGCGATTAAACTGAAAATCTTCAGATTCATTCTTTTAGACCTAAAATGATAGGAAAATACACCCCCGAGTTGAATTCGCCTGGAATTGTCCTTTAAAGTGTCACGCGACGAGGCGATGGACTCTTTATTGTGTCGCACTGACATTGATTTTGAATAGAAGCTTGTGGCGTTCATCGCCTCCATCGCGTTTGGTGTGAACGCACAGTTAGACCTTCAAATATTTTTCTCCGACAGTGAGGGTGTGGTCAACTTGCGCTGCAAAGCTTTTGCAGTGCGTCCATTATGTAAATCAAGAGTTGTTTGATATTTAGACATGAAATTCAGATGTGTTTTTTTTTTCCAGTTTTGTTTGAGAATTCATAACTTCACTAGAAGCAGATTTTTATATCAAGGTCCCAAACCAAAGGCTGCTGAAAGACCTTTTGCTTCTAATGTATAGATGCTAACTCCTGTTGCTTTCTTCTACCATCATCTTTGTTCACACAATGTTAAAAGGTCACATGAAAAATGCATGAATGCGGCTGGAGGTTCTCACCGCTCGTGCATGAGGAAGTGACCAAGCACGCAGCTGTGTCAGAGGCGAGGAAGGATCTCAATAGGCTCGCAAAGGCGTTTAGTTGGATTCCAAAGAAAATACGTTGATTGTTTGAAGGGTGACTCAAGAAGACATTGTTGGTTTTCACTGAGCTCAATATCTGATCTCCCCTTGAACAGTTCAGCTTAAAACTGCCTTGACTTGTCAGATGGTGAGTGTGGGTGTTGCTTCTCTACAGTGTATGTACGTATGGAAAATAGTCTGTACTCTATAGGCATTGAAAAGCAGACTTAACTTATCATTCCCATGCAGCAGCAGCAGCAGCAGCAGCAGCAGCAGCAGCAGCAGCAGCAGCAGCAGCAGCTATGACCTAAAGATTAGAGAACGTGAAAGAGCACTGCTTCCTGCTTCCTGCTTCCTGCCTCCTTGTTTCCTTTGTCTCGTAGCAGAGAGTAAGGTGCCCTTGAGCACAGCACCTAATGCACGAAAACTGCTGTAGAGGAAACCAGACTGTGTCACTGTGCGGCTGTGCTCAGGTGTGGATGTGTTTGCCAGCTCCCACTCATTTTCTATGGGGAGCGAGTAGCGACACATCCTTCTCTAAGTCCTTTCTTAAATTTAATGAGATGCGACAATGCGTGTCCTACAGGACAGGGATGACATGACGACCAACGTCAGACATGCTCATCATTGTTTGTGACCTAAAGAAGTGCACATTGATAAAGAGTTACACACTGAAATTTAAAAACACACACAAAAAAACATACGGACGAAAATGAATCAATATGACTTAAAATGATTACCAAAAACAATGTTATGCTTATAAATAAATTTAAAAAAATAGAAACACATGGTGCTTTGGATGTACTAACATTTCTTAGGACAAATTGAATGCATAGAAAACAAAAGAGATTTTTTTTTTAAATCTGAACTTTCAAAATTATTAAATAAATAAATATATTAAATAATAATATAAAATAGTAACTTTATTTGATCAGAAAAATAATCCTAATCCTGTATTGTAACATTATGTTTATGCATATATCATAGTTTATTGTGTTATCTTCATCTTTACAAAAAAGATATTGGTGTAGCTCAGGAAGTCGCGCTTGGTCCACATCAAGTCTTTCTTTGTGTTAACGATTTGCTAACTTAATGTAAAGTTGTTGTTTTTTTGGTCCTCTTTATGCCGATGACACAGAGATCTACTTGTTTGACTCTTAAAGTCACAGTTATTTAATTTTTTTCTTTAATACACAAACTCAAGCAAACTGGCAAGCTGTGATTAAGTGTTTAAATTCCTGAAACCACTAAACAATATAACTCCCATCTGTTTGATGTTGATCAATGAGTAGTTCTTTACGTAGCCACAGCCACCACACTGGGACATTTATCATCTTTAAATGTGTTAAATATGGGCAAAATTCAATACAATATTATAAATACCTCCTGTTCTCTACAATATCTATAAAGGCATTTTGTCAAATTCTTAAAGGTCAACATGCCTTTTTGTGGTGACAACTAAAATCTATAATATCTTTAGAATATAATTTAGAATATACTTTTAATAAGTAATTTATTTGTAATACTTTTTTTTAACCCTTTCATCCGTGCACTTCTATTCGAGCAGTTTCCTCTGTTTTCTGTATATTATCACATTATTGTGCGTTTTCATTCCTCCTTTGTCTTCTTTAATATTGCTTTGCTGTTAGCGAGCCACCAGTTTATTGTATTAAGATGTAACTTATTCAAATGATTAACTAAGAGAGCAGTGATGAAGGCATCCAGTTTGCACCCACACAGTGATATATTCTTTCTGTATTCTCTTTTTTTTTATTAGTTTCAAATCTCATTCTTCCCACCTCCTGACGGTATTATTGTCAATGAACTGAGTGACAATGAAGTTTTACTGTTCTTTTGAAAACGCTGGGTATCAGCGAAGCAATCAAGCATTTCTTTTTCCACTTCCACCAATACAAAGCCAGTGTTTTGACAGCAGTCTTTGCCATATGCACTGATATTCAAAATGTCTAATTGTGCTTCTCCCATTATAAATCTTTCCTCCAGTGGCCGTGTGAAGCCGCTGCTCGGTCGGTTCAGCGAGCTGGAGGCCCTGCTGTCTAACATGAACGTTCATCCAGGCGGCATTGATGCTGTCCTGTTGGACGCCGGCTGCTCCTCCATGCAGATGGATCAGGCGGAGAGAGGCTTCTGCATCAGCAAAGACGGACCGCTGGACATGAGGATGGACGGAGAGAGGTAAGACACACAGGCCCGGTTTATACGTGCGCGGTTATTTTTAAAAACGGAGACATTAACCATCGTTTGCACCCTTCGTTTAGACGCAAGCCGAGCATTCGCATCTGAAAACAATTCTTTCTAAAAACTCCGGCCAGAGTGGAGATTTTGGAAAACTCAGTTTGCACCTTTGCATGTAAACAGAGAAAAACTGAGTTTTCGGTCGCCGACATCAGACCCTGACGTCTAACCATAACCAAAGACAGTTTAGAGTAGTGAAGTATCTTTGCCGTGTACCGTAACCATTTTATATAACTTACTAAGATAAAATAAAATTTAATGCAGACTGATCGGTTCATTGAACAGGGTTCTTACGGATCCTTAAAAAGTCTTAAAAGGCATTGAATTCATTAATCTAAAAACAAGGCCTTAATTGGCATTAAAATGTCTTAAATCAATTTTTCAAACGTCTTAAAAAGGTTAACACTTGGTAAGTGGGATTTTATGATTATAATTAGTCTCAAATCTCAAAATAATTGGTAACATTCTGACATAGAGAAGTTAGTGGCGGCCGTCAACGCTAAATTTCTTACCGCCACCAGCTCCCGAGTCAGTTTTTTTTTTCCCCCAATCATTCATGTAGCAGTCACTTTACCTTGGACCACATAGGAAAGTGGGTAAAATTGTCCCTAACCCTATGTAATAGATGTGGTGACGTTTTTGTTTTGTTTTCGCATTTGTGTTTATTGTGAAGTTGGTCTTACATTTAATTTCAAGTGGCATTAAAAAACGTCTTAAAAAGTCTTAAATTTAAGTTGGCTTAAGCTGTAGGAACCCTGTTGTAAAACATTTATTTATTTATCCCCGAGGCAACGCTCTTCTGTCCAATACGAACATGAAGCTTCACTTTTCATTCAAAATTCAACTAATGCTACTGCCACACTTGTTAGATTTCATCAATGAGACCAACATTTATCTCCTAAAACTAATTTAACAAGCCGGTGATAAACCTCTAAAAACCTGTGGGTAAATGCTCTTGACGGCATCCTGTATATACACGGGTTAGTGTAAACCAAAACTTTTCTGAAAACGGACTGGTGTACTGTACACACAGTTATTTTTGTAAACGCAGAGGGTGAAATGTCCGTTTATGAAAATAGCCGGACACGTGTAAACGTAGTCACAGGCTGATGAATCGATCTGATTTTCCAGAACACATGAGTTCAGTTTCCTCATAAATAATTTGGAAGAGGTCGGTCACCGATGCCTTGAAATTGCTCCGGTACTCACTGGAGCAGTAATGTCAAAGTGCAGCTATTAAAAATGGAGAGTAGCCTCAGCGGGGCTGCCAGAAACACTACAGGCCTCGTAGGCTTTATATACATTTTTCTCTTTGCTTTTGCTTTTTTATTTCGCTGTGCAGCATCTGGTGACATCTAACACAGAGGCTGCAGGTTGCTACCAAATCTCAGCAAAGGGAAACCAACTAAGATACCCCCCCCCCCCCCCACTCCCTCCACCCTCTTTACAAGCTACTGCACAAGATGCATTTCTCTTTTCATTCCCTCACAATCAGTCTATTCATAACTGTCAGCCGTAAAGGTTTTTCAAGCTGTATCTCAGAGTTGTCAGGATTCGCCGCTGTCAGCAAGGACATGACGTCAAGCGGCTTAATTGGGCTTCTCCTTTGTGCGTAGGTACCTCGACATGCCCTGCGCTGCTGACGTTGTGAATACCTTAGATCAACAGGCTCTCGCATCCATCCTCGCCGCGTACGGGGAGGAGAGACACGCCAGGAAAATAGCTTCAGCCATTGTGGAGGCACGCCGTGTCAACCCCATCACCCGGACGCAGCAGCTGGCCAGCGTGGTGGCAGGTAGCTACACACACTACCCTGATTAATTCCCCGCAGCATTCAGGAGGCTGTGAGGGGAAAATAAAACACGAGTGGACTTATTAAGGCTCTTTCTCTCCCTCTCTTTCTCTTTCTCTTTCTCTCTATCTCTCTTTCCCCCCCACATGTGACGTGTTTGTCTCAGAAAATTACGTGGACCGTGATCTCAGTCATCATCATCCTCTTCTCTTCTGTGCCTCTTGTTTTGGGAGCTTTGTCTTTCACATCTTCCTCTCTCCGAGATAAAGATGAGACACAGACAGAGTGGTGCTAATGCCTTGAACACAAACACAATAGCCCGTCTCTCCCTCTTTGTCTCTCTTTCTCTCTCCTTCCTCATTACGGTTTGGATTTCTTTCTTTCTTTCTTTCTTTCTTTCTTTCTTTCTTTCTTTCTTTCTTTCTTTCTCCCCCCCGTCTCAGCCCTCCCCTCCGTCTCTCTGCTCTCAAATATGCACACACACCTGACACAAATGAAAACACCCACATGCGCTCATACACGACGCGCTCGTGCATAAAGGCGGGATTACATTGTTTGTCTTCAGTGATTGTTTTTTTGTTTTGTTTTGTTTTGTTTTGTTTTTTTTTTAGCCTTGTGCCTCCAGATTTGAGCTTCTGAACGAGTGAGATGTCATTTTAATAGTTATTGCACAGAGCAGTATGTGCGTCAGTGTCACCATGGGAGAACAGGTGTGAGTAAGAGCAGCTGTTTGATCCTTTTTGAAGCGCAAAGCAAGTCACCACCGATGTTTATTCGGAGCCACCCAAGAGGTCTTGATTTAAGAAAGTTCCAGGTGTGGCTCTGTGACCAATTGTGAAAGTGATGCTGACAGGAAAAATAGAGTCACAGGGAAAAAATCATGATCCCATGGGGGAAAAAGAGGCTTTATTTGGAGTTATATTATTACTCAATGCACAGCAAATATTGTGTGTATATATTTTATTTATACAACAACTATACAAAGATTTATCTACATAGATGAGAGCTGTTTTGTTTCGTGCATGAATTCCAAATCTTCCTCCGTCTCGTCTTCCAACAACTTCTATTGTCATGTTCTTGTGTCTTCAGCGGGGATTTATGTAAACTTGGCAGAGTTTTCTTCCACTGTTTATCCGGTATACAAGCCCAGTATCCCGAGAATTTCTGTTGATATTGGATCATTCTCTAGGATGCAATTTGCACTCAGCCCCAGTGTTCACTCGCCAACATGGAAAGGCTGTAAAATGTCGGCGTAGTACTGTGGTATTGCTGCTGGGGAAGGTTACACCAGGAAACGCAGCTGCTGCACCTGATGTTGGTGAACTGCTGCAGAGAAGTTTGGACGTGTGCTCTGCTGTTGCAGCTCCGTCTCTCTACAGAGTTTGGATTTTTGACCTTTTTCCCTTCATGATTAATTGATAGTGGCCCCAGCGTTCTCCCAGTCAGAGTACATGTTACCAGTTGGTGTAGTTCAGGGGTTCCCAAACTTCTCAGCCCTCAACCCCCAAAATAACGGTGCCATTGACCGACCACTACCCCTATCCCCGGAGGTGACGTGTGCACAAAGCTCGAAACCGAACAGAGCAGCCTTACAACAAGGAAGCGATTTTACAGCTAGATAAAGAAGATACAAGCAGAATACCTCAGTCAAAGTAATATCCATGTAACTTATGAGTGAACGTTGCTGCTGTCATGTGCAAATCATAAATCGTAGTACTGAGTAAACATTGTGAACATTGTTGCTGTGCAAATTCACATTTTGGGAATTACTATGTGTCAGCGTTAATTTCTCCTAATGAGATGATTAAATTTTAAAGACGGCCACTCTGAGATCATCTTCCCAATAGACTTGATCTGTAGGCATCTAAAAATAAGGGAGGGACATTTATTTTTAATTTTAACTACTACTTCTATATTTTTAAAGGGACAACGAGGAGTTTTGGAAAGCAAAGTGTTTTCACACTACATTTCCCATGAGCCTCCGCGCACACGGTGAAATTCTTGGACCGGCGCAAGACGGACGAAAGGGAAAACATTTGCCAAGAATGTTTTCATTGATCAAGAATGAAAGTCGGAGGTTGGAAGACGATCAGATACTGTCGTAGTTTCGACCATAAATGGCGATTCGGTGGCGTTATTCCCATGACCCGCCGGGCAGCGTCCGCGAAACCGAAACTAGGAAATGCTGGGCGAGTCGACCACTAAATTATAATAATATCAAAATGACGATAAAGACAAAACGAAAATGGACCCGTTAGCAAGTGGGTAATGTAGATTCATCCACATTAATATGAGACTCTTTTATAACCAAATACAAACTCCTCGTTGTCCCTTTAACAATTACAGCTAACATTCAGTATCTATAATCATTTAAATGTTATTTGATTTCTGGAAATCAACTCGCGACCCCCCGGGGGGTTCCCGACCAGCTACTTCACCAAGCTTTTAATGCTACTGTACCTGTTTCATCAGGTCGTACTTGATGTGAATTACACTGTGCAGCTTTGTGTTGTGACAAAACAGATAAATTACTCAGTGTTTAATTTAATGGCTCAAATTGAAAAACACATCATTTCATGAGTTGCACTACAGAAAAACAAAGTTGTGTCCGTTTATTTTTCCCGGCAGCACTGTTTAATTCTGATAAACTCAAGCTTTTTGTTTAGCCAGTAACACTGAGGCATCAAACGCTGTCGTCCTAATAGCCTCTTGTGGAGTGTAGTTGTGTTTGTGCCTTTGTAGATGTGCGCCACGAACATCAAATGTAGCAGTGTAAGATAAGACATGACAGTACAACAAGAGCTTTGTAATGTAAATTCTGTATTTTGTCCTGTTTAATACAATCACAAAGTTGGTGGTTCCTTCTCAACCACCCCATCTCCCCCTCTACGTACACATCTTGATATCGGCTTCTCTCCGTGGATGTGTCTGTAGGACCTTTGAAAGATGAATTAGAGAGAGCACATGGCTTGGTGAGGCTGGCCAGGGCTGGTCCTTGCTGTGCAGGCATTGTATTGATTGCAGAGTGAGTCACACTTTGGGCTGTTTAGTGCAGGAGGAGAGAAATGCCACATCACTCACTTCTCTATTTATTGCAGTTTCTCTTTAGGTCTATATACGTGTCTTAATTATTCTCTCTGTCTTCAGAGCGATGGTAATGAATCAGTTAAGCCTGGACCCCGCGTGTGTAAATATAGGTGTAATATTTCCTCATCTTGTAAGTGCACAGAAGCATTCAACACACTGCATGTTTGTTTTGTTTTTTTTAAACATGCTCAGTCTGTAAATACACAGGGAACGGAAGTGTTCTGCATGTCTGCAGGTATGAACACCTGCCTCTTTGTTGTACATGCATTTTAATGGAGAATCATCCAAATAACTGGAGGAGATATGAAAGGTTTTGCATGAGATTGATCTGCGTGCAAAAAGGGAGATTTAAAACAAAAGGACGGGGAAGAGAATTTAAAAAAATCACCCTTTACAGATAGAAAATAACAAAGAAAAAGTCTTTTTTTGTTGCTTTTTTTAAACTAATGATGTTTTGTGCTCAGTAAGATTTCACTTGAACTTGGCGTTCGGTGAACTGACAGATCATAGGAGGCATTTACCTCGATATTTTATAGCCATATCAACACCATGTTCACCCTCCATCTGCTCTGAGCAGAGCCTCTGATGGACCTGCTGCTGAGTCCTGCTGCAGCTCACTCTCCACTGCTTTATATAGTATATTTTTCCACAGGCTTCGCTTTCCGTGCTCTATCTCTCCTCGTCAGTTCATCTCCTCCTCTTTATTTTCTTTCTACTTCATTTAACGACTCCTCTTGTATTAACAGTATGAACCAGTCGTCTATGTCTGCAAGTCAAAGGCGACTCAGTCTGTGTTTTCATTGAGAGTCGTCTTTTATTCTCCTGTTTCTCTCTCTTGAACATGAGTGGTTGGAGGCTGATGGACGATGATCTTGGTGATTAAACTAAACTAAACTAAACACTGATCCGTTATGTCTTTGCCCATGTCAAGACAATACTTGGCTTGTTTGGCTAGTCAGGCGTTAATATTATTATTAAATGTCAGTTTCACTGCCATAGTTTCATGTTGGTCTAAGTCTCAGCACTGATGGTCACGCACACACTGTGACAAGCAGATTGTCACTGAAGTCATACTTTGTTTATCTCAAGGGAAATTCAAGTATCCAGTAGTGCAGACATACATATTACATAAAATAAAAAAGCAATATAACACAGAGATAAGAAAATATACACTACATACATATGTTATGTATAAAATACTGAAATAGAAGAAATAGAGAAAAAGGAAAGATGATTGAAACAGAAAAAAAACAACAGTGTAGGAGAACAGAAAAGAACATTTAGCTTAGTTTTGGTTCTTAGCTTGTTTTTTTCAAGCTTTCGGCCCAAACATGGAAGTGAAGCAAGCGAGTGTAAGTCATAAAGAGCTGTTCTTATTTTCCTCTATGTACTGTAGCTGATTTTGAGTGAATGCACTGATTAATCAATCTTCATTAGGACAATTTTTAATTTCAACCTGGCCTAAACATGTGATAGCTGTCCTACGATCATCACTCAAGGTCAGCCCAACAAAACTCGACACTCTTGCTTGGTTGCTCTTTTCTCTCTCACTGGGGTAACATTCAAAAAAAAAAAAAAAAGTCAACATTACAAAAACGAACAATGTTTCCTGACTGAGGTATCAAAGCCAGAGGAGTCTGTGGCTTCAGCTTGGAGAGTTTTGTGAAATCTTAAAGCCCCAGTATGTAACTTATTTGGCTTTTTATTAGCAAAAATCAAATATTGCTTTCATAAAGACGTATTTCACGGAAGTCGAATCACACCCGCATACAAATAAAAGCTTTCTGGTACCTTAGAATGAGTTGTTACAAGTCGTTACAAATACATATACAAGGGGGGACGCACCGAACCGAGGCGGCCATGTTGCATCGCCATTTTTTACGTTCAGTGGCAGCGTGACCGTAGGTAACCATGGAAACTCAGCGGAGCTGTGGGCTCGGCCTGTTAAAACTGTCACCACTGTGTAGTGTGAGGAAGGACGGAGGCACTGGTGTTGCATTCAGGTGCAGTCAGGCAGACGGCCGTCGGCAAACCAACCGGATGTCATTTTACTCTACAAGAGAAAGACGGTAAAACTTGGGTCAGGTAAACAATACGACATCACCATGACAACATATTGTCACGCCTGTATTGTTTTGCCTCGTGCTGGTGGACCACTTGTTTACATAGACGCTTGTTTATCCTGTTACATGCAGCGTCTGTTGTCTGTCTGACGTCTGCCCGATTTCACGTGAATGCAACATCAAGAATACGTTCCGATATGCAACCGCACCACTAGATGGGGGGGAATTCCTACATATTATACCTTTAATGTTAAAGTTCATACAGATTGATTAAAAAAAAATAACTCAAATTGGGGTCTGGGGAGGTCACAGGGACACAAAGACAGAAATATATTAGTGTGTTTTTAAACATCCAAAAGGAAAATTGTTGTTGGATTGGGGACAACGGGAGAAAGTCTGATGTGTGTCAGTTTCTGAGTCCATTTTACTTCAAAAAAGTTTGAAAACAAACAATTATTTTTATCATTTCTGCAATAGAAGTGACCACACTCACTCATCCCTCTTGCTCAGTCCTTTTCTGTGTTATTCTTTGTTCTCTGTCATTTCTATGTGAAATTAAAACAACAATAAAAGTGCAGTAATAAAAAAAAAACTTAAAACTTAAATCCAGTTTCAATAACTTCCACTCATTATGTGTTTTCTCTCCAGGATCGCTTCCTGCTGCTGTTGCCTACGCACGTAAGGACCGGCTCCACCGACCCGCTCACGTCGCCACTAAAACTTTCCAAGCTCTGCGCATCGTTGTGAACGACGAGCTGAACGAACTTCACGCCGGCCTGCGAGGCGCGCAGGCCGCGCTCCGACCCGGAGGACGGCTCTGCGTTATCACTTTTCACTCGCTGGAAGACAGACTGGTCAAACGTTTCCTGCGAGGAGACGACTTGTCCAATCTGGATCGTTATCACTTCAGCCCGAGGAGTCAAGGCACCGGGAAGAAGAAGAAAGCGACGGATGAAAAAAGAGAAGGTGGAAATGTTTATTGGCTTCCTCTGCGAAGAAAAGTGATCACCCCAGAAAAGGACGACGTGAAAGAAAATCCTCGAGGACGCTCCTCTAAACTCAGGGCAGCGCTCAGACTTTAATTATGAGAAACCTTTTACAATTAAGACCTAACTGGAGTTCAGCGGAGGGTGTGATGCCGTAAATCTCCCCTGCACTTATCTGCTGTGGATGCTGCTGAGTCTGTTTTTTAATCTTCTCTTCTGCACTTGGGTGCATGAAAAATCAGATTTCTTACAGTCTTAACTGCACCACGCCACAGCAGAGACCCAGCATTTAACCTGCTGGTGGTATACGCTCACTTCACTTATTAGCTCCAGTGAAGACGACTTGACTTGTCTCTGCTGGTGGGAAGCCAGTGAGGGATCGGTTGGTTAAGTGATGAAGGGATGGAGGTAAAAAAAATAAAAAATAAACTTTAAAATGACAGACAACATCCTGTGTCACAAATAAAACATGTTTCTATATCCCCTGCAGTGTCACAGTGGGGATTTCAGAGACTGATGTGCATCAACATCTGGATTTCAGATTTAGTTTATACCGGGAAGTTAAGTGTCTTCATTCGATACAAACACAAACACATTTACTCTTTTAAATTATGAATCAAAACAAGACACAGCATTTATAAGAAGAAGAACATTGTGTTTATGGTTTAATATACTTTTACAACCTTGTTATTTAAAAGTCTAATAGTCCGTCTGAATAACCTGTGACAGCCTCAACTGTGGATATGAAGTTATATGAAAGCTGCTCTGGTGTGTTACATAAAAATATAAATGGACTGAAAACTTATTTTTTTTATACACAGAAATAAAATTTATGAGACTTTCTATGTGTCTCCTTTGTGTTATTTGCCTTTTGTATGATAGAATATATACAGAATATAACGCTGCAGGTTTAAGACATGCTGTTATTCACCGCACTGTGTTTAAAGTGACTCTACTGACGGATCTGAATGGAGAAAATATCTTGTTTTCTCTTTGATTTTCTTTGTGTTATTCTGATATATTTGACTTTCTTGCATCACTAATGGCTGACGGCTCATGAAGTGGTTGTTGCAGCTAAACAGCTCAACAAATAAAACAACAACAACAACAAAAAAACACCTTCCTTCCACTGACGTCTCTATTCCCCCTGAACCGCACTCAAAAAGTGAAACCTCCACTGTACCATGTGATTCAGTAATGCCAGTAAATACTGAATGACGCAGGTGTCAGAAGTGGCGCTGAATGAGCTCGGTGCTTGTTCTTGAGCATTCTCTCACCTCCGACTGTAAGATGAGGTGTTTTGATCTTTACTATTTGACTTTGACTAATTGTAATTGCTCCATCAAGATTATTAACACTTTTTTTTTTCTCAGTGTAGTGCACTCTAAATATACCCTCCTCGTTACCTTGGAAACTAAATGGCGCAAGTAACATTTAACTGTCTAAAATTACATGCTGTTTTAATCTAATATGAAAGGGGGGATGCTATATTATTGTGAGTCGTCCCCTCCCTTTTGACATCAGTGGATGTAAATTTAAATCGACCCCTATTCGTGAAATACATATGTCCTGACATTTGATCTTATTTCTATTTTATTGCCGCAAGATATGATGCGAATAAGGTCTGGAGGCAAATGAATAAAACGTTACTCACGACATCAGTACGTGCGTGTGGCAGTGTTAATATAAATATAAAATCTGAAAGGGGAAAAAAAAAAAAAAACATCAGAGAGATGTCCACTTTTGTGAACATTTTCTTTAGTCAACAGGGTTTTACTGACAGATTCAACCCTGACATTTTTTAAGTGGTCTGTTTGCACCTGTGATGTCGTCACGTTGACGTGTGTATGTTTGAAATCTATCTATCTGTCTGTCTGTCTATCTATCTATCTATCTATCTATCTATCTATCTATCTATCTATCTATCTATCTATCTATCTATCTATCTATCTATCTATCTATCTATCTATCTATCTATCTATCTATCTATCTATCTATCTATCTATCTATCTATCTATCTATCTATCTATCTATCTATCTAGTACAGTACATCTATCTGTCTGTCTATCTGTCTGTCTGTCTATCTCTACAGTGCATCTATCCATCTATACAGTACATCTATCTATACATTTATCTATCTATCTATCTATCTATCTATCTATCTATCTATCTATCTATCTATCTATCTATCTATCTATCTATCTATCTATCTATCTATCTATCTATCTATCTATCATTCTATCTATCTATCTATCTATCTATCTATCTATCTATCTATCTATCTATCTATCTATCTATCTATCTATCTCTATCTATCTATCTATCTATCTATCTATCTATCTATCTATCTATCTATCTATCTATCTATCTATCTATCTATCTATCTACTGTATCTATCTATCTATATATATCTATCTATCTATCTATCTATCTATCTATCTATCTATCTTTCTATCTATCTATCTATCTATCTATCTATCTATCTATCTATCTATCTATCTATCTATCTATCTATCTATCTATCTATCTATCTATCCATCCATCCATCCATCCATCCATCCATCCATCCATCCATCCATCCATCCATCCATCCATCCATCCATCCATCCATCCATCCATCCATCCATCCATCCATCCATCCATCCATCCATCCATCCATCCATCCATCCATCCATCCATCAAACATGGATGTTGTGTTTATTGGGTTAGGTATGAAATAATGTTTGCCTGTCTCTTCTCATTCTCATTGAGAAAAAGTTACTTATTTAAATGTTTTGGAGAGAATAAATACATTTCCGGGCCGCTGTGTTTCCGGTGTGTATCCTGTGTCGGAGTCGGTTATGGGAGTAGATGTAGCAGAAAATGTAGTTTTTAAAGTCGTCCTCCTCCTTTTATTTATTCTGTGTCTCAGAGTATAAAAACTTATGTTTGTTGCTCGGTGCAGGAGAAGATGATAAGACAGGAACATCAGTGATTATGAATTATTATCTATGACTGCAAATTCTCAATCGCCATGGAAACAGTAACCTCAGATAACAGTAAATATACTGTAAGACAGTGCTATTATTGTAGACTCGGATCAATCCATAAATTGACGGCCAGATACGTAACTAATAGCTGCTGCTGTTGAATCATGTATGTGAACCTGCAGGCGAACGCACACAGAGGATCCAGCTTCTATCGGTTTGTATCAACAAAAGACGCAACAACAATGGGCCCTTGGATTATTTGTCTTAAAGAGAGCAGCATTACACATGGAAGAGGAGGAAGTATGATGTTGCCTTAATTAAAGAACCATCTCATTTTACATTTTCATACATTATATTATATTATGAGATCATTAACAAACTGCATCATATTTTGTTGGGTACTTAAATCCATAATAATCATATTTTAAGTATACGTAAGCTCTATACACTTACATTTCCCACTTGTGTGACAAAGCCACAGCCACCGGCTTGGCACAATTTCCTTAATTTTAATTATCTGTTTGAATGAAACTTGCGTCATAACTAAATCTGTATAGTCACACGATCACTTATGAGCCAACTAATATAAATGAAAATTCAATCTTCACTTGCGTCATAAATGAGCTGGCGTAAAACACTGCAGACTCATTAAAAGCCATGATTGTAACAGCACATCAGTGATACTGTCTCATCATACTGTAGGAGCTGTCAGGCCACATGGTGAATCTGCTTTTACCTTATTTGTTTTTATCTCATCTTGTTTTATCTTGTATATGTATGTATAAAGTTCTTGACTCCTCCCTCCGTCCCATGCTCTTAATGTTTTCTTGTTTTGTGAACAAATGTGCACTTGGAAGCTACACACATGAATTGCCCATGAGCTGAACTGTACTGAACTCAGCTGAACATGGATGAAACACAACAAACATTGTTCTTTTACTCCATGAGAAACTGAAGCATTGACGTGTCCTCACCCAGTGGAGTGAAGGTCTTGTGGGTAACGTAGGTCGTCCGCTGCACAATACAAACAACAACAACAACACAAACACAAGTCCAATATGAAGACATACCAATGAAAATAGATGGAAGACGTTGAATCTTACTGGAATTTGGTGTTTTCAGACTCTGTTAGCGGATCAAAGTGGAGCGGAAACAGTCAGCTGAACCACCAGCAGAGAAAATACAAACAAATGATTTCTCAACTTCATTTTTTTTATACTTTCAGTCTTTCTATTTTTTGTTCTGTAATGGAAACTATTTAATTAGTAAAGGATTAAAGTCGACCTTTGTTATCTATGAAAAAGAATCCATGGAGTGACTGTTTCATTTCCTGTTTCCTGTTTTTATTTTGACGTGAACTTCCCTGTGTGTCTCGTGTCTCGTGATCACTTTACTTCTTGTCTATGTCACGTTTCCCTCCTTTTCCCCTCCTAATGTGTAACACCTGTGTTTAATTACCCAATGTTTAATTACCCTCTCCTCCCCTGGGTATTTAAGTCTCTGTCAGTTTGGTTTTGTTTTTCTCTTGTTTGTGCAGTAGCTTCTGGGTTTCTTTGTTCCTGAGTTTTACCTGGTTTCTTTTTCTGAACTCGACCTTCTCTGAACTCCAAGTTTAGTTTTCCTTATTAAGTGACTTTGTTCACACGAAACCCACTTTTTCTTTTGTGTGCGTCATCACTGTGGCTCCTAAGTTTCTTGTGTCTTTTAACTTTTTTTTTTTTTTAATTCTCTAGTTTTTGCCATGAATTCATTAAGCTCTAAATTAGCCTGAGATAGTAAACAAGTCAGTGACAGTTCCCATCATTGGCTCATCACAGTGATCGGCTTTAATGCTGGGGATTGTTAGAAATATTTTTTGTTTTAAAACATTATTTGTTGCCCCCCTTGACTATAATGTAATAGTTAATCTGTTTAGGCAAGACCCAAAACTTCTGTCTAGTTACCCACATGCAGTATAATGGTAAAATGTACAGTCATCAATGACTTAATCTTACAATTAGCTAATGGTTGGTAGGACTACTGGAACGGACAAGATTTGTTCAACTTATTCTATGAAATTTTGTTATTTGTTTAATAATAACACTATTAGGCATGAATAAATACTGAATTCTTCATTTATAACACATGAATACTCATTAGTATGTAGTTTATACACACAGTTAAAAATGTTTTACTCATCATTGATAAGCACTGACTATTTATAAACTACATACTAATGAGTATTCATGTGTTATAAATGATGAATTCAGCATTTAAAGCTTAACTAATGCTTAATAGTGTGTACTTATTATAAAGTGTTACCATTGATGCATATCTATATTAATTTATTTATCCGTTCCTGCATTTATTAAATCATTCTTTCAAATATTAATTTCCAGATTCACTTGCATATTTACCTCTGTATTTCAGTATTTTATACTTAATTTCATCTGTCTGTCCTTTCAATTAATTAGTCCTTTAATTTAATTGTTAATTAGTTTGTTGATCCGACCTCAGACTCAATCCTGATTGGCTTTAGTGGTGTAATCAATCAGATGGACCTATTACACTACTGACTGCATTGACTTGTATGTAATTTTTTTGTTCTTCGTATTTTTCAACATTAAACAACTTATCGGTTAATCAAAAGAAAATTATCTGCAGACTGATTTGAAACTTGAAGACCAAAAGAGAAATTGCAGAGCTGAGTGTCACAGAAAGTATCTGTTATATAGTGTATGCACTGCATTTCAGTTGTAGGTGGCTCTTAATGAACCTTTAATAATACAGTATTTAAGAGGGATTAGCCAGTATCATCATTTGGTGAAGGAGGGTGTGAGGTCCAAATGTAAAACTAACTTCTGTATTTGTAAAACAACATTAAAAAGAACTGAAGCAGATTTGATGCTGTAGCTTCAAGAGGGAAACGATGAGTCGATCTCTTCTCCCAATAAAACGAGCGACCGTGCACGAGCACCGGAGCTTCATCTGTAGTGACTGTTGCTGCGTTGTTGTTTCTCCCTGTCTGCTGGAGAGGGAGCGAGGCAGGTGCTGTGGCCATAAACTCTCCCTGTGAGGAGAGAGACGTGCGTCAGCCTGTGGCTCCCCCTCCGACAGACTGAAGAATGTATGAGTTTCACAGCGTTAGAAAACAGATTGAGGCGGCCGCAAAAAGCTCATTCTATCCACATCGTTACTCCCTCCTCCTCCTACTCTCACTCCCCGCCCATCTCTGCTGCTGCTCCGCCTGCTATAAAAAGACTTTCTCACTGAAAAACACTGAGGTCAAAGCTGTTTTTGAATAATTTTTGTGATTGACGCAGGGCCTGCAGGTCTCATGGGAAGAAGATCCAACTGTGAAAGAAGACGGCCATGTTGGAAAACAGCACTAAGCGCTCAGCCAGGAGCTACTATGCCGTGTTTTGCTGACTTTCAAATCTGAAATTTAGTTCAAGGGATTACAATCTGACATTGAAAACAGTAATTAAAAGTGCTACCATCTTCAGAGATTACTCAAATTCATCACCTTTTGAGCTGCCAGAAATAAATTGAAGGTGTTGGTGCGACCTCGCAGCGGTGTCGCATGTGAGCGTTTCTCTCCTGTGTCTCTCCAGGTTCTGCCCTCCCCTCTTATCCTCCTCCTCCTCCTCCTCCTCCTCCTCCCCTTCCTTTACTCTGCTGCAGGTGGTGATTCACACCTGTGCGGAAATTGGTTATCAAGCTTAAAAGCTGGAGGAAACGCAGACTGGGCTGTTGAGCCGTGTGGCAGCCTGTGTGCCGAGTGCACGTGGACCAGGATCCCTGGTGAAGTGAAGGTGTTTGTTCTCCAACTTCAAGTTAACTTTTGTCGTATAGCTAAGCGCTGACGTCCAACCAGTTATATAAATTCCTTATCTGGTGAAAACATCCATTGATCTTTATTGTTGATTGTTTTTTGTTGCTTGGCCTGAGGTTTTGTGTATTTTCTCCTGCAGCTGTTACTGTCTGTATCTGCTTGTTAGGCCTTGACGAAGCAACATTCAAATAATACTGTTTCTGGGTCCAAACTGCACTGGCGAACAAAAAAACAAAACAGCGCTGGCTCTTGACTTTCAAACATGCATTAGTGCTGTGTCTCTCGCTGTTTTAACAGATGTGAGTCTAAAAAGATCTCGCCATTGTCCTTCTATCGCTTTCCTTCTGATGAGAAGAAGAACAGGACATTGGCTGCAGTTGATTATCCGTAAACAAATGTTACAAGTAACGTTAGCCACTGTTAAAGAGTTACGTTAGCTAGAGTCAAAAGTAATGTAACCACCCACTGGTCGTACACTTTTTCTTCCTCTGTTGATACCCCTGCCCTGATAGAGATTCACTGGTTTCGTGTTGTTTACTGTGGACCCGTTTGGACCTGTAAGTGACGTCAGATTAGCATTAGCTAAAGCCCTAATTAGACCTTCACATGGCAAGGCAAGGCAAGGCAATTTTATTTGTATAGCCCGTTTTTACAAACAGGCAGCATGCACCTCAATAGAGCACAAAGGCATTTATACTTGGCACATTCTCTGTTGCAATATTCGCTGCAAAGACAGGGGGCGGTAGAGAAAAAAAATCAATAGTAGATGAAGCAGCCAAAAAACAGAAAAGTAGAAGTGCGTGGAAAACAATGTACTGATTGAGCGACACTCACACGGCCTGCAACAAGTTTCGAAATTCGTTTACGTTATTTGTGGCGCAGGAACTCGCGACTGTGTCGGGCAGTCGGGCAAGCTAGGCTTGTTAGTTAATGTTTTGTTTGCTTCACTGTGAGTTTTGCAGAAATGCTGGTGGCTCTTCCTGCTTTTAGAAGGATTTGTAGGTAATTGCAAAGTTTATTATTAATTGCTGTATTGAGGTAAAAGCTGAGAGGAAACTGAAGGTTACTCAAGTGTTGGAGAAAAGTGTTTTAACTTCACAAGCTTCAGAGTATCTTCAGACAAAGGCCACACGGATCCTCAGCAACCACCACCGCCACAGTAACATTAGTGTAGTGTAGTTGGAGTTGTGCACGCTGCCACAGTTTTTGTATATAATAAAAAACCTTCCTGGTTCTGGGTTTGATGCTCAGGTGAATCTGCAGTAACAGCTCCTTCTCATCTGGAGAGAAGAGGAGAGAGAGGAGCATGGAGTTTCATCCTTGGAGGGAGTTGGAGTGCATCCTGGATCCTTCTGTGCGCATTGAGGAGCTCGAGTCGATCACAGCCTCTTCATTATGTCTCAGCCATCATCAGAGCGCCACTTGCTGTGTCAGGTGATGCACAGGGTGACCCCGATGTCAGCGCACTCAGGATGAAGGCGACACAACAACAGCCGGCTTTCATGGGCTCTATAACGACCAATTGCATTTGTGCACCTGCTTATTTCCGTCTGACAATAAAACACCTTAGCTACTGTCCCAACCCATATACAGTATGTACAAATATACCACTACTATTACCAAATTATTATCTATTTATGTCTTCAAATCTTGGATAGTAACTCTAATGAGGCAGCTCAATCTTTTTTCAAGATTTTCAAACATCTTTATTGTCGTTTCAGTTGAAATCTATTAATATTTATAAGTCACAGGTCACAGTGAGACATAAGTTAGAGCATTGTGTGTTGATATATTTGCATAAATTAATGCAATTTCTGTCTTTGTGTGTGTCCTGAAATGTTCTTAGAATAAAATCGTGTTATTTGTAGTAGTAGTATAAAGATGCACCTAGGGAAAATGTTGATGCGTTGTTTACTTTGCCTTTTCCTAAATTTAGTCGTAACCAAATGTCTGCTTCGTGTCACAGCTGAGAGTTTTTTTTACCAGGAAAATAACAGGTATTTTTCTTATATAGAGCTAAAATAACAAAATAAAACAGAGTTAAAATTACATTGAAGGAAAAAATACCCAACTACCTTCCTTAATCGTTGTAGGAGGTGACACGGAAAACCCTAGAAAAAACCCAGAAACCAGGAGCTGCCTGTAATCAACACCAATGAGGCGATATATTGGATGGTGGCAGCAGGATAAAATCACCACCCTTCAAGTAGGTGTACAGTATATGACTAAATCTTATACTACCCCCCACTTACTGCCATTATCCCACCATAGGGAAAATTGCCTGTCTGGGTACAAGCCTGCAATATTCCCAGCAGTTGTCCATTTGGCTCTTACAGGAGCGCCGCTCTGTAGATTGACAGTGAAACTGAGGTCACACACCGAACAGTCACCCTGGTGTTAAAATGATAGAGTTTGTGCAGGTATAAATTACTGTATAACACAGGGCACCTTCACTCCAGCGGTTAATGGATACCTTACCCAGTCTTGCTTTATGGCTGTCTCATCAGTGTGAGCCCGGCTGGATTGGGGGAATTTGCTGAAACAATATAAACACAGGGCCTTGTTACAGTAACTCGCTTCACATCAGAGTCTGACATTTTTTGGTCAGCTCTAACCCTGACCCTATACGAAACATACACAAACAATAAAAATACAACAACATTTAGAGAGCTACTCCTTAGGTCAGTGCAAATAATAACAGCCCAGAAGCCAGACAAGTGAACTGAGTCATTTTGGAGGACCGAGGGTTGGACCTTTTCCAAGGTTCAAGCAGCAGGAGGTCCACGGAAAAGACCAGGTTTATTTAAAGAGAAAGAAGGAGGGAGCGCACAGGTGGTAGTTGGACTGACGATGGGAAACCAGGAGCAGGTGTTGCCTGTAAACAGTCGGATCAACTGTTTACCTCTGAGGTACCAAGAGCTGGTGATGACAATGGGACTCAGCAGGAGTCAGCTATGTCACTGACTGGGAATCAGGACCGGGAATCAACTGAAACACTTACAGAACATGTGGAGCAGGTGTCGGCCATGATGCTGATGTGAGACATAAGGAGTTGGGAGTTGATTGGATCATCGACTGTCTGGGGAACAAGAACTGAGCTCCTTTTTTACACCTGACCAAGAGGAAAGTTCTAACATTGTTGCATTAAAGCAGATATCATCGGCACGGCCGTTTCGGCTAATGCTGTGTTCAAGGCAGGCTTTTGAAACCGTAAGTTACAGCTTCAAGTCACAACTATGACTTGGTAGCGTTCCAGGTAACCCGTAGCTCGTGTTTTTACCGTCCTGTTGTCTGTGAAAGTTCCCTATAACGGCCACTCGTAACTTCCGACCCGTGAACTCGTACCAGATCGAACTGGTATGACTTCACAGGAAGGAAAAACACAAAGTACGAGTTTCCTTGAACGCACCATGAGTTAGCAGCCCCCGCCCTTGTCAGGCATCAATTGGTCCTCGTGCTACGTCACCACATTCACGCGCATCCCTTGGCTGCACACACAGCCCTTCATGCCGTTCTCTCCCCTCATTGGATAACACTTGTATCCCACAAGGAAAATTTTCTCCTCGGGTTACAGCAGAGCAGAGTGACGGAGAGACTCGTGTTTAGGCTGAAATACTTCATGTAAGTGATTGCTGACGGAAAATAGGACTATTTAGGACTTATATTAACAAAAACATTCCACTGATATCTGCTTTAATCACTTGTTTCGGTTCTGCTTTCACACTGCCATTTCTGAAGCGCACAAAACTTTCTGTATAACGTCACACAGTTGAAAAGGGCGCTTGTCGATTGGACAAATTTGCATTCATAGAACCACAGTTCCCTCCATAATTGTTCTCCTTTTTTTTTTTTACTTATCAAATAATCGTGGCTCGGCTCAGCAAGCCGTTTACAGTAATATGACCATCAGTTTAGGCAGTGAGGCAGAGAGCATTTCACTCTTACAATGAGAAAGTGAAAGGAAAACGGCACCAGAGGAAAATACGATGATGATGGACGACGAGGTGTTTGTGTTGCTAACGTTACAGACGCACTGTGTATTGCGACACTTTCTACATTTGGTCCTGTGTTTGGTCCGGTGAGCACCACGGTTCACTTGCAAGCGAACAGAGATCCACGTTTTCAGGCAGACCAGGGTTCACTTGTTTTGGTCAGACGAGCTTTCACACCTGCCCAAACAAAGCAGAACTGATGGGAAGCACCACTGTAGAGGTTTATATGCAGACGACACTGCCCTTTATGTTAATGACACAAAATAGTAAGAATATACAGAATAGAGTATCAAATGTTCCAAGTTCCTTTGTTATGTAGTGAATTTCTTTTTGTTGAAAGTCTAAAAGAAACAGACTGAGATTTTTTTTTAAAAATCTCACCCGTTACAACAACAACATGGTGATTGTTTGCCTCTTTCTTTCCCTGAAGTCCTGTCTCTTTACAAATCTGTCACCTCTTGGTCATGGGGATGTTCAGTGTTGAGGAAACAAAACAGTAACAAACAAACTAAAAGAGCAGGACATATAATTACTGCGATAAAACACATTTACTCTGAAAGCAGAACAGATTTCGCATGTTGCCCCTGTGGCTGTTGCCTCTGCACAGAGGTTTTCTTTCTCTTCAGCTGCAGGATTTATTCCTCTCTGTTGCCATCAGAAATAAAGACCACTTTAATAACCTGCTGGAGCCATGCAACATTCCTCTGCACCTTAGTGATTTACCTGCCAACAGGACATCTATATACATCCAGGGGCTGAGAGCAGAACACAGTAAGCTATGGTACTTGCTGCAGCCATCCCTCATGTAGAAATCCTTGTGGGATTTTTTTCTCTTGCTCCTTCAATTTACACGGAATAAAAGCACACAGAGCCATTTGTGAGTGAATAAGAATTTGTAGGTCATGGCAGAAAGTCTGTAAGGTGTTTTTGTGCATGCACATATGTACAGTATTTGTACAAATCTGCACAGCTCTACTGCAACGATATAACCACTGTGAAAATGGATGCTCTTCACAGTACAAAGCTGTATTTACACCTTTTTAATACTGTTTTCATTTTCCACATTTAATATATATATAATTAGCCTATATGCTCTGTTTACACACCCAGTATCTCACTGAATGTGTGCTGTTAGTGGGTATGTTTTCACCTGCCCCACCTCACTGTGCACACGGCTCTGGGTTTGTGTTCACATGGAAATAAAGGCTGAAAAGAAGAAATAAGGTTTATTCAAGGTTTGTCAATAGCCATTTATCAGATACTTTGATATTGTGAAGATTATTTTATTGGTAATAGATCGACTAAGAACTGTAATGTGTTGAATGAGAGGTACATGAATACAGCTAGATAGATAGATAGAGATAGATAGATAGATAGATAGATAGATAGATAGATAGATAGATAGATAGATAGATAGATAGATAGATAGATAGATAGATAGATAGATAGATAGATAGATAGATAGATAGATAGATAGATAGATAGATAGATAGATAGATAGATAGATAGATGCTGTGAACATAGACAAATACACATAGACAAATGCACATTTTCAGAGTCTCTCAGATGTGAGAAAGGCTCAAGTGTGGCTGCTGCTCACAAAGAAGTTGAAGCAGAGAAATGCCACAGCGCACGCTGAGTGACGTCAACCAGGAGGCCCCGTGGGGATGAGGTGAGTCAGAGCCAGGGCCGCGGCCTCGCCAGCTCTCCGCAGCCATGAGCGCGTCATCACCAGTCTCACTGACACCCTCTCACATTTCTCTGCATCTGCTTCAATGTGCCTCTGCCTCCCTCCATCCCTCCGCCTCCTCAAGAGGATCTCTTCACATCCATGGCATACGCCAGTCCTAGCTCTGCCTGTCTGTCTTTGTCTCCCTCACCACACTTTGGGGTGGGTACTCATCAAGCATGAAATGTTTTATATGTAATGATGTTGAAAGCTTTTGTTTTTTCTTCTTTTTTTGTCGAAGAGGGACACAGCAAAGAACAAAAAGGGGGGAAGGGGCATGGAAGAGAAGTTTAAAGGTTTGTCATTTGGTATTGGGTTAAAAAAAAGAGAAGGATGTTGAAGACAATAGTTTGTATTGATAATGTAGTATAGCACAGTTTTGCTGGTGCAGGCGCAGTGTGTGAGCCACACCTTTGATCGACACTGTTAGTTGGACAAAGAATAACACAACAGACCAGCATCCTCTAATATGTACAGGTTAAGAGAGCAAATGCCTGTGTCTCTCAGCAGTGTAGGTTTAGACTGATAAGGAGCTCATTAAAGCAGGGTATACTGTCAGTGATGGCACTTCTGAGCTGTGATGATTCACCCATAGCAGAACAACACTTTAAACATTTTGGAGGAACGACACACAATGCCCTGGAAACCTTTATCACTGATCCCCCCCCAGGCCCTCTCCAAGCAGTCACTGTTTATCCATCGTTGACTGGTAATAAAACAAAATAAAATAAAAAGGTTAAACAGAAAACAGACCCCCAAATAGGAATTACCGACGTTAATGACACAGTCATTAATGTTAACTGATCACACCAATTATTTCAGCACTTATCGCTGTTTGACATTAATCATTTTAGAAAGGACGTCATGATCCCATTAATGTATTTTTAATGCAAATGTTTGTTTAAATTAGTTACCTCTGTATTTTTTGCAGTTCACTAATTATCAAATTTGAACGTAGACAGGTTTCAGGTGGCAATTGGGTAATGATTAGTTGATTAATGGATCACCCAGTCGCATTACATTACAGTTTCTCATTGGACTGATGCTTTTATCCAAAGTGTCTTACAAGAGGAGGAACTAAAGCTTCTGTATAGACGGAGACCTTGATGAAAGTGTAAAAAGTACTGCATATATTCAATAGGTGCAAGTGTAAAGGAGTGCAGAGAAAGTGAGTAGTCATTGAAAGTGAAGGCAAATTCAGTATCTCTGGGTTTTAGATTTGTTAAAGAGGAACAATGCAAGATTTTTTACATTAAAGCAGAAGTAAGCAGAATGTTTGTGTTAATATAAGTCTTAAATAGTTATATCTTCCGACAGCAATCACTTATATAGAGTGTTTGGTCCGAAACACAGGTCTGTCAGTCACTCTTCTCTGCTGTAAGCCGAGGAGAAAACTTTCCTTTGTATCCTACAACCTTTATCCAATGAGGAGAGAGAACGGCATAAAGGGGCGGTCCTCTCTGTGTGTGCAGCCAAGGGATGCGCGTGAATGTGGTGACGTAGGGACGAGGGCGGGGACTGCTAACTCCATCGGCTGACAAGAAGTTAGCCAAAACGACTGGATCGCTTACTTCTGCTTTAATTAAACAGTTTCAGTGTAATTGTGATGGTTATATGTCTTGTAACGAAGAAAATGGAGGTTCTCTGCCTTCCACCTAGCGTCTCTTGGCCGAAAACCTTGCAAGAACGCATCCGACCCGGTGTCCTAGATCTCGTCTCACCAGAAACATGGACTGCTTCACGGCACTACGACACAACAGGTCGTAGATTACTGGTAATCCGTAATCTCTCGTTAACGTTACCCACCTCAGTAGACATGTGCACTCTGAAACTGTAGGGGGAGCTCCGTAGATTAAAAAAAATAAACACGATCAAAACAGCGAAGTTTGCGTAGTTCCCCTTTAAAATCTTATGTTTCAATTTCAGCGTGTCTTAAAGGGATAGTTAAACATTTTGGCAAATTGGCCCATTGCCATAATCCCTATAGTCATAGCAGTAGGTTTGTTACCTTTAATTGTCGGTGCAAGTTATTTTTAGAACGGTGGAGCAGAGCCGCGAGCTGCTCAGAGCTACGCTACGGAGGCTAATGGGATTTCTTGGTTTCCCTCATCAAACTCATCAAATACACAATCCAACAACTCCACAACGCTCTGGTGGACAAGTTGTGACCTGCACATTCACCACGCTATGAGATAATAACACAACGTTACCAGTCAGAGTTGTTTTAGAGGTAAATTCATGCAAAACCGCTGATGCGCGTTCCCTTCAGGGGCAGTTTTTCAGCATCAGTCTCTGTATTTACCTCTAAAACAACTCTTTGTTCTGTTATTATCTCATAGCGTGGTGAATGTGCAGGTCACTACTTGTCCACCAGAGCGTTTTGGAGTTGTTGGATTGTGTATTTGAAGAGTTTGATGAGGGAAACCAAGAAATCCCATTAGCCTCCGTAGCGTAGCTCTGAGCAGCTCACGGTTCTGCTCCACTGTTGTACCTACAATTAAAGGTAACAAACCTACTGCTAAGACTATAGGGATTATGGCAATGGGCCAATTTGCCAAAATGTTTAAAGGACAATTCCGGGCGAATTCAACTCGGGGGTGTATTTTCATATCATTTTAGGTCTAAAAGAATGAATCTGAAGATTTTCAGTTTAATCGCTCCTGTTTTGCGGTAGTTGCATCTGTCCCCGCGTCCCCACGGCAGCAATGAATGGGAGTGGATGTAAGTTCTGCTGTTTAGGCTGTTTCCAGCCCTCAAAGCCGCAATTTTTTTCCACAGACAGCGTCAGATGGCTACTCAAACATGCACCGAGAAGTTTATTTACTTCAAGCAAGCCGACATGTTTGTAAAAAAAATGTTTGTAATTCAAAGTCTCCCGGAGTCTCGCGCGAGACCCAGTTGCCGTGCGCGGTGTGTTCACATGAAGTGGGAAAAGCTACCGTTTGTGTCATAAACACAGGAATATCAACTCTTGCTTCAAGTAAAAAAAACTTCTCGGCGCATGTTTGAGTAGCCACCTGACGCTGTCTGTGGAAAAAAATGTACACTTCAAGCAAGTAAAGAGTTGATATTCCTGTGTTTATGACACAAGCGGTAGCTCCGACTGTGCCTGAATACACCAGCACTGCAACTTCGGGCTCGCGCAAGACTCCGGGAGACTTTGAATTAGATCTAGTTTTACAAACATGTCGGCTTGCTTGAAGTAAATAAACTTCTCGGTGCATGTTTGAGTCGCCATCTGACGCTGTCTGTGGAAAAAAAATGCGGCTTTGAGGGCTGGAAACAGCCTAAACAGTGGAACTTACATCCACTCCCATTCATTGCTGCCGTGGCGATGCGGGGACAGATGCAGCTACTGCAAAACAGGAGCAATTAAACTGAAAATCTTCAGATTCCTTCTTTTAGACCTAAAATGATAGGAAAATACACCCCCGAGTTGAATTCGCCTGGAATTGTCCTTTAAGTTTACACCAGCTTTTATGAATAATCAAACACTGACACCGGTTGAGATCGTGGACCTGTGGGTTCAGATCTGATCAGGTAAAAGAGGATCAAATGAAACCTCCCACATAACAAAGACAACATGAGTTCAGCAGTAATGTATTCACCACGACTCGAGTCTGAGTCGTGTCTGATGCTTCATAAATGGCACCACGTTGCCATGCAGTGCATGAAGAGCAGGGGTTGTTGATATTTAAAACTTTACCATGCAGGATCATCATAGTATTCAAGTAGTAGGTTGTTCATCAGTTTTATATTTTAATGGTTTACGTGATCACTGGTTCAAAAAAAGAGAATCGCTGATCTAATGGTAAAGAGCAGAAGAAAAACGAATATCAATACCCAGTGATTTTTCTTTTTCTTTTTCTACCATTAAAAAGCAGATAAGTAGATGCATTTCTGCTCAGTTTGCTAGTGGAGGAGAACACACTCTGAGGTGGACCAGAGGTTTTAATCTCAGCAAAAATCAACAACTGTCTTAAATCTGGCTCGTCAGAACTTCTGTTAATTCTTTCACACATGCTCCTCCTCAGCCGCGGCCCCCCGACCTTATATAGACATCGAGACATCACCTGGAGGAGCTGGAGCTGCATGTGAGGAGGCCGACCACCGCCAACGAGCCGATGTGTGAACAGAGACATTCTCAGCTTTGAAACTGAACTGAAAGACGAAGATGAAGGACAAGACGAAGGACAAGAAGAAGAAGAAGAGGGGTCATTGACACAGAGATCTTCAGGCTGGAATCTGCAGACAATCTTTGATGTGATGTAAACACTGTAATTATCACGTCATGTCCTGCGCTCTCTAGTCATAAGCACCACCCCATGACTGAACCCAAATATTTCCAGCTGATCATCATCATCATTCATCATCGTCATGGTCCAGAGAAAACTTTGGCTTCAACGCCAAACAATAATTTTTTATTGTATCTCCTCAAAACTGAGCATTAAACCCAGTACTCTGTGTTCTTATACTCCCTCCCAGCTCTGGAGATGAAATTTTACTACAGATACCAGTTGCTCCAACACGGTGGCAGCGCTCCAGTGCCATGGCACAGACAGGATTGCAGTAGATGCAAGGGAGGGGTAGCAGCCTTCTCTTTATACATATATACAGTATATATATATATTAAAGGGATAGTTCACCCAAAACTCAAATTTCAATCATTATCTACTCACCCTCATGTCGACTAAGAGCTGTGAGAAAGTCAATGGATACCAACTTTCTTCGTCCAAAAAGACACACCAAAAAACATCCAAATATACCTCCATACTGCTCGTCTGTAATGTCCCTCTTGTATTGAAGCCCCGACATGAGAAATTGTTCCGCCGGTCAGGAAGAGCAGTGAACTGAGACACTGGGAGCTTCCGCTATAAACAAGCTTAAAATATTGACTTATTTAATTTTTTTCGGAACAAATTTCTCATGTCGGGGCTTCAGTACAAGAGGGACATTACAGACGAGCACTATGGAGGTATTTGGATGTTTTTTGGTGTGTCTTTTGGGACGAAGAAAGTTGGTATCCATTGACAACCATTATATGGACATGCACTGCTGCGCGGCGGACCCCCCCGTAACTCAAGAGAAGGAACGGAGGACTCTGAAAATTCTCCCTCTTAGTCGACATGAGGGTGAGTAGATAATAATAATGAAATTTGAATTTTGGGTGAACTATCCCTTTAACCTTCTTCCTATTCTCGATGACGCTGGTCTGCAAGAAGCCGCCTGCAACATGCTCAAGTTCCATTCATGTCAGGTAGAGGCGTCAGCTGGGGGGGGGGGGTGTCTGCTGGGGGAGGGGGGGTTGCTGTTGGGTTGAGAGCAGGGTGGGGGAAGCAGCTTTGCCCGGAGAAAGAGGTCTGCACCACATACAACATTCAAGCGGACATCTGACGTCAGTGCATCAATAATTAAAGCATTTTATTCATAGCCTGGGAGAAAAAGAATCAATTGACAAATCACATATTCACTTTGAGTTACTTCAAACGGTGAAACAATTAAAATGCACAACATGTCTGTGTTGTGTGTGTGTGTGTGTGTGTGTGTGTGTGTGTGTGTTTCTGTGTGATGCCATTCACACATTTTTCTATTTATAGCTCTTATGTTATTTAGGATGCATTCTGCAATATATGGCAGGCATAGCAATCGTGACTCACTTTTTTTTCCTTTTTTACCCCCCTATACATGCCAGCCTGTGCTTTCTGATTGGTTATAAGGTGCATCCAGCCATTGTATTTACCCATCTATCATGCTTTAGAGCGGCAACTTCCTCATTTTGTATTTCATATATTGCCGTTCCTCCTTTTCTAAGAATATTCACTTTTTTGTTGTTGTTGTTGTTGTTGTTGTTGCAGCATGTTGTTTTGGTGGTTCTTTTTTAGGGCAAGTGCTTCATTGAAAAATGTTTCAAGGTTGTAGACGTGTTATGTAAGACTGAATTTGTCCAGGTATTCATTAAAACAAGAACATCATAGGAGGATATAATCAGAATATATATACACAGCTTAAAGGTGTCACCATCAACTCTTCATATAAAATGTTTCTGATGCATGTGTCCAGACTTAGAAATGATCAATTCTTTGTAAAAACACTTAATGATTAAGTCTTACTTCCCTCACATGAAGTGTATATCGAGTCTCGAGCTGCTGTTCTCTGATGAGCAACTTGTTATAAAATGGGTTAAGACAAAACCGTTGCTCTTAAAGCTGCACTGAGTAACATAACACCGTTTGAGGAAATGACTGTGTATGTAATGTGACTTGGGATGGCTCATAGTAATGAACCCACAGAGAATTTTATCATCCTTTGGCTCATTGTTTTGGTTTCCTGCCTGACACCTCACAGCAGGGAGGCAGAGTTAACGACAAGCTGGTGGAGATTTAGCTGATTCAGAGTCAGATAATGTTCTCTGTGGAGATGGTGGAGCCCAAAACGGAGCCAACATGGCTCCCAGTTTCCAGTAAGCTTGTGCTTTTAATACAGACGGTAATTTCAAGACAAGACAAAAACATGTGTATACAAACAATATCAACACGTATCACACGACGAGAGCAGAAACGGCTTTTTATTTGAAGATGAAACATTTCTGTGATGATTTATTAGACGTTCCCAGTGAGAACAAAACCGCAGCGACGTGAATGTTGACTTCATTAAGTTACAGAGAGCGTCCTCTGCGTTCCCCCTCCTGACTGCCGTTGACCCACCCCGACCTCAGCTCTGTCTTTGCCAGTTGCTGCATCCTGGCCTTTGGCCTCCTTCTGAACCTCCCAGGATACATCTGAATACTATTTCTGAGAATTGAGTGCATGTTGTTATTATTATTATGATGGTCAGAACTGGTTAGTACGCTTTATTCAAAAGAAAACATCACTGTAACCTCCGAGCTGAATCACAGAGGGAAGAATCGCACAGATGCTTTTGAGTTCAAGACGGAGACACAAAGAAGAGTCTGAGCCACAAAGAGCTGAGTCAAAGGTACCGAATGAACTCAACCGTGTTCAGCTTTTAGTATTTATCTTCTCTATATCTCTTTGCTTCAAACAATCCCTTTTATACAAACACTAGATTTTTAAAATACAGACTGTGTGGAACTTAATACTTAAGTAAAGTAGGCTTAGAAGTTTGACTGCCAGTCAGATTCACTCTCATCGTTGTTTATTGTATGTTTTGTCCCTTTTTTTGGCAAATGAATGGGACTCAGACAAAGTGTCAAGAGTTCAAGAGAAGGACACAGAACTGTACAAAAGTGGGAAATTAGGACAATTAAACCCAAATGATCATGAATTATCAACCAGAAAAGCCAATGAACAAAATATGCACAAGGTCAAATTTTTTTTTTTCCAAACAACTTTTTCATGTGGCAGCTTCAGGACACCTGGGTCAGTGCAGACGAGCAGTATGGAGGTATTTGGATGTTTCATAGTGGGTGTTTTGGGCAATTCAACAGTGAATTATCGAATATGGGTGAAGTATCCCTTTAAAGGACAATGGTCAGAGTGGCTGGTGGACACACAAGAGACATTGGAGACATTGGAGACATTGGGTTCAGATCATGAGATTCATGATCTAATTTATGTTCAGGCGCCTAAAGCACATAATTTTTTGGGAACAATCAGTTTTTTGGGGTTAAATTTTGGTTAAGCTTGAGCTCAACTTCCTCAACAAGTGCTCTGCATATGAACAGAACCAGAAAAAAGTATTATTAGCAAAACAGCGAAAAAGCGACTGAACTTGCATAGTTCCCCTTTAAACTTACTTTCGGTGCTGTTCCTTCACTCAACTCTGCCTTTGATTAATATCTGAGTTTATTTGACAAATCCACTGTGAGCCAACACTTAATAAAGGATATATATATATATATATATATATATATATATATATATATATATATATATATATATAACATACTATTACAAACACAATCTTCATCAATGATGTAACACTATAGGTCATAACAGAGTCAACAGAAGATACAGACAGATGAACAGGACAAAACTCACCTCTCCCTTAAATCTTTTAATTTTTTTATCCTCAAACCAGTTCTCCGATCGAAGCTTTTATTGTGGCAGCTTCCACTTTGTGTTTACGAGTCTTAAATCTGTTTTTGAGTTCTGAAAGTTTGTTGAATTTGTGACTTATGCTTCTGAAGACAAACAAATATTCACAAAATCTGGGCAGCGAAATAAAGTGCAGGCTGTGTCTTTGACTCTGTGTGAGGCTGGCCATGCCACTCAAGTCAATGTGCCACTCTCTGACTCACGGTGTTGCCTACAGTGGGGGAGGGAAGCTCAGGAAGAGAGAGGGAGAGAGACCAAGAGCTCAGGCAGCGAGGATGGGATGACGTTTTTTCTCCCCCTACTGACTGAAAGAGTCTCTGGTTGTTGTTTTTTTTTTCTCCACAATTTTAATAATATAAATGCAACAAAATATGAAAAGAAAAAAAATGCAAATGATGAAAAATAGATTTACAAATATGATACACACAGGAATCATTTTAGAGTCACAGGTGAGCAATAATAAACCACTTCTGTTCTGAGAACGACCTCAGATTGTCATGGTCGGGAAACTTGCTAATGAGACTGATTCACATAATTTCTGCAGATTCATCAGATGCACATTAAAGCTCATGCGTTTAATGGTTTATCAACTGGATTCAGATCTGTTGACTGAGGTTTGAGACAACTTGTAGGAAATCAAGAGACGGTCATAAAGAATAAAGTAAAGAGACTCTCCTCCAGTAAAAAAAAAACGAAACCATCGGTCGTTTGCTCATCAGCTTACTACTACTCCTAACTGTGTTTTTTTCCTGTAAGGCGACATCTAGTGGCCAGAGCAGTTATGACAGGAGCAGATGGCAGAAATATAAAGAGTTAAAAGGTCGGGGTCAGGCGGAGGTTGAGGTGGTTGAATAGATCAATCAGACCCAGAAGTTTCATGTAGGAAAGTCACGTCCGATTCTCATATGAGTCACATTCATGTAGGAATCGATCTTCCTCTGACCCTGACAAAGTCTACTTTTAGACTTTATCACAAGTACTTTTTGTGCCTAAACCTAATTCCTTTGACCTTTACTGTATGTATTCTCAAAGGACACTGAGGTTACCTTCATTTTCAATGTCGTCGAGTTAAGCACATTAAAGGGATAGTAGCATTTTTTTTAAAGTGGGGTTGTATGATCTACAAATAGCCCCTAAGTACTTTAATTGCAGTAGAAGACTCTCTGCACTCCTCCCGTTAGCAACGCCAGCCCATAATAGCCCTGCCCAGAGATTTACAACATACATTGTTGTGAATGGACCCAAAGAAACGGCCTATTTTCGTGGCCTAAAAGAGGTTTTACCTGAAAAAAAATACGCAGTTCCATTGTTAGCTATTAAAGAACTTAGGGGCTATTTGTAGATCATACAACCCCACTTTTTAAAAAAATGCTACTATCCCTTTAAACACATTGACAATGATTACAAAAAAAAACAATATATGAAGCTGTGGCCCTTATTATAGAAACTATGTTAGATCCATCATGTTTAGTGTTTTAGGTGCGATATTTCAGGAAACACTCAAATGGTTGTTTGTTGGAGGACGTGTTGAAGGGAAGCAGAGGAGAAGAGTTCAACGAAAAGACTGTGGCAGTCGAAAGATGATGTGTGGTTGATATTAAGAGGCCTTTCTGGGTTTCCTCAGCAGAAACAGATCAGGCTTTCTTCAGCCGGAGCCAGAGGTGGAGGTCTTCTGCTGCTGAGATCAGGTGTGTTGTGCTTCCTGTGATGTTTTCCTCTTCAGCAGCACCACAGCTCAGCTCCAATCACTCTCTGATCTGATCGCTCTCATCAGTAAGGTGCATCTGTCCACACAGTCCTAACACTATAACTAGATACTTTTTATCTTTCTTTTTCTTTTTTTTCTTTTTTTTTGCAGTATTATGAGTAAAAACTTCAGTGACTGTTGGTTGGTGTGAAGATCCCAGGAGATCAGCTGTTATGTACTCAAACCAGCCGATATGGCACATGTTACATTGCAGCTATGGCGATGGTGTGGCAACACTTGCATGCAGGCGTAATGTTCACAGGCCTTAATGAATCAACGTTTAACCCTCTGTCTGTACTGTAGGGCTGACGGGTGTTCTCGTTCATTATTTTCAATGCGAGTTCCAGCATGAAACCTACAGTTTGATACTGAAACCAAACTATACGTTCTGATATTCAGATCCCTCACTGACATTTTTCAACAAATCACATTTTACATCTCGATTAAAAAGCAAAACTTATCAAATATCAATCAATTTGTTTGTTTATTTCGGGCATGTCAATTTAAATAATCATCATCACACTTCATCTTAGTTCAAATAATACAATACACATGGCCGAAAGGGAAAGCGAGAGAAGCAAAAGCTTATCTAGTCCCGCCCCCATTACCCACAGAATAAAATCTTTTTCATAATCAGATCATATCATAATCTTTTTCTTTTGTTTTTGCTTTTTTACATTTTGATATTTAAATAATATAAAACAAGCAGTCATGTAGCAACACTGTCTAAATAGATTCAATACAAACAGCTTTTAGTGTGGTTTTATATGATTATATACATATATTCAGGGCCGTTGCTAGGAATCCTGGGTCCCTTAAATAAACACTGAAGTGGGCTCCTGCCCCCTGATCATTTTTTTTATTAATTTCATCAGTCTGATTTAAAGGGATAGTTCAACATTTTGGCAAATTGGCCCATTGCCATAATCCCTATGGTTTTAGGAGTAGGTTCGTTATCTTTAATTGTCGGTGCAAGCTATTTTTGGAACGGCGGAGCAGAGCGGCGAGCTACTCGGAGCTACGCTACGAAGGCTAATGGGATTTCTTGGTTTCCCTCATCAAACTCATCAAATACACAATCCAACAACTCCACAACGCTCTGGTGGACAAGTTGTGACCTGCACATTCACCACGCTATGAGATAATAACAGAACGTTACGAGACAGAGTTGTTTTAGAGGGAAATTCATGCAAAACCGCTGATGCGCTTTCCTGTCAGGGAAAGTTTTTCGGCAAGCAGTCGAACACAACTCCGTCTCGTAACGGAACGAGACAGAACAAGCCTAAAAATAGTTTGCACCGACAAATAAAGGTAACAACCTACTGCTATGACTATAGGGATTATGGCAATAGGCCAATTTGCCAAAATGTTGAACTATCCCTTTATTACGTCTCCACTGTCTCATTAAACCTTTGTTTTTCTTGTTTTCTGTGTCTCCTCAACAGACTCAGAAGACAATTGTTAGCGGGTTTACACAGGTTTTTTGACCAGTGGGAAAGGAGCTTTAATTTTGCTCTAAAAAGAAAAAAAATCTCTTATACTCTGCACCTCTTGTGTGCTGGCTCTGCTCCTGGCCTCTCTATGTACTTGTTTTTGATAACCAGATTTATGTTTTCACATTCTCTGTTCTTTCAGCTGGCACTAGTAACCTGTCTGTGCTACATTCGCTAATAACTAAAGAGTTTGCGCGGACTAACTGTTGCTCCAGCATGGAGTAAACCATTTTTAAGAGAAGGCAGGGGGCTATTGCTTGGAAAATAAAATGTATTTTATGAACATTGCATATCTTGTGTCTTTGTTTTGAAGCTGATGTAGTATTAATATGAGTATTAGGCAGGATTATATTTAGATTTAGATTTAGATAGACAGTTTAGGCCACTGGGGGTTCAGTGGGCCGTACTGGGCTGTTAGCCCCTAATTGATATCACCTTTCTCCCCTATGCAACAGCCCTGCTTGTATGTTCAGTGTTAATATATTCTGTGTGAAGTAGAGTGTACTGTTCATAAAGTTATAAAAAGTACAACACAAATCAATGTGTTTAATATTCCATATTCACATATTTTCAGTGTATCTTGCAGCAGCAGCAGCAGCAGCAGCATATCATGGATGGTATGTATGTATGTTACCAGTGACAAACCAGGACGATCCCAGTTTATACTTTGACCCAGCGTGGGAACCTTACAACAAACAACAGTGTGAAACATTTATGTTTGATATAAGCTAATACAAAATGTGTTTAGATTTTTTATGCACATACTGTAGAAACTCTTTGTTTGTGTCTGTGTTTTTACCACCGGGCTGCATGTGCTCATCAGCAGGTGTGAATATGCAATTTTCTGGTATTAGGGGGGAAAAAAAGCTCTCATCTAATAATGCACACACACACACACACACACACACACACACACACACACACACACACACACATGATTGTCTGCCTGTGTGCACATGGATGCATCAGTGTATGTTATGTGTTTGTATTTTGATTCTAACATGAAAAGGCACTTCCACACCCATATATTACCTTCTAAAAATAAAGTCATGACGTCAAACAACAGTTATTTCAGTTGGTCAGCTAGCATCCCCCCCCCCAATCCCCTTTCCTCCCCCTCCCTCCCTCCCTCCCTTCTTCTCAAAATGCACTCAATAACTTTCAGGCTTAAAGAATCAAAGTGGGAAACTGTTTCTTAGTAAACAAGTAACACACAGGATAAATGTGTGACATCTCATCTTATATTAATGATCCTAAAATGCAACTGATTATGTGAGTGTACAATATAAAGCCTGTTCTCTTTCTAAACCAATAAATATCAGATGTGGATATTCAGATTTCTTTTTTTTTTTTTTTTTTGCACCAGCTCATACCTTTTGTTTTATTCCTCTTCACAAAGCGTCTCGACATCCATTCCTGTCTGTTGTCATGGTGTAATGCAGCATCATGCACAGCTGTTCATATACATATCAAACGCAAACATTATTTGCCCACTGTCCCACTGATTTAGGCAACTCATAAAAGATTGATTTGTTTCTGTGAGGCTTAAGTGTAGAAACAACTTTAGGACTGTTGACTTGATAAGTATTCACATCACATATAACTCTCTGCAGTGAGGCTTAGATATGAGTCATAGTCTAGAATGGTAGGAGGGCACATTAACACACTGGCTTTTTATTACCACTCAGCCAAAAACAAATATCTGCAACGACTAGTTGAATGACTGAGGACCGATAATTAGGAACGCCTCAATTAAAAAAAAAAAATATATATATATATATCATGTTACCTATATACGGTACATACCATAAATACTATCAAATGTTGGAAAAGTGACCAGATGAGTCTGTGCAGGTGTTGATTTGTAAGCAACACGTTCAATATATTGTTTCAAAATCATGTTATAGCTCAGACATCGATTTCTTCACATCATTTTTTCTTTATTATGGAGGCTAAAACATGACTAAATGCTAATTATTATCAATTACTTCACTGGTTTCCTACTTAAAGGGTCGTTGAACTCATGTTTGAATAGTGCAATTTAAAAGTCACTAAAGCTGTTGATCCAAAATGTTTTCTATATTTACATTTAAAGGAATAGTTCACCAAAAAATGATATTCAGTCATTATTGACTCACCCTCATGCTGATGAATACTCCAAAGTAGTTTTTTATTCCTCAAAGTGCATCTGGAGACCTGGGTGGCCGGTTCGTCTAATGAAATCCTCATATGAGAGTCAATAGCGCCCGACTCAAAAAGGTCCATAAAACTACACAAAAACCTTGTAATATTCCTCCATACTGCTCGTCTGCTGCAATCCAAGTGTCCTGAAGGGATATAGTCCAGAGTTTACTCGAAACGATGTCATTTAGGACATTTTTTACTGCCTAAGCAGTCCTGTATTGTGCTCTGACGTTCACACGTGTGAATGTGAGAGCTTGACTCAGGCAAATTCAATACAGGACTGTTTAGGCTGTAAAAATGTCCTAAATTACGTTGTTTCAAGTAAACTCTGGACTATATCCCTTCAGGACACTTGGATTGCAGTGGACGAGCAGTGTGGAGGAATATTAAATGTTTTTGTGTAGTTTTATGGACCTTTTTGTGTCGGGCGCTATTGACTCTCATATAAAGTTTTTGTTGGACTACGAACCGGCCTCCCAGGTCTCCAGATGCACTTTGAGGAATAAAAAACTACTCCGGAGTATGACTGAATTTCATTTTTTGGTGAACTATTCCTTTAAGAATGAATAAGAGTGAATTTTGTTTCTGCTTTAACATTCACACCCTTCACCTCATCCAGTCTTTAAAGGTGATTTTGTTTGATGGAAAGACAAATAATCATATAAAATTAAATACAAAAGGAGGTGAGATGCAGGAGATCATCAACCATCATTTTCATCAACTGGCCAATAAGAGCTCAAACACATGCACTCTACATTAAATAACAAAAAAACAAAACAACATTAGATACATCCAGGCATGTAAGAGTATGATATGTAAGAATAAGTATGTGATCATTGTGGAAAAGGACGCCAGCTTTGAATGCCTGAGATACTGTGAATTCTCATCCAGTGAGTCTTTTACTGTCGGACAGAATCAGGTCTTTACATGGAGCAGGTTTATATAAGAGACAGGCCTTCATTCCTGCCTGTTTACTATTGTTGCCTTAATGACGGAGGTCGACCCTGCCTGCTGTTGTTACGCTCCTCTGGGTCGTTGTCAAGGAACACATATGGTCTGTAAAGTTGGATGATGCTATATACCACCATCTTTGAAACTCAATATTTCATCCAGAGTTTTCAGATTCTAAGGTGAAACCCTGCTCGGCGTGTTTGTCTGGCGATCAGACTTTTTACTTTCTGCTGGATTTGAGAGGGGCTTCGAGACGGGTCAAGTTTTTTATTTGAGAATTTTACGAGACGATGACGACACAGCGACAGAACTCCTTCTCTGATTCAAACTCTACGTCTGCAGCAGCTCCTCCGAGGATCGTCTCACTAAAGCCTGGACGAGGACGAGGCGATCCTCAATCCTCGGACACGACTCCCACCACTGACGCCTGCTTTTCTTGTCGGAGCTTCAATCTCGCAGAAAAACATTCAGTGTGATCACTTTAATATGGAGCCACCGCTGCCGTTGCTTTGAAGGCTTCTCGAAAACAAAAATATAGCCTAAGAGGACAAGTCAGTTCAACCAAACAGAGAAGTTTCACAAGAGCAAAAACAAATCGAGCCTGTTAGGTACATCAAAAATAGTTGGTGAACAAAAAGTCCTCAAACTCTTTGACGAGTTGAAATCACTTGGTCTAGACACAAATAATACAATCAAATAGTCAGATAATGACATCATTGGTGATTTATTTTTTAAAACAGCCTCATATTTCCAGTTTTTGTTGAAATTTAATCACCTTAAATGGCACAAATCAGCGGTCAACTTCCCGAGATTAAAAAAAAGAAGAAAAAAACACATTGTTTCGCTCACTAAAATTGGAAACCTTCTCTCTTTCAGCTAATAAACCAGCAAAAAAATGACACCTGTGCAAGTATCTTATGTGTGTGTGTGTGTGTGTGTGTGTGTGTGTGTGTGCGTGCGTGTGTGCGCCTCAGTCCCCTTTGTTTCATCTGATTGATCTGAAGAACTTTCTCTCGGGTTTAGTAGGTCATTGTTCATTAGGGATCTTTCTGACACTGCAGGCAACTGGAAAAGAAAAGAGAAAAGAAAGAGAGAAAGAAAGAAAAGAGAGAAAACTGGTGACGCACAGTTGTTAATAACAGTGATGTGTGTGAACATGGCGTCCTGGCTTAACGTTGACTTCCAGATGTGGATATGCTTCACTGTAAAATGCTTCGTTTGTGAGCAGGTGTTAATGGCGTATAGGTGCAGAGTTTCTATGACTTTTAACTGTGCAACAACAGTTGTCTTATCATTTCACTGGCATCTGGTTTGATTGATATTTGCTGATAAGCCAGAATTCATCTTCCTGCAGCTGCACTGTACTGTAACTCCGGCTCTGCTCCGTTCCCCTGCAGAAAGAGAGAAAGAACAAAGTTAATGAATGTCACAGAGCAGCGACGTCTGATGAAAGACCTCCACCGTGTCAGCAAAACACAGCCTCTGTCTCTACAGCTGTACTTCCTGTAAGGTGTCTGACAGGTGGAGCTCCCTCTGGGGGAGGGGGCAGACCGCAATCAAAAGCACATGGTGTTTAATTGCTTAAACATTCATTCATTCTAACAGTGTAAATAAATCTGTGAATATGTATTAATCCTTTGTTTTGTTTTTTAACATTTGATATTTCCTGGTTCAGGTTTTTTTTTAAATCAGTTTATATCATTGTGAACTAAACCTGGAAACACTCTGCAAAACCATCTGAAACTTACCACACTTTTATCATTAGGACAATTTAAATCCATAACTGCATCTTATTTTACCTCCAACTGCTCCTGTTTTTAAAGCAGAAGTAAGTGATATATTTGTGTTAATATAAGTCTTAAATAGTTATATCTTCCGACAGCAATCACTTACATAGAGTGTTTGGTCTGAAACACGGGTCTGTCAGTCTCTCTGCTCTGCTCTGAGCGAATGGTAACATTTATCGTATCCTACAGTTTTTATCCAATGAGGAGAGAGATACCCATGCAGGGCTGTGTGTGCAGCCAAGGACTGAATGTGGCGACGTAGCGACGAGGACTGTTATGGTGCGTTCAAGGACACTCGTATTTTCACACCGTGAAGTGGTACCAGTTCGATCTGGTACGAGTTCACGGTCAGAAGTTACGAGTGGCCGTTATAGTGACTTCACGGAAAACAGGTCGGAAAAACACGAGTGGGTTGCCTGGAACGCTACAAAGTCGTAAGTTGTGACTTGAAGCTGTAATTTACGATTTCAAAAGCCTGCCTGGAACGCATCATTAGCGAAAACGACCGGACCACTTACTTCTGCTTTAACTACACTTCTCTGTTTCCAATTTATCTTTGTCACTTGTACTCAAATGTTTTGTGTTTTGTCTCGGTTATATTGTAAATGAGGCTGCTTCTCAATATATTTCTGAGTTTAAAGGACAATTCCGGGCAAATTCAACTCGGGGGTGTATTTTCCTAACATTTTAGGTCTAAAAGAAGGAATCTGATGATTTTCAGTTTAATTGCTCCTATTTTGCGGTAGTTGTGTCTGTCCCCGCATCGCCACGGCAGCGATGAATGGGAGTGGATGGAAGGTCCGCTGCTTAGGCTGTTTGCATCCCTCAAAACCGCAATTTTTTTTCCACAGACAGCGTCAGATGGCGACTCAAACATGCACCGAGAAGTTTATTTCCTTCAAGCAAGCTGACATGTTTGTAAAACTAGATCTAATTGTCCTTTAAATAAAGGTGATAATAAATGTGTTTAGGTCAGAAAATCACATCTGGGAGACTGAACTTCAACCTGAATTTACAACTCTATGCTAATACTAGTAATAATTGAATAAATAAAAAACAAATGTTGATGGCAGGGCAGGTATTCACTTAGCATCGTAGCTCAGTTACAAGACAGAGCCTGTAAATGCTTCAGATTCCACGGAGAGTCCAAGTGACAGCACTTCAGATATTTTGAGGATGAGGAACAATTTCCTTTTGAAGAACAAAGCAAAGAGCTGCTCTGCTCCATATTCATCCTTCTTTTGTTAAGTCTGCTGCATTTCTACGCCACAGAAAAATGTAAATATTGAAAGTTGTCGTGAACCGATGTGGGAGCGGGAGTCAAAGTCGGCTGGTAAATGACAGTTTACATACTCTGGTTGTGAGAAACATAATTCTGAATGAGTCTTACATAAATATCTCACATCAGCCGCCGGGTCAAACAGACACACCGCAGCTGAGTGTCATCTTCAGCGGAGCGCGATCAAGTCACTTCAATAACTGCTGCAAGCTGAGCCAGACTGGTTTCAGGAAGTCTTGTGAACTTTTTCCAGTAACATGTTTCAAGTCTAAATGAATGTCAGGTATGCACACACACACAGACACACACACACACACACACACACACACACACACACACGTTTTCTGGTGCTGGCAGCTCGTCGTACAACTTCAAGCATCCTCATGTTACGGCCAACAACCTGTAAGAAGGAGAACTAGTCTTATTTCTGTTGTGTTAATTTTCCAATTTCCTTTATTTCTGTTAAAATTAGGGCAGAATTGCATTAAACAGTTGGTGAATTTTACATTATTTACTATTTCATACATCTACCAGCACCAGTTCTCAAAATCCAGGGTGTTTTCCATGGTGAACAGATCACATTGACAAATAAGGAGTCAAAGAAAAAAAAATATTATAAGGGACCGTTCGTTATTTATGGAATTGGGCTGGTCCAAAATCGCGATTCTGTTATTGATGAGTTGGGTTTTAATAACAGGGGGGGGGGGGTCATGTATCTTTTGATAAGGCTTAATGCAGGGTCATGTTAAAATTTACTGACTCCGACAGGGGGGTCATGTAAAAAAAAAAAAAAGTTAAATGCATGATGCTAATCAGTCTGGATCTGACATTGTCAAGGTAAGGCACACAGAAAAAAGTTTTTAAAAAATTTGCAAAAAACAAACTCTGGAAAAACATGATTCAGACATTTTTGAATTGGGAGGAGAAGAGACTGTATAATGTAAAACACAACTTTATGAATAAATGAGGAATTACCAAAAATGTTTATGACCCAAAGCAGCAGCAGTGACGCACTCCTCTAATGTCTGAGAAGGAGGAGGTTGTAGTTGTTTCGGCTCAGATGTACGGTGGCCCCCGAGAGCTCATTGCACTGCAACTTAAAGGGATAGTTCAACATTTTTGGCAAATTGTCATAATCCCTATAGATATAGCAGTAGGTTCGTTACCTTTAATTGTCGGTGCAAGCTGTTTTTAGAACGGCGGAGCAGAGCGGCGAGCTGATCAGAGCTACGCTACGGAGGCTAATGGGATTTCTTGGTTTCCCTCATCAAACTCATCAAATACACAATCCAACAGCTCCAAAATGCTCTCGTGGGAAAGTTGTGACCTGCACATTCACCACGCTATGAGATAATAACAGAACGTTACGAGACAGAGTTGTTTTAGAAATAAATTCATGCAAAATCGTTGATGTGTGTTCCCATCAGGGGCAGTTTTTCAGCAAGCAGTCTCTGCATTTGCCTCAAAAACAACTTATCTCATAGCGTGGTGAATGTGCAGGTCACAACTTGTTTTGGAGTTGTTGGATTGTGTATTTGATGAGTTTGATGAGGGAAACCAAGAAATCCCATTAGCCTCCGCAGCTCGCCGCTCTGCTCCGCCATTCTAAAAATAGCTTTCACTGACAATTAAAGGTAACGAACCTACTCCTAAAATTATAGGGATTATGGCAATGGGCCAATTTGCCAAAATGTTGAACTATCCCTTTAAGAAAATACATGCAAATACATGCACTGCAAAGTCAGAAAACACCTTTGTTGGACTCGAACCTGTGCTACTGTGGTTGTTACGATTTAACCTTCATTGTGAAAAATGGGTAAAACTAAGGCAATGCATTTTCTTTTGCACTGGATAGGCTTTGTTACATAAACCCAAGACGAAAGCAATTTCCCCGACGTGATTGAAAATCATAAACCTGTTCTCTAATTTGAGCATTAGAGGTGGGTTTGTGCAGGTTGTGTGTGTACCCGTGTGTGTGTGTGTGTGTGTGTGTCTATATGGACGGAGAGCAGTTGTACCGAGGCTGTGAATGAAACAAGGCGCTTGTAGCTACAGCAGAAGAGGAAGTAATAACTCTTAATGTTGGGCACTTGGGAGATGCACGAGGCCTCATTATCTCCCTAAACGCCTCAGGCCTCCCAGTGTTCTCACCTTACACCCACTGCTGACCTATGACTCACCGGCCCCTTTATCCTCATAGTAAAACCTTTATTACATTACCTTAATCGTGAAGCATCATGTCGGAGGGTTGGAGGGCAAACCCCCGGCTCCTCATCATTTATCATTTATCATTCTTATAAATGACGTATAGTACATGACGACCTGGACCGCGTCCATCTGGCAACAGCATCCGTGTGCACACATTCTTCCAGCATGATGTGCAAGAGGAAACCAGTTCACTTTTATTTAGATTGACCGGAGAGGTTGTGGTTTTTAGCTTGAAGTCCCTGCATGACAGAACACAGGGCTGTTTAGAGACTTGACGTCACCGCAGCGAGACGGTCGGTCAATGAAGTGACTTTTTTTTTTGTCAGAGAGTCGGTATGTCTCCGCACGATAATGTGTCATCAGAGGATGTAAATGTAAATTTGGTTTTATCAGTGAACGCAGGTGACACAGTGTGAGGACAGAAAGGTTCAACCTCTTTACGCGAGAATCTCCTTGAAGGAAAAGATGAATCCCCATCCTTGTGATTTCAGTAAAGATTTAATCAAAATACTGTAAATTCAGTTCTTATTTAGATGTGAACTGCTCCTTTAGCCCAGTCATTCAGCAACCATCTGATAGAAAATGTATAGATTTTGAGATTTCTCTCTCTTTCTTCCTCCAGGACCGAGTCGAGCAACGAGAGCACAGAAAGTTTTGTTCTTGTCTTTCATGCAAAACATCCCTCACCAGCCAGTTTGAATACATTTGAATGTCAAAGACGAGTCGAATTTTCTGCTGCTATTATGACTGTTTCTTTTTTTTTTCCTTCCTCCAGCACAAAAGTATCCAGAAGCAAACAAAAGGGGAGCGTGCAGTTAAACAGGACAGGAATATTTAATAATTCAGGTATTAATTTTTCAGCAGGGATGCTCAGTCACATGACATCTATCAAAGAAAATCTGCCAAAACACACATTATGTCATTTGGTAAAATGCCAGGTTAATTTTTTTTTTGCATGTAACCATAAAGCTCTGTGCCTTTAGAGACCTATTTCCCCACATTTTCTCTCATTTGATAATCACTGAGAAAGCCCTAATTGCTTTTTAAATATTTTATCATTTGCAACAAGGCAAAATGACAAGAAGAATGATAATGGGCTAAAACTTGGGTTTCTATATATGTGTACCAATTTCCAGAGGAGATGGGATTTTATCAAGTGCGATGACTAAAACTGGTTTATCTGGCTGCATAATCTGATGAATTAAGATTAAATAATTACACGAACGACAGAACAGTAAAATAACCCTCTAATGTTAGACCTGGCTTTGCTCATACTCTGCCTGTTGATACTGTACTGCTTCATCTGAAGCTATGTTGGTGCAGTGTGTCCAGTCACAACTCAGTCTACCAGTTAAACATCTCCTACAAACACTTCTCTCTTTTTTTCTTTTTTAAGAGTATGAGAACAAATGCAAACAACAAATTTATAGCTGATAATAATAAACAATATAAATATTGCAGGCAGCTCATTCAAATACAGAACTGGATGATTCATACCTGCAATAAACTGCACTGTACTGAGAAAATAAGGTGTTAGACAGGATTTATAACTTTCTTAACAAACAGGCCTCGCTGTACGGAAGCCCTAAAGGGTCATACATACATACATTCTATTTCCTCTGTTTTCCCGTGATAACAAGATAATTTTCCTTCATTTTTCCGAGATAACGAGATACGTGACATGTCATGCTGACTGACGTCTCCTTGAACACCAATGTAGGTAACTTTAAAGCAGAAGTAAGCAGAATGTTTGTGTTAATGTAAGTCTTAAATAGTTATATCTTCCGACAGCAATCACTTATATAGAGTGTTTGGTCTGAAACACGGGTCTGTCAGTCACTCTGCTCTGCTGTAAGCCGGGGAGAAAACTTTCCTTGTATCCTACAACCTTTATCCAATGAGGAGAGAGAACGGCATAAAGGGGCAGTCCTCTCTGTGTGTGCAGCCAAGGGATGCGCGAGAATGTGGTGACGTAGGGACGAGGGCGGGGACTGCTAACTCCATCGGCTGACAAGAAGTTAGCCAAAACCACCGGATCGCTTACTTCTGCTTTAAAGGATAATTTCCGTTTTTTACAACCTGGACCTTATTTCTAGCATAAAATACGATCATTTTACTCACCCAGACAACTTTGGTGTCATTTGGAGTTGTTTTGATGAAATTAGCCCCAGTGGAGCGGCGCGTATATCCGTATAATGCGAGAGCACGGGGCAGCGCAATGCAGCCTCTAAATAACACATTTTCTGCCGCAAGACTCGTTCATTTCACCAATATTTTGTTATGATATGCTAGTGTTATTCCCCTCCGAGCCCGTGGTGGCATGTTATCAACATCCGGGGTCTGTAGGTTGACTACTGACCTCTGACCTGGATGATGTCATCTCCGACCGCTGCCCGGCTCATTCTGATAATAATCATTCCACTTCAGCATTCGGGTCCATTTTTATCTCAACTAGCCGGAGCTCTAGTGAGTCCAGGTTGAGGAGAGGAAGCCTGTGGAAGCTGAACTTCATCCAGCTGCTCATTTTGTGCTGACAAGTCAGAAACACGCAGAAATGAACCGTAGCGTTAGCGGTAGCAAGTTAGCCGCGCCGGGCAGCGGTCGGAGATGACATCATCCAGATCGGAGGTTAGTAGTCAACCTACAGGCGCAGCATGTTGATAACATGCCACCACGGACTCGGAGGGGAATAGCACTAGTGTATCATAACAAAATATTGGCGAAACGAACGAGTTTTGCGGCGGATAATGTGTTATTTAGAGGCGTGCCCCGTGTTCTCGCATTATACGGATATATGCGCCGCTCCACTGGGGCTAATTTCGTCAAAACAACTCCAAATGACACCAAAGTTGTCTGGGCGAGTAAAATGATCGTATTTTATGCTAGAAATAAGGTCCAGGTTGTAAAAAACGGAAATTATCCTTTAAGCCTAGTTCTGTTTGTTTGTGTTTTGTTTTGTGTTTTCTGCAAGGAATGAATTAATGTAACAACAGCTGTTTGTCAGCTCACTTGATTTCTCGCTAGCGAAAGAACTTTAACGTTACCTACATTGGTGTTCAAGGAGACGTCAGTCAGCATGACGTGTCATGTGTGAGGGAAATTTCAGGCCTATCAGGTTTAACAATTCATTATCTCTGAAATTATCGTTATCTTGGAAAAAGTGAGGAAAAACGGAGGAAATAAAATGTATATTTATGACCCTTTAGGGCTTCCGTATCGCTGTAAATCCATGGATGCAAAATGACCAAAAGAAGTTATTCTGGTAAATTTGTGTGTCAACACATCCAGATCTCAAAAAACAGTCCAGCAGTTTTGTTTCAGGAGCCATGAGTGACACATAATTGTTAACTTTTAATTAAAGGATGTAGGTTGCCTCTATAGTTTTACCCCCACTGTCCTGCAGTACCTCTTTCCACCACACAGGTTCACTCACATTGACACACTGTGACAAACCAGAGGGGCGCTGTTGTCCTGTTTTGAGGAAACTCAGAGGCAGAAGGCTGTGATGGTGTGACATGAATAAATTGACAGTTATGTGACAAATTAAATTACATTCATGCCAAACAATAACCTACAGCCTCATTTTAAAAGAGAAATGAGCCCTGATATCATTTCTGGAAAAAAATATGTTCATGCATGTTATATTTTAAAGACAATTATATTATACAAAGATGTTTTTCTCCCTGTTTCTCAGTTTGTTTGGGTGATTTTCTTACAACATATGTGAAAAATATGTGCATCATCCAAATGTAATAAAGACATTCCCATTTAAGACCCCTTGCAGACTTGAAGTGAGGCTGAATAAAATGGAAAAGACAAAATTAAGTTTGACTAGTGATGGATTTACACAGTGGAAATAAACCATAAACACAAACCTTATATTAATCTTGGGATGTATACCAGGACAGGCTGAGTTCTCAGTATTTTTTTTTTTAATGTTAATAAACGTTGACTTAAAATGCAGGTTTTAAACCCTCAATTTTATGTTAATGTTCAAAACATCTAAGTGACTTTTATTCTAAGTATTTTCTTTTTGAAGTATCTCGGCCTACACTACACTGGCTTCACTGGCTATGGTGGAAAAATAATTATGCTGGATCAAAGGCAACAAGTGTCCATAGAGTGTGTTCAGACGTTCAAACTCTGCTTGTTAATTTCACAAAATTAAAAACGCCAGCGTATTTATTTATTAGGTTGGTGAATCACTCGGTTGCAGCTATGAGTAATTACAACAAAATCGATTTATGGTAAATGAGCATGAGAGGCTCACTGACACAACCGCAATCGTTGTGGGTCACCGTAGTTGTGCGGGAGTGTCTGTGACTTAGAGCCATGAGGTTTTTATCTCAGCCTGAGCCCACAGTCTCCACATTCCTTATTTCCAAGCCTCACTTCTGCTGATGACTCATCTCCCCTGCCTTATTACAGGGAGCAGCGCTCGCTCTCCATCGTCGGACTACAGGATTACTTTACTGCCTCACACCTCATAATGAAATGGAGAGGTCGATGCAAAAAAGCCAGTGAGAGTCAACAAACTGATTGTAAACTGTTTCTGAATATCTGTTTGTATGACAGAGGGATTCAGACGTCATCACAGAGAGGTGAATTTTTACTGAAAGGGAAAATGTTTTTTTTACCCTGCAGCAAAGACACACATACGCCCTGTGGATCATACAGATGACATTAGAAATGTAATGTTTTTAAATCCTACTGAAGCAAATGTTTTATTCAGTGTTAAAGATTTAAAAACAAAAAAGAGCTTGAGATATGTAGAGGAGTTGCTATTTTGGGACTGTTGTTTACGTTACTTTGATCGTAATGGAGATTCAAGGTTGTCATGTGGGTCTTTATTCCCAGAATCAGTGCATAATCTAGTCTGTGATGCACAATGACACACCCTCTATTCACATCAGTGATGTCACAACTCTCAATACTGCTTCAAATGCATTCACTTTCCAAGGTTATTATGTTTTTTTAATGTCTGGAGATATTCACATTAGGTTTCCTGTTGAATATGACACACACCGAAACTTTAGATCTGACTTTATACTGACTCCCTGAAGTCAGTATATATAATATATTATATATAATATAGATGGATCTTACCTCTGCTGTATTATCATTGGTTATTACACAGGTGAGGAGGAGCTCAGCCGACGTGTCAGATAGCTCAGTCTTCTCCATCTTCTCCTGTTCGGCTTCAGCTTTCTCTTTTATTGTGGAATAATGGAAATTCCCACCCACCCACTGTTTATGCTGCAGGTGGTCAGATACAAGGCTGTTTTCCCATCAGTCATTTCACTCTGTGTAGTGTGTACCAAAACAACATATGTTGACATTTAAGTGACAAAAGCCCTTTAAATGGCTGTCGATATAATTATGACAGGAGCGAATGATAAAGTCAGGTGAATAACTGGACTAACCACCACCACCTCATACCTACAATTCAATGCATACCTGCATTTTTTCATAACATTGATATATCGCCACCTTATACATTTTTATGTAATCCTGTTAGCAACTAATTCGGTGTCATGTTCCTGACCATCCGATATGGAAACGTCATACATCATATAGTATTCCCACATACAAACAACCTCTGAATATATGAAGACATACGTATGTTTAGAGCATTTATGAGACACCCATTGCAAAATTTTAACATGTGAATGTATTAAAAATATCTCTATGATTAATTATTTTATGGTATAAGATGTTACTACTTTATCATTTCTTGATACATATATATATATATATATATATATATATATATATATATATATATATATATATTTTTTTTTTTTTTTTCTTTTTTGTTATTGTATGCAAGTTCATATATAAGAATAGCATATATTTGCCTATGTGTTTTTCTTATAAATGTTTTCACATGGGAACATGGTCTCAGACCCACTGTGTACAACGGCCACATATATGACAGACTTCTGGATTTATCTATATTTATCTTACATGTGTCTAAAATATAAACGCTATAAAAATACATACGTACGCATAGGTTAGACATATATGAAACTGTTTCAATTTCTAATATGTTTCATGTATAATTCTTTACATATGATTTTATCTTACATGTACATTTAAAAAATTCAATAGTCTATATGTTCTGTACAAAATTTGCATGTGAGACCGGTTTTCACTTTCTTTTAGCTCTGGTTTGGGTCTCCACCTCCTCCTCAGAGAAAGATCTGTCTCTTTAACAACAATCAAAGCAAAGCTAAACAGTAAATTTGTGATGCAGACAACTTGACGCTGAGCTGAAACTCACTATGAAATAGTGTGACGCTGCAGATTCAGGTGATAAATCTCGAGAAATTATGTAGATTCATAACAATGAGCATGATACGATGTCATTTGACACATTGTTATTGTAAAAATATTAATTATATAACCTGTTTCACTGCAGATTTTTCATGTGTATTTTGTTGTTTAATTTGGAGGCCTTATTGCCAGTAATGCAACAACCCCAATGGGATGATGATGTTCCTCAACTTTATAAGGCGATAACATTTCAGACTACGACGGCGTCCATCTTGTTGTTTTGGAGCTCCTCTGCCCTCTAGTGGCCAAAAATCGACTACTGCAGCTTTACGTGTCGGAGCTCATGATCTCCATGGCCACTGTTAATATAACACTGCTGAGACTCCACATTCTCAGAATTTGTACTCTGCTGTGTATACATCTATTAGTCATGTTATATACTAACCAGACATGGGAGAATTTCACTTTTCAAATATGCTTTAAATATACCGCTGACTGCCTGCTGCCTGTGCAAAAAGGTTTATCACCCTGTTTACTGTACTCTCTTTATTTATCACTGGCACATGCATGAGGCCCAGTATGTTCAATAACCCTCATCTTCTCTTCCCTTTATGATTTTATCAGTGAGTGTTGGCAGGAGCCTAATGGCAAGGCCAGTGATGAGTCAGCCAGGCTGCAGTTTTGGGAGGTGGAGGTGAGAATAACACTGAGGGGAGGAGGAGGAAGGGAGGCAGGGACAAGGAGAAAACACAAACTGAAAGGAAGAAGAGAGGGAATGAGGAATACCATTGTGAATAACACTAAAGTTGGACACAGGTTGGTTATGTTTTTTTCTCTAGTGGTCACACAGCTTAAGAATCGCAGGAATGTTTTCTCCTGAAACACCCTATTAATTGTCCTCTTTGAAATGTTTAACACCAAGATGACCACAAATCTTTGAAATGAGCGTATTTGTTCCATGCATAGATCACATTCCAGTCGGAGGATGCCTTTCCTTAACCAGGAGGAGTGTTATTGAAGCATGCGGCTCTGCTCGGTTAGGTTAACGTAAACGTAAATGTTGTTAAAAAAAGTTTCACTCCCAGAATGCAGCAGCCACGTTAGACACACTTATATAGCTCCTATCAACCTGATTGATGAGCCAGACTTATGGTCCAGACTCTAGCATTCCTTCCATATCCCAACGAATACCGCTGTGACAGAAGAGCTTTCCATGTCTGTGTTTAGTCCGCGGCCTCCGGGCTTTATTTTCAAACATTACATTAAATGTAATGTTAATTATGGAGCCATTAAATAAGTGAATGTGTCTTCACTGCCAGAGGCATTTAGTGACATTGTTTGGGTATGACACACCACAGTTTAGACAGTGTGGTATTTTCATTCATAACACTCAAAGCTATTCCTGTTCCTGTTATTGAACCAAAGACACCAAACATGCCCGAAGACATCCTTCAACTGCTAGTTTATAAAGGCTCACTTTTATATTTCAGTCTCATCTCGTCATTATTTGTTCATTTGTTCGCTGACAACAAAGCGGTGCCTTAAAATAACGTGGATTTCTGAGAACTTTGTGTCTGCCTCTTCAGAAATCTGACCACGTCGAGGGATTATTTGCTAAAGATCCAAAGTGAAAAGGGGCCTTTTTAATAGAAGGTAGAAAAAAACACAGGTGTAAATAAAAATAAAGGATGACAGATTTCAACTCAGCTACTTTAGATGAAAGGTCCTGGTGTTGTTCAGGCTGCCTCAATGTCTCATGGCTGTAGCTTCACCTGAGCCTTGTTATTGATAAGTTATTATGAATTTCCTGAGATTTTAATTGTGTTTAGCAAAAAATAGAAATGTACTCTGATGACTGTTGCACTGTATTTTGCATGTATATCTATGCAAAGGATCTAATCTAATCTACTGTGATGTAGCCATACCCTGCTAAAGACTGATGCTAAGCTATAGCCAAAGCTATAGCCTTGGCTGCACACACCGAGAGGACCGCCCCTTTATGCCGTTCTCTCTCCTCATTGGATAAAGGTTGTAGGATACAAGGAAAGTTTTCTCCTCGGCTTACAGCAGAGCAGAGTGACTGACAGACCCGTGTTTCAGACCAAACACTCTATATAAGTGATTGCTGTCGGAAGATATAACTATTTAAGACTTATATTAACACAAACATTCCGCTTACTTCTGCTTTAAAGCTTCAAAATTCACAAGTAGGGTATTTACTGACGTGTTTCATGCCATAGAACAAAACCTGAAACTCGCTTAAGTGTTTGTTAACCACAGACCTACAGTAATTTTAATTTATTTTACCAAAATCCCATTCAAAAAACTTATTGACTTTTAGATGAGGGAACCATCTACAGTAAAAGTGCTAAAAGCGCTAACGGAGTTCCGGGTTTACTGGTAGACTCTAGCCTAAGTAGTTGTACCTAAACCTGATCCATCCATGGAGCCATGATTATTATCATAGAATACCCCTTTCCCACTGGCCAAAAAACCCGTTTAAACCCGCTCACAATCGGCTTTTGGTGGCAGTGGGAAAGGCGCATCGATCCGCGTCGACCCGCATCAAACGACTTGGGTTAAAATCGCCTTCAATCGGCTCGGCTCTGATCAGATCAGCTTGCAGTGAGAACGCCAGACCCGGGTCAACCCGCTAATTTACGTGATGATGTTGAGCGTCTCATATCACAAAAACAAAGCTCTGCTCGCATTCGAGACTGGGATTTGATCAACACTGGCCAAAAAAGATTGACAAAAAAGAAGCGACAGTCTGTTCAACTGACGTGTTGTCCGCGGTCCTGGTGCTCCGCAGGTCAGCCAGATGCCTTGTCTGCCTCGGCGGACGGACCTCACACTCGACACATTCGACTATGACACGGTGTTTCTCGCACCGCAGATGAAAGCGGGACAACTGGTTTACGCCCCAACCCGGCTCATTTTGGTCAATGGGAAAGGAGCCAAATGCTGATTTTTAGCAGGTCGACCAACGTTTAAAAAACCTGCGTCGACCCACTAATTTTAGTGGGAAAGCGGCTATAGTAGCTGTCATGTATTATGTTGTAGTACTGGAGTCACCACTAGGTGGGGCTATACGGTTACAAGGACTGTGTTGTACTATGTTGAAGCGGCACTAGTAAACACTGTTCAGTCTGATTCAAGATGGCTCCTCATTGACTACTAAATATTACATGGTGTCAGAAACGAGATTAAAAAGACAAAAGAACCCAGAAAATGAAAGATGGAACTTCAAAAACCTCCAGGAACATTGAGCCTAGAAGGTAATCTGTCTGAAAACTGGAGAGTCTGGATTCAAAAGTTCGACATATATATCTCATCGCTAGTGGAATAGCAGAGAAGACGGAGAAAGTCAAATGCGCCACATTTCTCCATGTTGCCGGAGACGACGCCATCAAGGTATACAACACGTTTCAGTTTGATGACGATGTTGATGATCTGGAAGTATTGAAAGATCTGTTTAAAAACTACTGTGAGCCTCGAAAAAATCTGACGTACCAGAGACATTTGTTTTTCACGAGAGCGCAAGGGAATACAGAGTCTATTGATGCGTACGTCACAGATTTAAAAACAAGGCAAAAGACTGCGAGTTTGGAGAATTAACCGAGTCATTACAGTAATAAGAGACAGAGTTGTGTGTGGAATCACAAATGACCAGATCCGAGGCAGACTGTTGAGAGCCGGAGCTGTCGCTACAGAGAGCAGTGGACATTCGCCGTGCTAGCGAGGTGAGCCGAACTCAACTAAAAAAGCTACATACCGATTCAGAAATTACACAAGCAAAAAACATATGGAAAAAAGGAGAGACCACAATTCCAACCAAAGACAGGAAAAGCACAAGCAGACTGTGGTAAATGCGGATATAAAGACGAGCCAAGAAAGTGCCCTGCATTTGGCCAAACCTGCAACAACTGTCACCGAAAGAATCACTATGCAAAGATGTGTATGAGCCGTGGACGGACAGAAATCCGACGGAAAATACAAGGTATTGAATGTGACACAGAACGTGATGATGATATGTTTATAGGGACAATTGAACTGAAACAAGAAGAAAAGAGCCATGTTAACAGGCTAGACAAAGTAAAAGAACAAACAAACAACGATGATTGGACTGCAACACTAAACATAAACAACCAGACACTCACTGTACTGATAGATACAGGTGCGAACTGTAATGTAATTTCCAAAAGAGAATTGGATGCACTGAAAGTAACTGAAAAGAACCTGAACAAATCTTGCTATAAATTAGTGGGGTTTTTTGGGAAAAAAGTGAAGCCATTAGGGCAGAAGACCATTACATGCACATACAAGGACAGAGAGTTAAAAGTGGACTTTCAAGTCATAAAGCATGATACAAAAGCAGTCTTGGGAAAAGAGTCTAGTGTTGCGTTTGGGATGGTGAAGAGGATCTATGCAGTGGAAGAAAGAACACAGACGGACATATTGAGTGAATATGAAGATTTATTCAGCGGACTAGGTTGTGTTCCGGGAGTTCACCATATTCAGGTAAACCCAGCTGTTACACCAGTTATTCATCCTCCTAGAAAGGTCCCAGTAGCCTCAAGTCCAGAGTTTCCACAGTCGAAAGAATCCGAAAGAATCGCTATTCAAAGATGTGTATGAGCCGTGGACGGACAGAAATCCGACGGAAAATACAAGGTATTGAATGTGACACAGAACGTGATGATGATATGTTTATAGGGACAATTGAACTGAAACAAGAAGAAAAGAGCCATGTTAACAGGCTAGACAAAGTAAAAGAACAAACAAACAACGATGATTGGACTGCAACACTAAACATAAACAACCAGACACTCACTGTACTGATAGATACAGGTGCGATGTAATGTAATTTCCAAAAGAGAATTGGATGCACTGAAAGTAACTGAAAAGAACCTGTTTGTTGAGTTCAAACACACAACCTCGAGTCCAGAGTTTCCACAGTCGAATGGACAAGCCGAAAGAGCCATACAAACAGTAAAAAATCTGCTGAAAAAAGCTCAGGAGAGTTTCAGAGACACTTACATTGCTCTTTTAGAGTACAGAAACACGCCATTGGACGGGGTGGGGTACTCCCCCGCGCAGCTCCTAATGGGAAGAAGGCTGAAAACAAAAATACCTGTGTCAAGGAATCTGTTAAAGCCAGGAGTGTACAGACATGTACGGAGCAGATTGATGAACAGACAAGAAAAGCAGAGACGCTACTTTGACCGTGGAACAAGGAAACTCCCTCTGGTGGACGTAGGAGAAAGAGTAAGAATCAGACAGCAAAAACATTGGCAACCTGCTGTCATACTGAAGAGACATGATCAGCCAAGGTCGGACATTGTACAGACTGACAACGAGCAAATCTACAGAAGAAACAGGAGACACATTCTGAAAACCAAGGAAATGTCAAGTCCCCCACAACAAACACGACATGAGACTGTGGAAAGTGTTCACGATTCGTTGCCACTGATGGAAAGCGGACAGCAGACGGCAGGAGCTGAACCAGGACAGATGGACTACCAAGAAAGTCACTTCATGCCTGCAAAGTCTCCACCGCAAACACCAAAATCATCAGTGATAACAGAGGCTGTGAGCACTGATCATCGTGAAAGAACTTCACGTTTTGGTAGACCTATTAGAGTTCCTTTTAGGTACAAGGAATAATAGCAGAAACTGTGTAGGTTCAAATATGTTTATTGAGAAGAATTGATGGTGTTTAAAAAAACAAAACAAAACAAAAACAAATGTAAAGAAAGCAGAAATGTGTCTGTAAGTTCTAACCTGTTTATTGAGCGGAACTGTGAAAAAAAGAAAGGAAAAAAAAGCTAAAGAAAGGGAGATGTCATGTATTATGTTGTAGTACTGGAGTCACCACTAGGTGGGGCTATACGGTTACAAGGACTGTGTTGTATATGTTGAAGCGGCACTAGTAAACACTGTTCAGTCTGATTCAAGATGGCTCCTCATTGACTACTAAATATTACAGTAGCCTAACCATGGAGACATTGGGTACATTGCTGGTGTTCATACTTCATACATTAAGTTTGTGGTAACCATGACAACAGAGGTCTAGTTTTATCCAGAGAAGAAGGGTCTGGCTGCATGGTCCGCCTATTATTCTGCGATCGAAGAAAAAAAAAGACGCTCCGGCCGTTTGAAATTCTTTCAAGCAGGCACAATCGTTGTGGTCGGTGCCATAGCAATGATGCACTTGCAAAATCCTGCCGGTTGGAAACTGGATTTGGGTTCGCGGTGTAACGACGGTTGGCAACCGTTGACGGATATTTCTTCTTCTGTTTGGTTCATGACATGGATGTATAATAGATCTATGGTTCAATTCAATTTTAATTTATTTAAAAGGGACAATGTACAGATAAAACATAAATGTTGCCATTTGATGCACTATACCAGATTGTAGCTTTAAGCTAATTTGCATCTGTAGTCCCTTGGCAGGTCACAAAATTACAACAAGACAAATTAAACAGTATACAGGGAGAAAACACCACAACAACATGGCTACACACGTCTGCGTGCAACTCCCCCCCCCCCTCATCCCACCCACACCCACACACACAAAAAGAAGTCTAAGGACCAAATTAGTGGTTGCAGAGCTGAGCAGCTTTTAACAGATTTTTTAGGTTAGATTTGAAGACTCTGAGAGAGCTACTGCTCCTTACGGCTTCAGGTAAGGTATTCCACTGGTTTGTGACTCTTACAGAAAAAGCAGATTGCCCAGCTACAGTGCGGCGAAATGGTATGGTACAATCTCGTATGGAGGATATTCTAGTGGATCTGATGGAATTTGACGAGCGAGCGTGGACAAAAACACATAATGGCTGTGGGGCCAAACCATTTAAAATTTTATAGACCATACACAAATTGGCGAATAACCTAAAATTCTCAAAGCTCAATAACTCATGTTTCTCAAGTATCCTACAATGATGATCACGAATTGGCTTTTTGTCCAGTGTTTTTAAAGTTTGTTTGTATAAAGACTCCAGAGGTCTCAAAGGTAGATTCGTTCGGTTCCTATTGTTGTTTGTTGATGTTTCCCCTGTGAAAGCTGCAACCCGGAGGCGGGACTTCCGCCTAGTGGCTCGTTCCGGCCAATCAGAGGCGAAGTGTGTTGCTGCGATTAGCCTCTGAAGTGTTGCAGCTTTCACAGGGAAACATCAACAAACAACAACAGGAACCATGGAGCTATTATAGGCTACATCCGTGTCATGAACAAAAGAGGAAATATCCATCAGCGGTTGCCAACCACCGTCAAACCGAACAAGGAATAAATATCCGTCAACGGTTGCCGGACCCAAATTCAGTTTCCAACCGGCAGTATTTTGCATGCGCACTGTTGCTATGGCGCCGACCACAACGATTGTGACTGGTTAAAAGAATTCCAAAAGGCCGGAGCGTTTTTTTTTTTCTCCAATTGCAGAATCATAGGTGGACCAGCCAGACCTTTCTTCTCTGGAGGAGGGTCTGGCGAGCGAGACTCTTAGGTCACACTAAGTTTTATATAACGAGGTATTTAATTGTCATGAAGTTAATCCAGTTTTTTTTGAGGTGTAGATTAATCACGTTGGCAAAAAGCTCTTGTTCTTCTGGTCCCAGTGCAGGTGAGAGTCTGTTTCTTACTCAGCCTACACATTTCAGGTCACCTCATGAAATGTTCTTGGATTTTTTCTTTTCTTTTCTTTTTTCCCCCGCTCTTTCTCCCTCTCTGTGGCCACCTTCTAACCACCCCCACAGGTGATGGCGAGGTTCTTGCACTCATTACCAGCAAGAACTCAAAGGTGGCTCTCACTCATTTTAAAGTAGCCAGAGTGGTTTATTCTATATTTCTGTCCATACAGGCGCAGCGCTCACAGGCACCTGAATGTGGCAGATGTTTGTAAATTGATATGACTCATATGAAATCGGACAATATCTGTCTGTCTGTAAGAAACTTTTTCATTGAAAATGTCACTGACATATAAAGGTGTGAAAATAGTGTGAAAATATGTGAATCTGAATTAATCATCTATTCAAGATCTGGGTATGAAATGTCATCATGACATGGAGGGACTGTGAGAAGACTTTCAAAGAAGAAGAGGATGATGCATGAGCTTGAGGTGTTGAATGATGGTCAGAAGTACCGAGAAATGAGGGTAAGAGGGAAAAAAGGAACATAATGGAAGAGAGTGTGAGCGTCTGAAACAAGACAAACTTGATCCTGGAAAAGAAAAATACACCTGATCCCATGGCAAATTTGACATTGCGCGACTCCTTGATAGAAAGGGGCTTGTTCAAACTGATTTCGTACAGGTGCAACCCTTTACAAGCCTCATATTTTTGAAGGAGGCGTCCCACAAAGACGTGTCCTTCAGAGGGCCCAGGGGCAAGGTTTAACAGGTGTGTTTGCGCATGCAGCTCCTCTCACAACATGAATTAAAAGATTCCTGCGTCCATCAGCAGCATCTTGCACTCAAACAGCCAACACTGGCAACTATGGAGCCAAAATTTCACGATACCGCACAGTGGTCGAGGAAATTAAGAGATCCAAATTAATCCATACACTTTCAATTTTTGTTAATTTCCAGGGTGTTAAAGGATAGGCCCCTGATTTTTTTTTCTCATAGTGAGCAGCTCTTTCTAAATTTGCTTTTTCCTAGACGTTGCCAAGAGCTGCAGTGAACGGAAAATAAGAATAAAACCAGAGTTTTATTTTTGGAACTCAAAACAATGAAACTTTAAGAGATACACTCTTTTTTTGTCCAATCCAGACAATTTAAATCTCAGGTAACACTATTAAGCATTAGTTAAGCATTAATAAATACTGAATTCTTCTTTTATAAATACAGTATTTAATGCTTAACTAACGTTTAATAGTCTGTACTTATTATAACGTGTTACCAAATCTCATTCAGTGTGGCAGCTTTAAGATATAAGATCTCTTAACAGCCAATATGGACAAGAGGAGCGAGTCAAACACTCTTGGTGCATTAAAAATGATATATTAGATAGATATATTAGAATTAACTATCTAAAAAGCATTAAGCCGTATATTTCTAGTGGTTTTCCATCCATTTGTTTCCTGCATGCTGAACACAGCAGCTCACACACTACACACCCTTCTCCCCAGTCATGTCCTCCACTTCTTCCTGGGGAATCATGAGTTATTCCCAGGCCAGATGGACGTGTAATCCCGACTGGACTTCCTCCAGGTTGGATGTATATGGACGACGAGTCCGGGCCAAGCGGCTCCACAATCAGAGGAAAACTCCCCATGAACAGCGAACCCCACTGTGTTGTTTGATATGGCAAAGAGTTTCCTAACCAACAGTGGGAGGAAAGAAACTGAGCACTTGGATAAAAACCCACGTGGACACAGGGAGAACACGGAAACCCCACACAGGGCCCACGCTTTTTCTTTCTTTCGAGCAGCGATGCTAACGAAGGTGCTTCCCCCACAGCGAATATGACGATAATTTGCTGTGTGTCTAAAGACTCGCTGAATAAATTGTCAATCCCACGACCCTTATTAAACGTGGAGTCCGCCCACACAGGTGTTTCCACCTGATTGGCCCCTTTTCTCAGGACTGTGTGGGTTCTGCATCAAGCACTTGCTCGACAACCTCCTCACTATGGTTGGTTTTGTTGCACCTTAAATAAAATAATGAAAATAAAAGGACCATGTAGTGCACTCTAAGTCACCTTGAGAAATTTTGATTGTAGTAGCTCCACCCAACTAGCTTTATCAGGGTAATAATAATCGGCTAGAAGAGAACTCACACCTATCCACATCTCTGGTACAATTTGCTGATACAGTGACACACTCTGTCGTTTACCTGACAGTATCTGTTAGCTTTTACTAATATGATTCATGTGGGTTTGTTTGGCATCATTCATCATCATCATTCTTCAAATATCTCCTCAGTGAGAGCTGTGAGTCCAGAGACGAGGTGCATTCAAGAAATCTGTACTTTTCTAAAAAAATAAAAAGTTCTACGGCAACGCCACATTTTAACGTAATTACCTTTGGTTTGAAGTTCTTGTGTGCAGTGCTCTATACCAAATAGAATACAGTATCTCTTGCAAACAGTGACTTTCCTTGCAGCCTGTTTGTGGCCTGATGCATGTCCTCATACAGATATAAAAACACTGCTGCTGCTGCTGCTGTTGTTGGGCTTTTCCTAATTCCAAGAACACTACTTTTTACACCTATTCTCACTTCTCTGCATGTGTTTCCTGTGAGTCCCTGTGAGTCCTGAACAGTAACTTGTCACAACATCTCACATAAAAACATGTTGTCGCACAACGACTTTGCAACACTGTTGCAACTGCAGATTTTAATGATTAACCTCAGTTTACCAAGTTATAGGCTTAGGTACACTCCAATTTAACACATTTTTCATTATAATATGCTGGTTAAAGGAATAATTTGTTAAATATGCTCATTTGGTTGGTTTGGTTTGGTTCGATTAGATGAGTATTAGGTCACTAATGAGTGTGTTATATCTTGTTTGATTCATTTTAGACAAATATTCAGTTTCTAACTTCCTGGATTTTTGCCACAAGTGGAAACAGCAGGTGCCAACAGATAAATCCCTGCTTAAAAAACACAACTTCACACTTTGGTGTTTGTATGGAGTTAAATAAACAATGTACATGTTAATTAGTTTGTTAGTGTTAATGCTGAAAATCTTAAAACTACCAATCCTAATGTAATCTGTATGTGAGGGGGATCAATCTTTGTCGAACTGTTATTTAAGCGCAACGTTTTTCAGCACACCTCTATAAAACATATCGCAGCCAACTGTCGTAAACCCCAGTTGTATCTTAAAACTTAAAGGGCACTCAGAGAGCAGCAGACCTCCACCAAGGCCAATGTTAAACAACATACACTGGATGTCAGTGGGAATTGTCCAGTAATTAATTTACAGTAAATGATCTGGAGCCGCTCCAAAAGGTAATGGGTTCTCTCCCATCCCGTGCTGTATGGGGGTTCACCCTCATTAGCCCACTAACTAAATTAGCCTACATGTTGGAAGGTGTGGGCTTGGTGCTTTTACAAAAACACCTAATCAATTTTAAGCCTGGCGAATCCAAACTTGTGTCTTCAACAAACAAAACCTTATTAGATTTGCGGAAAAAATGTCATAAAGTACTTTGGAGAGCAAGCTGCTGAATTTGGCACATGAAGCCCAGAGAAAACACAAATTACACATCGCCGTGCCCCATGATTAGTGTCCCGTGGACTGTGTGAAATGAATAAAACTGAAAGAAAAAAGAAAAATACTTGTGGCTTAAACTGAATAAAATTCACTTGCTGTGTCTCATATTTTCCAGTTTCTTTAAGTGACTTTGATTTTATTTCCATTATAACATTTCAACAGTGTAACTTTCTATTTTCAGTGACTTCACCACACCTGGACCTGCAGTAAACAAACCCTGGAAGCCTGACAGGAAGAAAACTTCATTTTTATTTCTTGTATTGCCTCATTAAACCACATGAAAAGAGCTCATGCAAGTTGCACTCGAGGCTGATTAATCAAAATAGCATGTTGCTTGACAATCTAATGAGGAAAATAATCAATATTTCTATAGTAACAATGGATTGCATGACTGCTTGAATGTCAAAGAGAGGTTGCTTGTAGAGCCAGACCAACAGAGACGATAGACTCTGTGGTTCTATGTGTCATTCAGCTCATTGTTCTGGTTTTACAGTTGAAGTTCACCCACTGTTCACACAGTGTTGTCTTTGGTCACAGGGAGGCAGCTCTTTTCTGGGAAAAGCTCTAAAAAAAACCCCATAATATGCTGCCGAGCACAAAAAAACAGCAGACAGATGATGAAGCTGGTGAACACGTTTCAGTGTTTAGCTGCCAAAGAGCCAGATATTTCCCCCTCAGTTGTTGGAGACCAAAGTTGTAAGAGTGTAAGAGTGAATATTAGAGTTGTATTTACAGGGTGGAGACTCAATTTAACTCGCAAGTTAAAAGATATTATGTCAAAGTTGTGTTGTACCTGTTTTTGCTGCCCCCAAAAGGCTTAAACAATCTGTAATTGCAGGTTCAAGGTTATAATTAAAGATGATTTAATTATTATTACACATCAATGCCACTCTCAGTATATAAAATCTATGAAGTGTGTAGGTGTGGACCGTATAAAAGTTCATATATGATTTGTGTGCACATTTTTCTGTGTTTGTCCATCATGTGCATATTTTAAAGTGAATACTGTAATTACCTCTGAGAGAGTTTGTCAATACGAAATGTTAAGATTCAACACTGGTGCAGAGAAATAACAAATACAATGTGAGAACTAGCTCCATATATATCCATCTCTACAGTAAAGTGAGTGTGAATGCATGTGTGTGTGTGTTTTGTGGGTGTGTGCATTTGTCTCTCATCGCACGGCAGATCATCAATTGCGAGCGGCAACTTCCAGCAATCATGTGGCGAAAGGAAAACAGAGGAGTAGTCCATCTTGTGGTTAACGGCAGTTATGTAACTCGACTGGTTAAAGCATCTTATTATAAATGTGCAGATGATTAACTTACGCATGTCACGCACAGGCCACAGCGCTGCAAAAACAACACAAAACATTCGCCCTCATCAGACCTCATTTTGCAGGGCTCATGCAGAGTTATTCCCTTTCGGTCCCTCTGCGTTCCTCTGCCTCATGATTCCTTTATTAACATCATCTCATCAAACACACAAACGCCTAGAGGTCTTTGGGAAAGCCTTGCTTAACTGTGCTGGCAGAAATATGTGCGCAAGAGAGATCCAGGGACGTGATTCAGCCCTCTGATGTCTCTCATGGAGGACATCGGCTGAGAAATTATTAATTAGTTCTGCACAAGAGTGGTAGGCAGGAAATACTATCAGCTATACTTAGGGCTATAAACTTTGGCTCCTATAGATAGAGGGGTATGGTTTCTCTCAGTGGACAAGGGGCAGCTTGTTTACATCTTTCATATTTTAACTGTGCATTTCTATTCTCTCTATTAGTGGAATTGAAACCCTGTGGTCGGAAAGACAGCGATCTGCATGCAGGAGTGTGAAATGTGCTGTATGAGGCTAAATACACTTGATTGTTTTTACATAATAAGCCTGTTTTTTATATTTATTATAAAAAGTTCTGCCTCCTTTGTTGTCTGGTCGCCTAGCTGCAGAAGCTGAGGGAGGTCAATAAGTCAGAAAAGCAGATCTTAGGTGATTGGTGCAAACAGAAAGTCTAAAGCCTAAAAACTTCTTCTGAACTGAACTGACGTCCGATGGCAAAAGTGCACAACACAATGCTTTACTTTGTTGACACCCACCATCAACCCCTCCTACAGGATCTAAATTCTCATAAAAGGCCCAGCTCCAGTTCATAATGACGAACACCACGGACTTCTGCAAGTGAATGAGCTCTAACAATTAGTTTTCTGAAGCCTCATCTTCACAAATCAACTCACTTTCATCAGTGGCATTTGCAGAATTGCAGAGATGTAGAGTATTCCTGAAGAACAGAGCTGTGACAATCACATGACCAATATTACGCAATTTCATGCATATCAATACTAGCATGTTTTTTTTGCCACATTTATGGGAATAAAGAGGATTCAGCATTGACATCTGCTTGCTGCCAGTCCACATTGCTGGTTTTGTAATTCAAAGAAAAAAATTAATGGACATTTCCTTTTATTTGTTCAGTGGATTTGATGCTGTTCTCACATACGACACACCACTGCTTCCTCCACTCAAATTAACATTTCTGATTGTGTCTCGTTGTGTTGACACTTTTCTCATCTGACTCATGAAAACAGTTTGTTCTGCATCAGTCGAATCACTTCAACCTTTTTTCATATAAAGGGGCAAAGCACACATACTCACACATACACATACTGTATACTTCAGGTAGTCTATGTATAATCGATGTCGTCTCTCTGATTCTCGGTGTCATTGCTTGAATTTGTTTGTTTTCTGGTTTAAAATTTTTGTTTTCCTTAGTTTTAAAAAATTAAATTGAGTTTATTCTTTTGAATTCACAGTTCACATACAGTTCTTCCGCAACTGCTTTCACACATTTTCTAAACCAGGTCTCATTTTATATGATCTCTTCACACACATGCAAAAACTGTAATTACCAATCTGCTGCAAAATTGTTTTGCTGCAATGTTAGAGTAAACTGCACAACTGTTTTGTGTTTGAATATTTTTATTTCATATTTTCTTTTTTTTCCACCTCTTGGTTGTAGACACTTTTGCACAGGTGATTGGTGTTATGAGAAATGCATTAACTGTCCTGTGATTTGCATTAAGAGTTGTGAGAATGACGTTTCTGATGTGTGAACTGCATCAAAGCAATTGAGAAAAACTACTGTGATGCATTAATTCATATATTCCTTCACTAAATTTCTTACTGTAAAATACCCCTGACAAGTTTTACGTAAACAAGCACGGCTGTATGTCACAACTTGTTTTTTTGCTGCATGAAAACATGAATAATCCACAATAACAGGCTCCATCTATTGGTATATTTTAACCTGGAGCCCTCCTCTCAGACTAACTGCTGAGCCAACATGCCATCATTACTGTAACACAACATATTTATCATTAACAATTATATTATGCAACCAAGCCAAGGTGACACAATTTGCAAATGAAATTAAGTACAAGAGGCTTCAGTGATGTCAGTGCACAGTAACTAGCTCCTGATTAGCAAATGAATAATATCAAATTAGCCACTTCAAACACATGCTAATGCCCCAAATTAGACTGAATTAAGTTAGTCAGCACTGAATAAAGAGATAGATAGATAGATAGATAGATAGATAGATAGATAGATAGATAGATAGATAGATAGATAGATAGATAGATAGATAGATAGATAGATAGATAGATAGATAGATAGATAGATAGATAGATAGATAGATAGATAGATAGATAGATAGATAGATAGATAGATGCTGAATACCATTTTAGAAAACATTCATATTTTCCAGGCAACTACTGTATGTGTAATCTATACGTTTATGCTGCCAGGAATTCACACACCACACACACACACACACACACACACACCGATTCTGTGATCCTATATTTTGTTTGCTGAAAGTGCTTTAACAGCAGCATGTAAAAATAGGCTCAGAAGAGTCAGAATCTTTAAACAGCTCCTTTACAAGAAAATGCCTACAGTGCGATGCTTCGCTCTCATGTTCACGTACTTTTGTTCATCTTCACATCATTAGGCCAGCTGTTGAAGCGCAGCCTGGCTGACACACAGACGCGCGTGTGTGTGTGTGTGTGTGTGTGTGTGTGTGTGTGTGTGTGTGCGTGTGTGAGCCGTAAAGGAATTGGTTGATTGCTGTATTAATAGTAACATGTTTTACTGATTGTGTCCATGTTTTGGAAGGGGTGTGGTGACTCATATCTTGTTGACATGGAGACCAAAATAGCAGCCAAATGGAAGAGGGCATTCAGGCTACCCTTGAGACTTTACACGATGGTGGAGAAAATGGAGAGATAGAAAAGATAGAAGGAGAGGAGTGACAGAAGGAGAGAGGAGAGGAGAGCTTAGAGAACTATGAAGGTTTGTGTTGTGTAAGCCAACGGTGAGTCACAGTCATCGTTTGAATCTTGAGAACTAATAGAAAATCGTTTGTTTTCTCTCACAAGGGAGTGGGTTAACTCTGCAAAGACAAAAAAGGAAATAGGGTGATTTGAGAAACAAGGAGTTGTCTTACACAACGCATGTCAGGGTCATTGCAGAGCGACGTTTGGATCTGGTACGCCGAGTGCATTACATGTGCTCGCAATATATAGGTCAGGTGAACTTCTGAGAGGTTCAGAGTTTTACTGCTCCCATGTGTCATAATAACACAGCTATATGTCAACACTGAAACTGATTTTACCACCAGGACGAACACTAAACGTGTCAATAAGCCACAGCTGAGAGACAAAACATCATTTCTCAGCCATGCTAGAAAGCTCGGCTTCACGTCGAGCTGCAGACGTTCATGATTCCCAGAGGATAAATCATGAAAACTCCTGTAAGATCTCCTGAAATTCCCTCTGGCAGAATAATGAGGTGCACAATTGTTGTCTTGGGGGAAACGGGCAACAACTAGTGAATGAATTGCTGTTAAATTGGTTTAGATATTGATGCAGCACTCAGTATGAAACTTTAATTTTAAGGCATAGCACCCCCATCAGGCCAAACTAATAGAGACCAATGAGTCAGCTGTGTCCTATTTAGTTTATACAACGTGAGATGTTAGCAATTAGCTACATGACGCCTCACAGACTGATTAGCATCATGATGTTAACTGTTGTTATTGTAATGCTACTTTTCCATCAGTTTGATCCATTTTGTCAAGAGAATTATGACATACAGTACATACTTTTAAAGTGTTTTTTGGGCTTTTTAGGCCTTTAATCAACAGGATAGCTGTAGAGAGACAGAGAGAAGGGGAACGACATGCAGCAAAGGGCTGCTGATGGAATCGAACCAGGGCTGCTGCGGCAAGGAATCTGCATATGGGACGCCTGCTGTACCCACCGAGCTAAACGATGCCACGGTGACCAAGATATTGTAAAGTTTTCATGTCCTTACTTAGCTTAGGTGATGGAGGAAATTAGGTTTTGTTTCTATTTGCACAAGTTGTCCCAAAATAAGTCGCATGGGTCACTCTGAAAAAATTTACAACTTTTAGATTTAAATTTATGCTACGGGATCAGAAATTTAAGAGGCTGGAAACCACTTCATATACACCAGGTGATGATGATGATGTGGTTTAAAGGTACCTGGTGGTAACCTGATGAGCCAGATGGTTTGTTACACAGAACCATCTGGAAGAGCAGGAGACTGGATGAGCCATCTGTCGATCAAATGACTGAGTCTAAAAACTAGTTAGCATGTCAGCAGATGATTTTTTATTTTATTTTTTGCCATATTTGTAAGGAACATATGCACAGGAGAGATTCTGTAAGAAATATTACAGTTGTATTTTTTGAGTGTCTCGTGCATGGCAACACAATCAACATCTCTGCTGTTTCTCTGACGCACCAAGAAATAACACAAGCAAAACAAAGGCACAGAAAGAAAAGACTGCAGGCTAGTAAACATGGGTGTAAATAATGCAAGATTTAACGACAAGAAATTAATGATGAATGACTTTGAAAATATCCTATAAAAATGAAAATGCTTTTGACACATTTGTTTGGCTCACACAAATCCAAATTCTGGTGATTGACACAGATGTAAATGGAAAATTTTCGTGCAAGAAAAACTCAACCATTTAGTTTCCAAAATCTTAAATATTAATATTCACAAGGGAGAGAGAATAATAATGTGTTTTCAGTTTGTATTATCTGCTTCACATTTTCTCAAGGATTTCATCTGAACCTCACCAATCCCCTTTATCCAGCAGGATCATATGACAATTAGTCATAGAGCAGATAAAAGTTCCACAGAAAACTGTGCTGTACTGTGCACAGACAACCACACGCACATTTAAACCACACAATGACACTGCAAAATCAAACGTTAAATCTAACAATCTCATAAATGGCATGTATGAATCCTTACATCAAACTAGTAATTCATGAGATGACTTCAACTTAAGACAACACAACATTTGATTGTTTATTAGTCAGTTTGTGCTTCATTCAGTTCCATCCAAAACACACAACATAGAAACATACACTGATTTGTTTACAATAATAATTAACACATACATTCTAGATAAGACAAAATGCTATACAGTATATAATGTAAATGCTGTATAAAATATATGATGGTAATGACTGAAAAGGTATAAGCCGGAGCAAAAATGGTTATATTTGCCTACATAAAATCCTAAATTTAGCTATACCAAAAAAAAGAAAACAATTTCAATTTATAACTCTCTAAAAAAAAGCCCCAACAATTTGTTAAAAAATCAACAATGAGTTACACATTGGTAAATTTAACAGCAACAAACAACTGACAAAAATGGCATTTGCTTTGTCAATAATTTTGGCCCAAACATGTAAGAAACTTCCAACCTTTTAACTGATTTTCATTCCCCACCCCCTACACACCGCACCGTTCAAATTACACCACTGTTCCTTGTCATTGTCTACACACCGAGTAGACTTTGTGGGCATACAAAAGGAAAGCAGCATGGTTTTCTGGTGCTCCATCAATTGCAAATGTAGTTCCACAATGAACAGGCAGGATAAGCCAAACCTCGCCATCAGCAGGACTTTCAGATTGAGAGGTTGAAAATTAATCTGACAGCATGCTTTCAAAAGACAGCCCGGAGCTACAGGACACACATGGGCTAATATTTGTTTTTATGTTTCTCTTGCCTCTGTGGTTTTCAATTATTGTGTTTTGGGACTGTTTGGGCAGAGTTTCACACTGGGTTGCTCTTTGTGGCTAAAAAGGTCCACATTTAATTCATCATGCTGCTTTTCTTGTAGCATACTCGAAATATTTTCCACGGATAACAGTTTGAAAAAAGTGTTATTGTCAGGAAATGTGCCAAAGCTGTATTATTTTTAAGATATAGTGTAACTACAAAACCACATCTCTGGTAACAGCAAGATGCAATGTAATAATGATAAGGACACATTTTTCATCGGAGCTAAAACAAGCCAAGTAATTGAAAATTCAATCTGCAACTATTTAGTTCATAAATTCATTGTTACAGTCTTTGTTTTAAAGAAAAAATGCCCCAAAAATCCCCATTCAGAGGCTAAAATGGGAATATGTCATATTGTCCTCTGTGGTGGTAAATCTAATATTTGCGGATTTTGAACTGTTCTTCTGGGCGTTTCCCTTATTGAGGCCAAGCAATTAATTGCTTCTGCTTTTTTATTGATAAACTGTGTAAATAGACGGCAATTATCACATAATTATTAAGCATTTTTATACCCTTTATTATCTACTGAATGCTTCTCATCACATGGATGTTGTGTATAAAACAACATCATTCGTTCTTATTGAGGAAATTCCTTTATCATTTTTAATAAATTCTCACCCCTCTCACAGTAGGAAAATTAGCACACATTTGGGGTCATCGTATGGACAACAAAGTCCATCATTATTTATTCTGTAACTTCAGAACATTTACAGTTGTCAGTCTGATGAAGGCGCATCTTGTTCCTCTGACAGGATATTTTATCACAGACATATGCCACCAACTGATGAGAAACAACAGTGCGCACTGTACTGACGCTATGCTCAGATAGTAGAATATAGCTTGAGGGGACAGTGTCACAATGAGCAGATTATACAGACGAAAAAGGATGAATGACAGGACCACATAGGCCGATCATGCAAGAATGCAATTACTGGACATGCATTCTGCAAGATTTTAAATGGTAATTTGAGGAGAAAACATCTTAAGCTACAGGAAATTTGTGCCACAATCTTCCTTTTGCTGAGAGCCTCTCTGCAAAAAGTGACAGCCGAAACGTAAGCTCCAGTACACGAGTGTGTCTTCATTAACTTATACCAACCATTTTTTGATTAAAAAACCTGGAACAATTTGCCCTCTTTTGCTGGTACGGCATTATATCCATGAGTAACTTTTAATGAGAGTGGTAGCTTTAGGCCTTAAGACTTAGACGTTTCTTTAGAGCAATTTGTCCTCCATTGCTGCTGAGGAATTATATCCTTGAGTAACCTTTAATATGAGAATGTTAGCTGTAGGCCTTAATAGTTAACATTTCTAGGTCACCATATCCGCAAGCCTCATCTATCTGAGTCAGTACAACCTGATCCAGTTTCTTTTTAGTTCCACATCCACAGTTTCATAGTAAATGTAGTAGCTCTTGGTGGTGATGGTGGGGTGAGATTAAATTGGTGAAAATGACACTCATAGGCGAGCAACATTGAGACTTGAATGGGCGCAACTACTGTATGCATGTCCTCAAAGCGCCCTTTGACAGACTCAAAAACACAGCAATGTCCCAAGGTTATTTATATAATGCCGTCTGAATGAAATGACAAGCGCTTCATTACCTTGAAACGTCAATGAAGACTTTATTTTCATAAGTTCACTTCACAGCCCGCTCTGTCTCTCATGATCCTTTTTGCCTGAGATGCTCCTTATTTGTGTCAGCTATGGTCATCTTACAAAAGGAGCTTTATTGTAGTCTGGGAATGACGAACATTGGACATCCAAGGCCGTTCTAGAAGAAGGTGATCATTGTGACCACTGACACTCGTCTGAGGACAGACAGATAGCGTCATCTGGCGTTGCGGTCACACTATCCCTTACTTGCTAATAACTCTTCTAGCCCTAGTATCAAATTGTCCCTCAGGGCTTGCCTTTCTTATTGAGCATCACAGTCAGCCTGGCACAGAGATCTGAAAAAAAAGAAGAAGAACATTTTTTCCCAGCATATAATGGAGCTAAGTATCTTGTATGATCACAAGTAGATGAGCCTATGCAGAAGAATTATCTGTGTTAGTCATAGAGAAGCAATTACAGGGAATTCAATGTCTATGCTGCATCATCTCTATTTTATAACTGTAGACTTTCGCATTATCGGGTCACTGGAAAACAGAGAGATAACATTTTACCACTAATGGCTTTAAAATGTGTGAATTGTAGTTGCTGCTTTAAGTTGGCACATGAGCAAGCGCCATGTTGTCACATTAAGCGAAAGGGTTTCTCGCCTTTGTCTAGACTCATCTTGTTTGGGTTTGCATTGTTAGATTAACAGTCCACAGGCCAATATCCACTGGCTTTTAAAGCATCTCAAGTGTTACTGACCCGCATCATTCGTTCTTCTCCAACATGCAACAGATTTAGCTCCATGTAACATCTGTGCAAGTAGCGATTGGAGCAAATTGGAAAGTCAGGTGTCCATGTTGGAAAACACAACTTGAACTGCCCAGTCATCATTATAACAAAGAGGATGACAAATATCTTCAAATCTTAAAGGGATACTTCACCCAAAATCGACAATTCACCAATTTTCTACTCACCGTCATGCCAAGGAAGGGTTCGGAGCAGTTTTGGAGTCATCAAAACACTTTTGGAGTTCCAGGGGGGTCCAGCTGGCAACGGATTTTCATTCTCTTTGAATCGTCCAAAACACACACTATGAAACATCCAAATACCTCCATACTGCTCGTCTGTATTGACCCAAGTGTCCTGAAGCCGCCACATGGAAAAGTTGTTCGAAAAAAAATCATTTTTTTGTGTGTTTGTTGCCTTGTTGTAGTAGTAGCTCCCAGTGGCTCTGTTGATGTTTGTGCACATGTGCGATATTTGCTGCGAGATGTTGGTTCGTTGTTGTAAACCATTGGATGTATGATGTAAACATGGAAGAACATCTCATAGCAAATCTCACACTTGGGTCAGTACAGACGAACAGTATGGAGGTATCTGGATGTTTCATAGTTTCAAAAGTACGCTGCCATTATATGAAAATGTGTTGCCAGTCAGACCCCCCCTGGAACTAAAGCATAATAAAAACTCTGAAAGTTCTCCAAACCGTTCCTTGGCATGACGGTGAGAAGAAAACTGGTGAATTTTATTGATTTTGGTGAAGTATCCCTCTAAGAAGATAAATCAAAACAAACTGTGACTTTCCATAAGTTAAATGTTCATGACAGCAAAAGAGACGCTCCTATGGGTGGTACAAACAACCTCTCTGGACGCTCAGGCTGGAAGACTTGTTGCACCTGATATTTCACATTAACATCAACATTTGGGCTGCACAACAGGCTGTAAGCAAATGATGTTATGTTAACACCAATGATATGGTGAACATCAGAAAATTCCTCCTCTTTTCTCTTTTAGCTCTGTTTTGGTCTCCACCACCTTGACAGAGAAGAATCTGAGTCTATAGCTCGATTGTGTTCACCTGCTGATTGCCAACTGTGCCTGTAGTTACGAGGCTGGTGATAATATGGCTCTGTAGAGCTGCATGAGGGGAGTTTGGTGTTGTGCTTTTGTGGGTTTGCAATGTGACATTTGTATTATTGATAACAAATATTGATCATAGCAGCTTTAATGTCGAAATATTGCTTGGTGAATTGGAGTTAATTTACTGCTGGCACCAATTATCTATTTATAAGATGATTAATTTTTGTGAAGGTAAAACTTTAATCTGCAAACCAGTGACTGAAGATATCATATGACTGTAGTGGGTGGAAAAGCACAACTCTCACCTCTGAAGTACTGGAGGAGCAGAGGTATAAAGTTAAATTTTATGAACTGCAATAAAGTAAAACAAGGTACAAGTACTTTAAACCACTTAAATTCAATACTTTAGTAAATGACCTTCCCCGCCAGTGAGATTACTTCTTTATTCTTTTATCATAGTTATTCCATCACCTGTGTTACTGACCTGTTGAAACTGATAATTATTTAATCTTTTTGTACTATTTTTTATTGAAAACAGACAAAAGTCTGAAAACTGCACTGGCATGAGGTAGCACATGGTGCCATCATGAAACTCTGAAATCACCCCCACTGTTCTTTAATCTCCTGTCATGTGGAGTGCATTAACATACACATCCTCTCACTGAATTCAACATGTGCACAGTCTCGGTCTCGCTACACTGTGATACTCCTGGGTAAAAAAAATCATGACCAGTGAGTGTGAAAGGAAAATAGTTTGGAGCACTGAGAAAATCTAACCACTGTGGGGTAGTGTTTCTCTTCATAAGAACCCAGCTACACCCACAACTCTGTTAAGAAATAAACTATTATGGAATTAAAACAATTTTCACTTCAATGTGCCTTAACTGGAAAAGTAAAAAATGATCATATATAAATTCTGTGTACTGTATGTCTCAGCTTAACTGTTTGATCAACATGTTTTGTAGCTGCAGGCGCTTGTTGAGTTGAAGAATACGTTCTGATATTCAACCATAATACCTGTCTGAGTCACCAGTGCAGATTATTGGGCAGCGTGTGTCTCTATAGTGACACAGTCTAAGTGCAGGATTTGAGAAATTACAAGAGAAATGCTTCTATCCTTGACCAAACAAAATTGAAGATGCAACTTCAGATAGTTTATTATTTGTTTTTTTTTTTTGTATCTATGTTGCATTTCTCATTTGTGCTTTATATGTTAAAATATCCTGCATCTCTTTCACAGATAAATCGAACAAATGAATAGATAAATACAAGGAGATGATGCTGATATTCAGCGGGATTATTTCAGGAAACACTGCCCCTCGGTGCACGTTTCAATCCATGCAATGCACACAGAGTTTTTTTTTTTTTTTTACCCATACTTACAATAATGTCAGGATTAATGCATCATTTTATTAATTTACAGCATCTGGTAAAATATTTTCTATCCAGAATTCAGTCCAGAGGATGATGCATTGTGACTGCAAGTGTGATAACTTTTCCCCCAATTAATGGATATCTAATCATCTTTTATGAAGATGAACATGACTTTTTTATTATTTTTTTTATGCCATACATCATTTGGTCATTTACAAAACAAAGTGTAGAAACCTGAGTCTATTTAGGTCAAAAGTTACTCACTTCCCTCACAACTCAGTGCTTTTGTCTAAAACATCTTACAGGACCACTGTGGAGAACATGTTTTCTACAGTAAAATGCCCTCATCCTCAGTGTTATCTTATTGTTTCACTAATGTTGGTATGTGGTTTAACTTTTCCCACAATTACTGGATATATATGTCATACATCATTTGGTCATTTACAAAACAAAGTGTAGAAACCTGAGTCTATTTAGGCCAAAAGTCACTGTTGTTACCCACTCCCCCCACAACTCAGTGCATATGTCTAACACATCTTACAGGACCACTATGGAGAACATGTTTTTGTCATTGTACCTACAGTAAAATGCCCTCAGCCTCAGTGCAACTTTACTGTTTCAGTAATGTTGGTGATTTAAAAAAACAAAAACAACTATATTCAATTTAATTATTTTACAATACTCTCTTCACATCTTGAAATCTACACCCTCTGGAAAAAACATTAGTTCAGTATTGTGAGTGGAGGAAGATAACGTATGGCTTGTAATTCAACTCCACTTCCTATAGTATACGTATGTGCTGCAGGTGCGCAGTGTGCCTCTGGCTGCAAGAATACCAAACATAGCCACCACACCCTGGGCAGCTTGTATCTCATTTGGTTGACTGCCTTTCCCCCCCCATGCACGAGTGATTATCCCATAATGCGAAGAAGGGTGGAGATGCTCTCTGAGTGTCAGGTGCTGCAGGGGTAAATTTATAAGTGGTGTGTGAAGACGTGCGGTTTATTCATGGTTGGAATATATGTGGGAACAAACATGTGGAGGCCAGAGCAAGGTCACCGATAGAAAACAGTGCTTGCCTTCCCTGCTGAAATCGTGATTTCTCGTTCCATTGTATCAATTTAGTGGTTGAATTCAACTTGCAAAGCAAAAGAGTCATGAAATATACTGTATGAATGTGATTCTCGGAGCATTGATCATGCTTTCACAGCACCATATATGTCAGACCTCATCAGCCTTCCTTGTGCAGGGTCACTGCTATTCCACATATGAAGCTCTCACCTGCCCACAGACGGATTTGAATGAAAGCGGTGAACTGTATCTTTTGGAAATATAAAAGACCTTCACATTCACATTCATTTCACATTTGCACAATGTCATTTCATACTGTATGTTGTAAAGTGGCTATGGAGGCACATGTGTGTGTGTTTTTGCAGATTTGTATAACAGTGTTTGTTTTTACTTTCTGGTGACACTTGTTACTGTTTTTTTCAAACTCAGTCAAATGTGACAGATACTAAAAATCAACTTAATAGAAACTGTGAGTCACAAACTGGTAATGGTTCATGCATATGTGATTCAAACAGCTTAAAACATATCTCACAGTCACATTAAAGGGATAGTTCACCCAAAATTCAAATTTTTTCAGAGTCCTCTGTGCCTTCTCTGAGTTACGGGGGGGTCCGCGCAGCAGTATTTGTCCATATAATGGTTGTGAATGGTGCTCACTTTTCTTCGTCCAAAAAGACACACCAGAAAACATCCAAATACCTCCATACTGCTCGTCTGTAATGTCCCTCTTGTATTGAAGCCCCGACATGAGAAATTGTTCCGAAAAAAAATTAAATAAGTCTATATTTCAAGCTTGTTTGTAGCGGAAGTTCCCAGTGTCTCAGTTCACTGCTCTTCCTGTGTCTCGCATGATTTGCACTGACTGGCGGAACAATTTCTCATGTCGGGTCTTCAGTACAAGAGGGACATTACAGACGAGCACTATGGAGGTATTTGGATGTTTTTTGGTTTGTCCTTTTGGACGAAGAAAAGTGAGCCCCATTCACAACCATTATATGGACAAATACTGCTGCGCGGACCCCCCGTAACTCAGAGAAGGCACGGAGGACTCTGAAAACTCTCCCAGCCCTTAGTCGACATGAGGGTGAGTAGATAATGAGTTATGAAATTTGAATTTTGGGTGAACTATCCCTTTAAATAGCTTGTTAGTTCTTTACATTGAGTGTACAGTTAGGTGTCTCCTGTTTCAGTGGACACAAAACACAAAACAGTTCAGTCCTACCACAGTTCAACAGGTGTGGTCTCAAGCTGTTGATTCATTCAGCTCTTCATTAAGGAGCTCTCCTGTGTGCTGTAGGTTAAACAGCCAAGGAAGTAATAGATAACCCTAAAACAACACCATCAAGCCCCTCTGAGGGAGGGATGTCCCTGCACACACTCTGTAAGGAAAAACACAACTATGTGGTGACCAAGAAGCCAAAAGTCAGAGATGGAAGAACTTCCTGGAATCAATCAGGACGTCACGGTAGAGTAGCTGACAGAAACCACTAGGCTATGTGTAAAAGCCGTACGGCAGCCTGCCTGGAGTTTGTCAAATGGTGCACATCCAAGGGTCCAAGACTTTACAAAATAAACATATGATAATGTCATTAATTTTGGTATAAAAATTAAGATTTTTGCATTCAAAAGACCCAAGGAGCTTGAGAAATGATGCTCTTACTTGACTAATCAGTTAGCTGACTAATAGATAATCAATGGCAACTATTTTGATAATTGTGGACGTAATTTTTTAGGGTTTTTGTTTATCAAACATGAACCTTTACTGCTTGTTCTTGTAATTATTTTAGTTTATATTTCAATAATGTTTCAGCTTGACTTTTGATACTTCAGAATACATTTCCCTAATTATACTTAGGTCATTTTTAATTTTTTTGGAAAATGGTTGCATGGCCATAAATCAGCATTTTAGCAGTGAAGTTGCTGTAAAGTGACGGCTGTTTAACATTAATGGAGTCACTGAGAATCATCTAAATTAATGAGCTGTGGATGAAATTTGGATTTAGCAGAAATATCTGATTAAATATTCATCACTGTTTGCTGACATGCATAATAAATATATGTAGTTCATATACCATTCATAAAACATGATCTTAATAAAATGTTATTGTCTAATGTGCAATTTACCTAATAATGTTCTCTCATAACTTGAAAGCTCAGTAGTTTAACTAAAATTTGAAATAAAAACATGCCTAATGGTAGCAGGCATGTGATTTAGAAAGGGAACAGGACACTTATATGTATGAAGACAGACAGAGATGTTTGTTGTTGTTTAGTTTTGCATTAACCTTTAGCTGCTTTGCATCTAATTTTGGTTGTTTTGAGTCACTTTGTGGTTGATTTACATCTCTCTACAGTGGTTTGGGTCTGTTTTCATTTCAATATTGTTTTGCAGTATGTTCATCCTATTGTTTATACTTTCTGCATTTGCCATGTTGTTGCATTGAGTCTATTTTAGAGATAATTTTCTTTTTTTCTTCTCCATATTACACCTATTTAAAGTCATTTGGCATCTCTACCTACTTGTTGTCTTATAAATGCGTGTACTTGTGGTTAATTTACGTGTCTTTGTTCACCCCCCCCCCCATTCTTTGTGTTTTTGCATCCTTTAATAGTTGCTTTAATGTTCATTTTCTTTTCTTTATTAATCGAAAAATCAACATTCATCCCTTTGTGCTTTTGTTCCTCTCAGTCTAATTCTTGCATGTTAATGGTCATTTGTTGGGGGGGGGGGGGCAGAGGGCTCTGGGCCAATGTCTGTGGTAGCTCCGTCCATGCTTGGATGGAGCATTTTTACAGTATTAGCGCTGATACTAAAGAAAAAGGAGCTGACTACTTTGGGAAAAACTTTTACACTCTGTGTTTGTTAGTTGGTTGCTTTGTTGTTGCATTTCTGTACCCCTACCCCTAGTTTTTAAGTTTTTGCATCTGCAATTGCTTATAAATGAAATTAATAAAACCAGCATTAGGCTACATCTCTTTGTGCTTCTATTTATCCCCCATCTCTGTTATTGTTGTTTTTTCTTTTAGTCTAATTCTTGCATGTTAAGCCCAGGGGGGCCCCTGGTCATTTGGGGGGGGCTCTGGGCCAATGCCTGTGGTAGCTCCGTCCATGCTTGGATGGAGCATTTTTTTTTTTTTTTTTTACAGTATCAACGCTGATATCAAAGAAAAAGGAGCTGACTACTTTGGGGAAACTTTTACATTACCTGTGTGTGGTTGTTTGTTTGTTTGTCTGCGTGCGTGTGTGTTTGTTTGTCGGTCGGTTGTGGAGTGTGCATGCATGCAGCCCTGTGGGTTGGCAGCGGCTGTGTCTGTCTGTCGCTGTGGTGCAGGTCTGAGCACAGGCCGGGCCCAGTGCTGCAGGTTGTCCGGTAGGGTGCCTGCAGAGCTACAAGCATGCTGTTAATGTCAGGAGCAGCAGCAGCAGCAGCAGCAGCAGAGGAGGGGAACGTGAGGAATGGCTGAAAACTGACGGTGATCTCCCGCAAGGAAACATACCAGGACAGCTAATGATTGTGTGCGCTGCTGTGTGCTTTTAAACTGAAACATTTCGCTGTCACCACCACCGGGGTCAGTTTCTTGTTTGCGACGCGTTCACAGCCACCTACTCGTCTTCTTTTTTTTTTTTTTTTACTATTATTATTTTTTTGGGTTCAATTTAATGGGACAACGAAAACGCAAAAAAACGCAAGGTAGGCTGCTGCTACCGCTCCTGTCGCCAGCACTGCTGCTACTTTATTTTCATGGACTAATACGACACACACAGGGGGCTGAGAAATGTTTCACAGCGAGGTAAATCAGAGACGGTGTTTGGTTTCGAACTAGACGTTAGCGTGGATGTTTGTTTTTTTCGGTTGGAGCCGTTAACGTACCGAATGTTCGAACGTTACATTTTGTATTTTTAAAAAAAGCGACGGTTAGGCTTCATCTCTCCTTCTTCATGCCTCAACCGACCAAACCACATGAGAAGTCGACGTCCGGAATAGATTAAAACCGCAAACAAAGCCTCCCCTGTCCTGTCCGCCTTTTTTTTTTTGTTGTGTGTTGTGTGTGAGTGAGTGTGAGTGTGTGTCGCTTTCACCTGAACCCGACGAGGAGGAGAAGAAGAAAATGCGTGTGGATTTGTTTTGGATATGTTTGTGGTGTTTCCTTCGTCCTGGTGCCGCTGGTCAAGGGCAGTCCGCGGCCGTTTGTTCGCCCTCATGCAGCTGCGATGAAGATGGAGGTGCAGACTGCTCCGGGAGAGGGCTGACCACCGTCCCGACCGGACTCAGCGCCTTCACCTACTACCTGTAAGTACTAACCTAACCTAACTTAACATCCACAAACTCTATAAACAACCTTTACAAGCCTCACCGTGAAGGCCCAGTGCGTGCATTATGTGTAAAGTGTATGTGTATGTGTGTGGGGGTGATGTTGTATTGTATTTGCATCGCAAGTGAATGATGGACGTTCACCATCACCATCGGGTAAACTTTCCACAAACGTCTCACAGGAGGGAATTAGGCTATTAACCCCGGTTGAAGATGTTTTAGCAAGGCTGCTCTGACTAGGGGGTTAGTGAGGGGGTTTGTTGTACTGTAGCCTGAGTCATTATTATTCAATGTGTCACAACTCTCAAGGTCTTCCACCAGGTCAGTGAACTACACACACAGTTTTCAGCTTTTACAACTTGTTCCCAACTTATCTTCAGTGCAGCTGAAAAGTTACAGTCCCATTAGAAACAAACATCTGTGGGGCTCAACTACTAGTAGTACTTTTTTTTTTTAACTTTTAATCAAAGGCTGCAACTGATGCTTGTTTGCATCATCCATCATTTCGTTATTGATTAAAAGAGTGAAACTGCCTGGTTGAATTTCCTCAAAGCCAAGATGTCCAAGTCTCGTCCGATCAACAGTTCAAGACCCAAGATGTTCACTTTGCTATGAGATACAACAGAAAAGTGTTCACATTTCACATTTGAGGTCCTGCAACCAGTGACGTTGATATAAGAATGACCAAATGATTATTGAGCTATCAAAATCAGTGCAGATTTATTTTAAGACAGTCAAGTGATGGATTAAACAACAAATGGTTGTACCTCAGTCTTAAATCAGTCATGTTACAGTTAAGTCCTTCTGCAAAAAACAAACCCACAACTGTTCCATCATTAATGACTAATTTCAGCTCATTTGAGCAATTTGTGCCTCCAGCGTCTGAAAGTGAACTATTTCTGTAGTTTGGTTTTGTTCTCTGGGATACTTGAAAAGGACATTTTCACAACTCTTTTTTTTGACACTTTTTGAAGCCTGAGCTGTGTATCAAGAAAGTAAACAGAAGATTGACCAAATACTAAGAACAATTGTCAGTTGCCACTTGCCACATTCAGACAAAATAGTCCAAAATGACAGTCACAAGCTTTGAGATCCAGCAAGACAACTTTAAATAGTTTTCTCCAAACTGGCGATATACAGCAATAGACAGTCAGCAAAATCTCAGGTTTGAGTGTCTGGAGCCAGTGAATGTTTATGACTTTATGATCAGCACGGCTTAGCTCTGTTTATCACTGAAGCACTCCATGTGGTCCCTCAAACCGTTATTTGTTACGTCTTATGTGTTAAGTGGTATTTCTGCAAACTCAAATAAGTCTTCTTTCTGCCAGGAATGGTAAAATGTTTGTCTATGGCCAAACCTGCTTACATTTGGATTGAAAACTGGTCAATATTGGATTTAAACTCTAGCTTGGCCCCTAATAAATATTGTATTTTTTTAGGCAAACAGAAGATGTTTCTGGGCTTGCAAAAACACCTTTTAAAGGAAAACCTACAGCTAGATAACGAGTGAAAACATCACTATTTGAACTGCTTCCCACATGTTTGGGTTGGAAATGCTATGCAACTGAATCATAGAGTAAAGTTTGGAGAGTGTTGGTCACGAATTGGGCTTGATTCTGGTGAGTTATGCTGCATGGATTGTAGCCAACAACGCCTTGTTCCTAGTGCTGTATATCTAAAATAATTAGAATTCAAACTTGTGCCATTATCATACTCTTACTACAAAAATTTTAACCACTGTGTCAAATTAAGTGTTTTTGCAAGATGTGGAGCTAATGTGCACCAGGAGGGTGGGATCAGTATGAGGTGGTGCAGATACAGTTGATGATTGCCCCATGAAGAAAACTTCTCAGTTTGTTCCGCGGCCACTGAGTTAATCATAAACCAAAGTAACCACCTCTGCAACAGCACTGAAAACAGCAATTTATTGTGGCTTGTTGTAGCATTACTGTGCTCCCATGAATAACAAATAGAAGGAGTTATGACTTTAAGTTTACTCAGGCACTCGTCTATTCAGAAAGCGTTGGTTAAGAAAATAACCTGTGTTTCATTGTCACCCCGCCTTGAAGTGTAAAGCTTTGTGTTTGTTTTCGGGGAAACCTCTGTGTTGTTTTTGCCACCTTCTAATAGTGGCCAAGGCCTCGCTACACCAGAACCAATATTGTGCCACTTGAAATCGCTATTGTTAGGAGAGTGTGTTCAGTAAAATAAGAGAGGGAGTGGATTCATATACCAGGCTGTCAAGACATGTCACGCAAGGCCTGCTGCTTACAGCTGAAACTCTCAGCGTACTTCTTCCTCTGGGAGAAGAAAATGCTCCAGTGTATTATGGGCAGTCCATCTCAACATGAAACAATGTTTTCACAAAATGATATCATACCTCTTATCCCTTCTCTGCTGGCCTATTTATGCCAAAATGGAAAACAATATGTTGTTTTCAAGATCTTGTTGTCTCACAGTCTGCTCTCCCCGTTGGTTATCTTGAAACTTTTAAACACCAAAGTGCCAGATACACTCACTTCAAAACCCCTTAAAAGTATGTGAAAGGTTGTTTGTCCCTCTCTCTCTGTCCTACTCTCATTTGTTCTCCTGGTCTCTTGAACTTTAGTTGTCCTCTCCCACTCCCTCCGTCTTTTGTATGTGAAGCACTGGGGTTAGGGATCATGATGGATTAGTGAGACATATTGCAGCTGCAAGGGCTCCTTCTCTCTAGGCTAATGCACCCACAATGGCCTGCTGATGTGTAAGGGAAAAGTTTCATATAGGAGTGTTTTGTTATTGAAATGATCTTCAGCTCAGCCTGTTCACATTTGTTTGTAGTTATCATGTCTTAAGAATAAAGTTGCTAGCATGAAGGCACTGAGGAGAAAACCCAGTCTAGGCAGTGTTAAAAAAAACAGGGAGGAAGGCGTGTTAATTTAAAGGTATGAACATGCACACATAATAGCAGAAACAGGCAGATTCAAGGTCGTGTTTTGTAAGCTGAACTCTGTCCAGAGGTCAGGAAAACCACTCTGTTCAACTCTTGAGTGTGTAAGGCTGTTTATTCTGTGGAGTTGTACCTTTTAGGAAAAAAAAAATACGTATGGCAATGGAGGCTCATACATTGTACAATAAATCATACGACAGTGTCTGAGTGGACTCTTACCTACAGCCCACAGGGGCTTGAGTTTTGGCATCTGTAATGGAAACAGCCCTGTCACAGGAAAGCAGATGAGAGGGAGAGAGAGAGAGAGAGAGAGAGAAGAGGAGGCCCCTCAGCCAGTTACAAAGAAAACACTCCTTTTTAAGGTATGTAGTTTACCTGTCACCGAGTCTACTCTGCACAGGTTTCGTTTTTGGCACCGCAGCTGTGTTAACTCTTGTGCATTTTAAAGGAGCGAGAGGGAGTTATTGCAGCTTACATCTCACTTGAGTTAGGCCCTTTCATAGTGTGAACAAGGTTGGGACTTAGGGAAAACAGAGGGGTGGCGTCAGGGGTCCTGCACTCTGCTGGTGAAGCTTGCCGGCTTCACCACTGGTGCCCTCAATCCATTTTTAACTGAATGATACTTTTGTTCTTGGTCAGCAGAGGTGAAAGGAGCCAGTCAGTGGTTCCCGCTCGCAAACAGGATGACTTGTGGATGGGGGAATATTAACGCTCTCTCTCCCCCCGTCTCCGCGTCCCCAATCCTGTCCTCCACTTACACACCTATTCCCATCCCCCCCATCACATAGTTTCTAACTGCTGTAGGTTGCATGGTTGAATCTGGATCTAAATCTGGAGCCCAGTACGTACTCAAAAAACTATACCAACCCCAAGCTGAGTGTGGTAGATTTGAAAGTTTTGAAGTTTTTGACTCAAATCATATAAAGGACAGGGTGTAGGTCTGAGAAATGTTGATAGGACGTGAAAGGTTTTAAAGAATAATGGGTAAATGCTCAGGAGTCAGTCTGAAACATTGCAAATAATCCTTAATGTTGTCGTGTGGAGAGCTTGCAAGGACTTGTGACAGCAATTCTGGATAATCTTGGGTAGTTGACATTTATTCAGTGTAATAGCCCAGGACTGAAACAGGAGGAAACTGCTACTTGTGAATTCACCATCCGTAAAATAACTGCACCGAAACTCCCATTTGTTTCTTTTTATTAATGTTGCATAGTAGAGATAAGTTGGATTTTGAATGTTCCCAGTACTAAACAGTGCACATATCCCCTATGTCTTTATCTTAACTGTCTATTTAACAATAACATCACTGATTAGGTCTTGACAGTTGTCTGCTGCAGCATGAATTTAATAATCACTATCTAAAATACTATCTTGAACATCCTTGAGTTTATGTTCTGTGGACATTGATGCATTGCACCACTGGCTTATTGAAGTTATCTATGATTTATGAAGGGTGACAGTTTTCTTGTGTGTTGTAGAAATAAGGTTTGTTGTGAATCAGTGTTTGGTTACAACAAAGCGACGATGTCAGACCTGACGTTCAGGACCAGTAGTTTCTCAAAACTGATAGAAATCTTAGCAGAGTTTGGTTAAGTCTTGGTCTTTGCTGTCAAAAGTTGAATTGTTAAATCAGGCAGAGAGAAGGGAAAGCTCTTCTACGTCCGGAAATCAGGTTTCACAAGAAGGAGATGATGGAAGTTAAAAGAAAAGTATGAAGGAAGTGAACTGGTAATTTGCATTCGAAGATATGTAAACCCTGCTATGAATATGCAAAACCAGTGTGAGTACTATTAAAAATGTTGTATGAAAATGTACTTCATACTGTTATACACTAGATTATTATTATTATTATAAAGGGCTCTTCACTGTAGAAATAGGTTTGAAATTTATCAAAAAAGGAAAACTTTGTTGTTTATTCAGAGCCTTTGCTATGACAACTGATTTCTTTCCTCAGGTGCCTCCCACTTCTCTTTATCATCTTTTGAGATGAGAGTCCAGAAGTTTCTCTCATGGATCTCTGGAGCTCAGCCAGAGTGGCCATCAGGTTCTTGGTCACCGCTTTTAACCACGGCGTTTCTCTTCTGGTTACTCAGTTAAGCCAGACGTCCAACTCCAGTCAGAGTCCTAGTTTCTCTAAGCTTCTTCCATTGAAGAATTAAGGAGGCCACACAGGGCTCTTGGGAAACGTCAGTGCAGCAGAGTTTTTTTTTTGTTTTTTTTTTTTTGCAGTGACCGTCAGATCTGTGCTTCAACACCGACCTGGCTCTGAGCTCTGCAGGCAGCTTGTTTTGTCCTCATGGTCTTTGCTCTTTGCTCTGATAGGCATTGTCAGCTTATATAAACAGGTGTGTGCCTTTATGAATCATGTCCAACCAGCTGATTCGACCACAGATGGACTCATGTCAAGGTGTAGACAAATCTCAAAGATGATCAAGAGAAATGGGGAAACAAGCGTGATGTGATATTTCAGTTTTCCCCTCTTTAAAACATATTTAACTTCTCAGTTTTCACTTTGTCAAGACACTGAGTGCAGATTGATGTGGGAAACCATTTTTTTAGTTTCAGCATAAGGCTGTAACATCACAGAATTTGAATAAAATGAATGGATTTGAACACTCTGAATGCACTGTACAGGCCCATGTAGGTGGTTGTGTTGGCAGAAGTTGCATTTTTTCTTCTTCTTTTTTTTTTTTTCAACTCGGATGATTAATAGATTAACGAAGTCGTTCCTGATTAATTTCCAGTCGGTTGACTGATCCATTAGTCATATAATTGCTTTAGTTCTGACAAATCCCAAACTGCAACCATTTGCTCTAAAATGTTCACACACTCAATTCCCTGCGAGCGGCGTGCGTGGCTTCTCCATCAGCAGACCGCCCGAGTGACCCAACAAACTGTGACAGAAACATTAATGAGAACATGCAAAAGATTGTCTCCATAAACGCCTTGAAATGTCTCCATGGAGGAAGGAGGTGTTTTTCTGTTTCATTTTTCCAATGTTCCCTCCGGAGATGACTCACCCCGTCACACATTTATATGTCACTTATAACCACAATCTGTTGCTCTTTTTTTTTTTTTTTCTCGATTGGCTGGCTGTGGTCAATTAAAATCATAAAACACATATTGTTCAGCAGTTTAACCACCGTCAGTGTGCAAGTTTTATTAAACAGTGGGTAACCATAGCAACAGGTCCCCTTCTTTATGCTACCAGTACCATCTCGTATTAGCTGTTGTCAGTTAACGGTGTGTTGTAACTCACAAATGCAAAACATGTCGTTGCATGTGTGGTGATGTATAGCTCAACAACATATATTTACATTTAATAAGGTTGTCATCTCAATGTGAATTTATGGTGTTCTCTGGTATTATATCATCCACTGCAAGAATATACAGGCTAGTCACGTTTACAGACCGAAAAAATAGGCACTGATGTGATAACACATGTACTGTAGAAGCCAGCACAATAATAAGTCATAAGTGTTTGTTAGGACTTTGGGGAGGTCGTTTTGGGGATACTGTACTGGTTAGGGAAAAAAAGCCTCTTTAAAAAATATTTTCATTTTGTACCTCACTTTCAAGGAAGGTGAAAACTAGGGATGCACACTTTTAATTTTTTTTCTGACCGATAACCGACGCTCGTCAACCGATAAGATTAAAACGCTTGCGGGGGCAATCGATGGTGCTTTTTTTCCCCGTTATAAAACACACACACTTGCGCTGCAGCAGCTGATAAGCGCCGCATCCACTGATTGCACTCAGATGGAGGTTAAATCTTCCAATGTTGAACTATTTGAACGTTTTTATACAAAGTGCAGCCAAACACCAGGCTGAAGAGAGTCTGATAGCTCCTCTGTGGAGCTGCAGGTGAACCGGCTGGAGAGCAGCGCCATCCGTTTTTCTTTTTTTTCTCCAGCGCCGTTGTGTTACAGACGATGCACATCTTTGTCTGTGTGGGCTACATTTATTGTCTGACCTTCCCTCACGAGGACTGCGCTGCATAAGGCACGTAACTGTCAGTCCTCTTGTGTTACTTTTTGCTGCGAAATATGACTGAAGGCACGAGTGGAAGTCTGCGGGTGTCGACACACATTGATTTGAATTGATTTATTTAGCACACTCAATTACAATAAAATAAAGTAAAACAAACAAGAAAAAAAAATTAACCGATAGTATTAATCGGTTAAAGTTCTTGTTATCGGTTAACGGTTAATCATGTGCATCCCATAGTAAAAACAAATCGATGTACCTGAATTTATAGCTAAAATGTAAAAAAATATTTTGATAAGCATGCAAACAGTTTTGCAAAATGGAGTTGGAGTATGTTTTCAGTATGGTGTCTGGTCTTTTATACTATAATGGCTGAATTGTTGGATTTTAGATTTATCAGGCCACAGGATCTCTGTTGAAAATCTGTCTCTTTTTTCCGAGGAGTACGTTTGTTTTGGCTCGGACACACAGGCTTGATTTGTGAAGTGCTGCGCTGATTGTTGTCCTTCCGGGGGAAACCTCTCATAGGAACCAATGAACTCTCTAGTTATGTTACAGTAGCTCTTGGCATTTTGGCTTCTGACCTCAGAGTCTCTTCCTGCTTGTTTGGTTTGGTTTTTGAGTCGAGGTAGCATATGTTTTTTCTTAGGCAGGAGGCCCATTGTGCTTTTACAAATCACTTCACAAAGTTTCCCAACAAGTCAGTTTTATCAGGTGGTTAAAGCGACTCCACAACAGTTACGCCCTGTAGTTATGAAGTGTAAATATTTAGTCACAATTAAGCTCTTTGTGTGACTTAGTTTGTGAGGTTTTTAAGTGACCTGCAAATCTGTGCTTGGTAAATACTTCACACTATACATTTGCCAAGTTTGCAACTGCAACTGGTTTCTGCTGTATGCTTCATTTATGTGTTAAAGTCCTGTCTTATGTGGTGCTGAATATGTGGTTGTGTAATTACAGTGAGTTGCAACAGATACACGGAGATGAACATACAGTACGTGTTGGAGCAGGAACACATAATTTCTGTAGATGTTCACTGCACAAATGACACAACAAATTGATCTCCTAAACTGAAACCTATACCTTTTATGGCCTTTTACACTGTCACTCCTCCTGTTGTTGGACTGGACATAATAATCCAAGATAAGAATCAGGACATTCACAGATGAAACAATAAGTCAATTATTAGATTGCAAGAAAGGTTTATAGATAATCAATTGATTTTTATTATTTATTCCCCAGTGTCGGTATGGGCCTAAGATGTCTGGACATGAAGTGATTTATGACATTATTGTGTTTTCAAAAGGGTTATTGCTGCATATCGCTCCTATATCATTTCATCAACTTTATCTAGTTTCAATCTTATCTTTCTGTACGATGGCAATCTACGTCTGCCCATAGCACTGTATGGTAAAATATTTAGAAATTGGGCACACTAATGGGAGGCATCCATGTGATGCTTCTCATGAAATTAAATGTTAGTGCCTCCATCATGAAAAATCTAACTTGGTATGTTCACATGTGAAGTTTGAATGTTTGGAAGGAGGTACCAAAAGATTTGTTGGATTAAGCCAAGATTAGTGCACTTCTGTGATATTATATTGGTGTAACTGACTTCCTGGTATGTTGTGGTAAAGTGTTGATTGACAGTTAGCCAAACTCTTTTCTAGTTAACAGCTTAGTTCTTCATGTAGTGACTGGATGTTGAAATAGAGCGAAAAAGCCATTGCTTTACTGAGGTTTGGAAGTAGTTCTGGAAACCGCTGGTGTTGGTGCTGACTCCGATGGCTGGCAAGCAAAGGGCTAGCTAACAAAGGCTTACTATTTCCTGTTTCCTGTTCCCAAGACAAAACTCCAACAGATTCACTTTCTCCGAAGATGAAAGTTGGCCCAGATGATCTTCAGACTGAGTTGAAAAAAAGCTACCAGATTCTTGGTTTTTGAAAATGTCCATTTGTCACAACAAATGAGAACGTCTTTATACGAAAACTAAACTCCATATGTTGACTCCATCAGCAGGTAGCTCAAGAAATCTGGAGTCCTTTGACTTCTAGGGGGCTATCTATGCAATAAGGATTAACATTTTACCTTACAACTGTTGATGTGCCTTAAAATCAAAAGTCTGTCTAGTAATACCATAGAAGCGCCAAAGATTCTTCTACAGCTTGTCATCATGTCGACCTCGTTGATAGTTTTTTAATGTAAAGATGTTTTTTTGGCTACTATTCTGAAAACCTTGTCCGATCTTTGCACAGATTGGATCAAATCATCTTTGGATCAAGTCTCAGAAATTGAGTCATACCTGAACCAGTTATTAACCACCTGCTTGCTGCGAGTGCCTACAACCATGCCCTTGACACAATGACACCATGTATCCATGGCAACTGTGTCCTGCCGGGCAGCTGGACCCCTCACATCGCTGCCTGCAGCTATATAGTTAGAAAATGCCCTTACTATACCGTAGCAATCATATTTTCCTTTTCTCAAAGCATGTCTGGTTTTTTTTTTCCTCCGTGATTCTCTGCTTCCTCTGCTAAAACGAAGCCAAATGGCACATGTGAGAGAAATTTACTGATACCTGTTTGTAGAAGCATTTAGGCTTGTCACCATTTATCACAGCTGCATTTTTAGTGTCCTCTTCAATCTATCTTAGCTGGGACAGGCCAGGACCTTGATGAGTAAAGCAGCCAGGCACAGAGGGAGGGAGGAAGTGTGATAGAGTCGTGCAGGCCTCCCTTAACTCCCCAGCCCTGCATGTGGTTCAGAGCAGTCAACAGTCTGCGGAAGATTTAGTCAAACGGTTTAAAATGTGGTTTGGGATGCATCCATCTGACCATCAGTGGTGGCAAATCTGCAGCGGTGGTTGCAGCAACACCACCAGAGATGTTGTCAGGGTAAGAAAAGAAAAGGAAAGAACCATAAGCAATGTGTTGGTGTTGATGGAAGTGGTGTTATAGCTGCACAGTCTATATGGTAATTGGATAAGCAGGTAAGTGGAGATAGGACATAAGTCGCAGGGATGATGAGGGTTCTGTCAGGGCCCGCCTTTTAAGGCCTCTTTATGTGTATGTTTGTGTGTGCGGTGTGTCGTTGGGACTGCAGAGGAAGGGCAATATGATCCTTGTAGGATTCAGGGGCCCACACACAAGGTCCTAGAGAGATCTGGCAGTGAAATTCAAGATGACCAGTTGGAGAGTGAAGAGGAAGGGGCGGGGGTGGAGGAGTGGAGGGGGTGAATCCTGGATGTTTTTTCAGTCTTGATATGAGCCATCTCTTTACATATGGCGTCCGGAGGTGGGGAAGAGGAGGAGGAGGGGGGTGGGGACTTGGGGTATTTTGAAGCAGGTTAGTAAATTCCCACTCAAGATTAAATTAAACATCCAGAGTTGAGTTTACTTTCACAATATAGCTCTCCCTGATAGACCTAATATAGCTTTTAGCCCCTTACATTGCAGCACCAGTCGCAAAAACACAGCCCTGCTTTCCTAAGGATAACACAGTCTCATTCTTAGCGAGCGTATACCTATCAGTGTTTTCTTTGAAATATCATTATGAAGATGTAAACACATATCCCTGTATTAGCTTTGGCGGGGAAGCAAATCAAGTCCTGTGTGCATATTTTTCATGCTGCTACATGCCTATCTTTACTTGAAGTTGGTTTGAAAACTGAAGATCCCTGCGGCTAAGGAGAAGGGCTTTTTCAAGGCTTTTTTTTTTGTCGTTGAGGTTGCACTCATGCAGGCACAGTCAAAAGACATGAAAAAAAAATAAAATAAAACTGCCATAAGGGATGTGTCACACAGCTACCCTGTTGTTTGTATATGGAGTTTACCATCGCAAAGACTCATCATGTTAAGATCTTAATTGCATGTTTGCCATAGTTTTTTTCAGACCCCACACACAAATGAGTTTCTCTTATTGAAAGTAAAGAAGAAAATCCTAATATCTGTTCACTTTTGAATAACATAGTTTGCTGAACAAGATCTTTAAGGAAATTCAGACTTAAAGGTTTCAGGTTTTACTGTTTCTAATGAATTCTCTCTCTTTTTTTTTGTCTCCACAGTGATCTGAGCATGAACAACATCACTGAGCTTCCAGCATACGTATTCAAGAACTTCCCCTATCTGGAAGAACTGTGAGTACATGCCCCCCACCCACCCCTCTTTTTCTCTTGTTAATGATGTATTTACTCTGTACAATGTTGACATGAGGGCCGGGCTTTATGATATGCACCTGGGTATTTGAGTTTGTGCTGCAAAACACACACAGCGTAGGTGCACAACATGCCCTCATTCTGCGCCGAGGTAAGATAAGCGTGGCGTTACCGCGAGCGAACGAATCACTCACCATTCATGAATTGAGCAAGGGCAGTTATAAAAGGTGCAGTAAAGCTCAATTAAAAAGGTGAGGTGAGACAACATGTATTGAGGCTGCGATCATGTGACATCCTGTGTGCATTTTTTTTCCTTTTAAGGGATTATCAGGGTGGCAACAGAACATCTACGCTCTGGGACTGTGCTGAGTGGCACACAGCTAATCTTAGGGAGGGGGGGGGTTTGTTATTTCTTTATTCTTTAAATACTCGCCTGTCTGGCTAGGTGCTGCTGGGAGTCAGAGATAAAATCTGTCTACCTGATATCAGGTAACATGCAGCCCTGAGAATGCAAACTGACCAGCGAGTGAACAAGCGAACGCCACTTCCAGCTCCCGTTGTTTTTTTTTTTTCAGCTCTCGTCGTCGTGCATCTTTCAGCCGGCCGGGTCTTCACCCTCTTCTTTTCCATACACCACTCCAAATCTGCTTTGTCGAAAGGGCAATTTACTTTTCATCACATTGTGTGGAGGAATGCAAGGCAGGAAGGAAGAGGGCAAAACAATGGTTTCCATGGTAACGGGGCTAAAAAAAAAAAAAGCTACCCAGTCTTACTGCCATGTCTTAGATCATCGTAATGGATGGACTTGCCTATGGGGTGTCTTGTTTTTAAAGAAGGGTATTTTGATTGACATATACCCTTAGTTCATGTGTGTGTTTGTTTAACTGGTGTTTTGGGGAGTGTGTGTGTGTGTGTGTGTGTGTGGGGGCTCGTCTCAGTGAACTTAAGTGCATGAAGTTTTCTCGCTGCGAGGCTGCTGCAGTGTCAGTGAACCAGAGCATGGGCCCTGAGGGCAAAGGCAGAAAGAGAGAGGGCCATCCTCTTCATACAGGACAGGACCGGAGACGAGTGAGGAATATAGCCTCCTCCGTAGTCACGCAATCTCCTCTTCTCTCTTTCTTTCTTGCCAAAGGCACAACAAAGCTGAGCAGACGTGATGACAGGTATTCTCTCACTCCTTTGCAGTTTGTTTGTATTCTTGAATATAACCTGTGACCAATAGGCTCTATATGTATCCACAGTGAGCTGTGATACTGACATCTGGGTCAGTCTTGCGTAGCGGATATGTTGCATTTTGTGGAGAGAACGATTCAGAGCACTTATTTCCATTGATTTAATGGGTTTTTTAAAATAATTTTTATTCACGATTTGCACACGGTGCTGCATCCATTCTGTTTTGGCAGTACACAAAAAACATGGGCTCATCACCACCAATTACGCAAGAGCTCACCAAGACATTTAAGGCTGGTGATCAGTAGGGATGTGCACGGTTACCCGAGTAGGCAATCTGCTATCCGGTTATGAATTTATTATCCGGTTAACCTAGGATTAAAAAAACGGCACGTTAGAGCGCAGTCTAGTGTCGGATCAAACTACATTATCATGCCATGGTTCTGCTTTTTGTAGTGTTAAACGGTTTCGGATCAAGCAACATATGTGCATCTTAAACTCCAGTCTCTACTCTTATTATCCACCTAATATTTTGTCTGACGACGCTGTGTGTCAGTAATGCGGACTGTCTGACGGACAGAGCGCATTTATGCCCCGGCTGCGCTCTGTCCATCAGACATGACGTCATTTTATTTTTTATTACAGTATTCGGTTACCCGGTTACGACAAGGTTAGGATACTCGGTTAGGAAATGATTCGAAATGCCTATCCCTAGTGATCAGTTGTGTTAATGTGATTGTGGAGCTGCAATCAGTACGTTTACATGCAGAGCTTAATCGAGCTATGCTCAAAATTCGATTTTGGCGTCTAATCAGACTTCTGTCCTTGTCCCAGTTTACATGCAACTGAGAAAATCGACTAGGTGGCGATATGCGGCATTTCAGCGGGTTAACACGGCCTCCTTTCTGGTTGACCTATTAGCCAGGCGGCAGACCGGCATTTTGGAACAACAGCCAGATGGTTAATCGTACAGTTTTGTTCATCTCGTACGTAATGTGCGCGTTACTTGTTGTGCAGATAAGGTGCACGCTATCCCTTGTGGTCGTGGTGATTTCGAGAGGCAGACAAGAACGCTACAACAATAGCTTTGGGACCGACTTTCTTGGATGTTTTTGTTCCGGGGTCTTATGCCAGCGCGGAGGGTGTGGAGTCCAGTTAAACTCTGATTAAGGCGTACACATGACGGGGAAAGTCAAATTCCAATTGCATTATGTGGGCGTCTTAATCGGAGTTGGAGAACTCAGATATTAGTCGGACTAACGCGTTTACATGCACTCAGTCAGTTGTCCAGTTATAGTGTGTGTCATAATAAGTGTAAATGTACTGACTGACTCTTCCTCCACAGACACAAACACCTGAGAGCCTCTAGCTTCAACACACCTTTTACTACCGTCTCTATTGCTCCGTCCATACTCTGAGCTGAGATTTGAACTTATGCTGTGGACTTTGAACCCATTGTTTGTTTCGCCTTGTTCTCTACAGTGTATATGGATATCTCAAGAGCCTTGGCTGCATACTGCCATGGAGTTACACTTATTCCGTCATCCGAAATTCAGTGAATGTGATTGGATGGTTTCCTGCTTACATTTAGAGGTTATTTTTTTTTACGTTTCACCTTCAGATTGTTTTTAAATAAAAAGAACTAGATGTTTTAATTCAGTGGTAAATCTCATTCACAGATGACTCCACTTAGAGAGTTTCATGCCTGTGACTCCTTGTGAGTCTGTTTTCTGTTACTGAGGCACTTACCAGCTGTGTTACGGTGACATGAACACGGTGACATGAACATTTTCATTGACAGCGTGAACATAGGAACTGAAGTCATGGGCTTATCTTCTATACCGACACTGATACAAAAAGGTGTGTATTTCACATGTGCGAGCATGTGAGCACGTTGTGGGGGAGGGGTTGCCGGGTTTAGGATTTTCTTTTTTTTTCAGTTGTCGCTTCCGATACAGAAAGTTCAAGTGAATTGTTACAGCAAAAGTTGAAGCAAAAGCCTTTTTTCTTTTCTTTTGCTAAACTTAATAACTCATGTTTATTGCCCTTCTGTCAGACAGCACTGCAGGGCTCTTTGTGAATCTGCTCTTGACAAAAGTAGACCTGAAGGAGTGGTGTTGCACAAGGAGAGGATTTAGCCTTTCCTCGGCGAGATTTAGCACATTCTTCTGTCCTCATCAAAGCCTGGGGGGACGCACTGAATTTGCTGAGAGATGCAAGAGGAGGAGAAGCTCTTTATATTGTGAAACCTTGAAGGATCTAAAAGATTTGTCAAACCACCTTTGCATGTCGTGGTTAGAAAACCTGCGACAGACGCTGCAGGTTCTGCATTGTGTGAGGTTTCAAAGAATGAAAGTCTTATCGAATTAACCAGATTGGCCACTGTCTGTTTGGAAATCAACCAGAATGTGTCATTTTTAATTTGTAGGCGTCCACAATGCGTGCGACAACTCGTACTGTAGTCATGACTATAACTGCAGGTCCTGGAATGAACATGCACTTTCAGAAAAGCTGTCAGAAGACACGCTTTTGACAAATTGTGGCTCGGAAAGAGACAAATGTTCGCAGTGATTGATTTGGTAGTATTGTAAATTGTTGAATATGTCTTTGTTTCAAAGCCAAGTCGATCTGAATTGACAGCCTTTTCTTTTTATGAAGCTGCTGCTGAGCATTCACATCAGAAATAACAGCTGTAGTCAACCACAACAAATCAAACTTAAAAATTGCCTGCAGATGTGAACGTCCAAAATCTGCTCATGATCATGTGCATTCGGAGCAGTTGGTCTGCCGTTGGTGAGATGTAAGTAAGATTCTCACTCTGGATCTCAATCTCTTACTCACATCCTGTCAAGATGTTGGAAACTTTCAATTTAAAAGCACAAGAAAGATTTTTATTCAACTGTTTGAAGAATCCACCGTCTTTTTTTTTTCTTCTTTTTTTTTGGACGGGCCATCTTCTCTGACATTGTCTCCTGGCTGCAGCACAGGTGACTTTCCACTCATGTGGTAGATGGAAATTTATTGGTAATTTGTTGCCTGTTTGAGCCAGGTTTCCATTGAAATGTAATGTAGCAGCTCTAACCTGGACCAAAATTTCCAGAAAATCTGCAAAAGATGGTACAAAATAAATCTGCATTTTTTACATTCATGTTGGTGTGTTTTAATAAAAAGTTGGTGGTGCAGATTGTCCAGTTGATTGTGAGAAGAAGAGGACACAATGAGGTGATTAAGCAACCTATTCAGAGGATGTTTCACTCACATGCTTCATGATTATCAAAAGTTATTTGTTGTGCTTGTGCATGAGGAACTCCGTGCTTTTTTATGTGCAAATGATAAATGCATCTGGACAAAAACAAGCCAATTGAAAACTTGTGAGAAACCAGTGCGATTTTTTTTTTTTGCACACAAACAAAAGGCCAGTTTCGAGCCCATGTGAAGGGTACATGGTCTTCTAGCACAGTGAGCCTCGGTTCTCAGGCTCACACCCAGCAGCTCTTGTTGCAGGGAATTCGGTCTGCCTGACTCACATTGCAGAGTGATAAATCTGTTGCTAATCTCTCAGGCCAGATAGTGTACCCGGGCTCTGTGTGCCAGTCGGCCTGTCCCATGCTTATTTACACCCCTATTTCCTATACGCTTCCTGTTCCGAGCAGGAAAGGGAGGCGTCCCCTCAGCCTCAAGTTAATTCGTGCTGAGACTGAAGCAGCTGCCTTTATGATAAATGTTACAAGACAGGACTGTAAAAGGGAAATAACGCTGGAGTCATACACAGTTTGTATCAGCCTCAGGGGCGCTGAATTATTTTTTCCCTCTCTCTCTCTCTCTGAAAGCCTCTCTAAAGGGGGAGCATTGAATAGTGATGTCTGGGAGGCCAGGAACAGTTTCTAATCTCTTGTGGGTGACAGACGAAGTGACAACAGGCCGTGGCACAGACGCATGTCTTTGACACCCCAGACCCCGTGTTCAGCTCGAGTGCTGGAACCTGATCTACCGAGCCACTGGATGTCGAAGACGTTCTCAACGCTGTGTATTTGCTTTTATTCAGAAACATAATCTCTCAATACTCTCCGGGTTGTTGCAGGATGTTTTCTTCATGCACAAATCACGGCTTCCTGTTGCTTTTAAAAAAAAGAAAAAAGAAATATCTGCAGTAAAAGCATTTCTCTTTCTCTCTCTTTCACCCAGACGACTTGCGGGGAATGACCTGTCATTCATCCACCCTGAAGCCCTGTCTGGACTGCATCAGCTCAAAGTCCTGTAAGCACACATCCTCTCTCTGCCACCACCACCATCAGTGTCAGAGCACACACACACACACACACACACACACACACACACTTATGACAGCGAGAAGTTTTCCACACACACTGGGGGAGAGCGTAAACACTGTAGTTTGTGGTTACATTGTGGTACTGTCAGTTGTTGCCCCCCCCTCCGTAATCATCATAGTCGTTGAGCTTATATCCAGTTGGAATAGACCAAATGCACTTTTCCATTCCTGCCCCAGCTGCAACATCAACAAAGAGCAGTATACAAGCTTGAAGAATTAGTTCTGCATAATTTACAACAGGCTACACACACACGCACAAAAAAAAAAAAGCAGAGCCCTGTTGATTCTGCGCCGAGCCAAAAGTTTAAAGTCCTGTTGAGTCAGAAGAGGTGAGGGCTTGGATACGAGACAGTAAACAAAAACACACAGAGAGGTTTGTGTATTCTTATGTCAGTCGGTTTGTTGTCACTTGTGTAGTTACAGGTAACAATGTGAATAAACTGTCAAAGTATTATTTTGAAAACACTTCCATTCATGGTGGATTATTAGACACAGTCAGTGGGCGTCCAAAGATTCAGCTTTGCAAACACTGCGAGAGGAAAAAATCAGAAACCACTGTCCAAAGGAATAACTGTAACCAATCTGGATGAACATAAACAACAACACAGATGAGACCTACAGGACGCTCACAGCCAGAGTTAGCAGGGAATATAACTGAGGATACATATTGTTTTGGGTTCATGGTGTAAAGAAAAAATGTTGCAAATTGAGTTGAAACCTTCACTTTGACCATTTCACCTGCAGGATGCTCCAGAACAACCAGCTGAAGACTGTTCCCAGTGCAGCGCTGAAGACCCTCCACTCTCTGCAGTCTCTGTAAGTCATGTGTCACACGCTCACAAACACAAACAGCGAAGGCATAATGCATGCAAACTGGAGTGTAGGGCATTGTCTGCTCTCACTAGAGCCGTTGAATCGTTGCACCGGTCAGATATTCAGTCGGACTAATGAAGCTTCAGATGACGGCACTGTCAGACACCTCCCTACAGGAGAGAGGAAACAATAACAAAGGGATGTAGAAGTGGTGCTGCTCTACTACTCTGCTATGACAGTCTTAAGTCACGGTGTCAAACCAGCCCTGGTAGTGAGTTTTCTGAATAAATAGCCCTTGTTCTCTTTAAGAAGTCGCTGTTAATGAAAAAAAAAAAGTTATTTAGTCTTGAATTCCTGGAGCCGAAGATACACTGCAGTCATCAGAAACAGCACTGCAGCGTATTTACACAGCCTGTTATCCAAAGTGGAATTCATAGAGTTTGTGCCAAACTAACAACCACGTTCGAGACAGTTACTCACAAAGATAATAAAGCCACAGCAACGGCAGAGCAGCAATAAGACTAATCTACCAAAGATCTAAACGTTTTGTGCTAAAAATTTGCAAAACAAATTTATGCAAAAGTTGGTATATCGGCAATAATGGAGTTTAGTTTGAGGCTGCTGAGGCGTCAGCGTGAATGACAGATGAGATGCACCCAGAGCACATACAGAATTGAGTTCAGTCGTTTCTTTTGCGACACAAGGTGCGTGAGTGACTTTATAGTTCAGTTGGAATAAAACATAGAGTTGGATCACTTCCTCTGACTATAGTGACAACACCAATCCGCTGATATTTGTTATTCTGAGTTAAATGTCTCATCAACAAATGGAAAAAGCTGCCATGAAGTTTCTCACAGGCGTTCAGTTGAACTGCTGATCTTTGTCGCTCAGCATTTTTCAGTTTTGCAATACTTGAGCTTTAGATTGAGGGTGGAACTAATCAGTAAATACCATTATGACACATTTCAAGATGGCGAACATGGTAAACGTACCTGTTAAACACCAGCATGCTGCTAACACAAGAACGACCTCACAGAGCTGCAGACTCCCAGCCCTCGTAGACACATAAACTTTAAAAGCATCCACTCTGTGCTCCAAACAACAGGGATTTGTTCCATATTGTTTAACATAAATATTTACTCTGTGTCACATAACAGCTGGGCATCCACATGGAGTCGAGTTGATTGTTCCAACTATATTTAGGATAATTGTAATTCACCATGATAGTTTGAATTAAGTTAATTAATATGTGGCTGCAGCCTGCACTTCTCATATGTCAAATAATATTTACAGTACATGAAGACAGTGAAGGCTTAAAATGAAGCAGCCGAAAACTAATTTTCTCATCAACATTATTGACGTCATTTAGGAGCTGCAGCGTTTGTTGTGAAACCGAGCCAAGCAAAAGCCCTGTGCAAATGTCAGTCAGTCCAATTCAGCAGCTTTTTCAATGAGCTTGTGTGTTTCTACATGTTTACTCATAACTGTCAGCCCTCTCACCGTTTCCTGATCTGCTTGCTTGCCCTCCAGTCTCGGCATTGTATTTCTGCGTCTACTCAATGTCAGTTTCACTGAGACCCTAACATGTACACGGCTTCATTTGCACCACCTCCCAACACCACTGTGCCTTTTTGAATTTGACAGTGACTAAAAGAGAGATGGATCCAGCTGGAGAAACGTGCTCTCAGCCATTATCACTCCTCTATACCCCTCCTTATGTCTCTTGCTTCCTCTCGTCTTTTTTTTTATGTGCCTCTCTTCTTGCTTTTTAACAGATGTCTTTTCTCTGTGAGGGTTTTAAGGTCTGTAGCTGAAGTAATATGCTTTGACAGAGCCAGGACTTGGTTTGTATAAAGCCTTAGAGAGCTAAATGTCAATCAAGACTGTTTTTCTTCCAGCCCAGACACTTGAGGAATTTTGAGGGAGGGTGAGACACTCAGTGAAGGAGGACTGCACAAAAAACAGTGCGATGATGGTGAAAAAAAAAACACTTGTGCATAGTAATCTTTAAGTTACGAATATTTCCCCTTTTTTAAATTCTTTGATCAGGATTTCATCCACAGGGGTCAAAGCTCTCTGGTTTATTACAGTCCATAGGGAACAATCAAACATCACAGACATGGCATGAAACTTACGTTCTGTCATAAAACTTCCATTTTGTAAATAAAGCAGTAAGAAAATGACAGGTTAATATATCGCATTTACCAGATAAACATTCATGACTGAATCTGAATCTGACATCCCCCCACCGCCAACGTTTCCCCCAAGAGACGAATCGTTGGCATTTTTGTTTCTCATTAATGTAATGTTAAAAAAAATAAGACATTTGAAGATTACTGTGGTTGCAATGATGCAGGTGTTGCTCTGCCCAGTCGTTGTGTAAAGTTTGGAAATGACCAAGGCAGACTAGAGTTTTCAGTCCAGGCGGATGTTGATGTTGAGCTGCTGCCCCTCTGCACTGAGGTGCAGGTGTGAGGTTATGCAAATGCCACATAGGTGCTTTTTTTTGGAGGTGTTGTGGGTGGAGCTAATACGGTGGTGGAGACAACATGAGCTCTGTGGTGAACACAGAAAAAAAACAGGCCCAGGTTGTAACAGCGGTTTACAGAGTCTGGATGCACTGAATAGATTTATCTTATGCAGGGATTGAGAGCACATTGGGTTCTGTAGACGGTGCTGTAAGAAGTTGTTGGTACAGGTTATTTGCTGCTTAGTTAAAAAAGTAAAAAGAAGGATGCAATGCTACACGAATGAAATAAAAGAAGTGATTGAAGTAAAATAAAAAGTGTTGTGAATGTGAATACTTTTGCTTTAGAGTCCTATTTTCAAGACAACATCATATTAATTAAATTAATCTGTGATTTGCAGTCGTCTGGACGCCAACCATATAACCAGCGTCCCAGATGAGAGCTTCGAAGGCCTTCAGCAGCTGCGCCACCTCTGGCTGGATGACAACAACCTGACGGAGGTCCCCATCAGTTCTCTGAGACACCAGGCCAACCTCCAGGCTCTGACGCTGGCACTCAACCGAATCTCGTACATACCAGACAACGCCTTCGCAAACCTCACCAGTCTCGTTGTGCTGTAAGTTATATTAAGCTACTGTACTAATCCTTTCCAAATTGTTTACGCAGCAGCACTGATCTCCTCAGGTGCATAAAACCAAACACTGTTGTATTTTACATCGCTACGATATGTAAAAACACTCAGAAGGATGCCTTTTTGTAAATGAAGGTAAGTGTTGTGTCGTGTTGGGAGTCAATCGGCCTCTGGATTAAGTGTTTACTAATTAAATTTTAATTATTCAGGCAGTTATGTATCAGTATATTTCATCAGTCAAGGCTGTGGGTCAGATGACTTTACTTTATGTGAGTAAAAATAGTCTCAGAGCTTCCGTGTGTGAAGCCTTTGTAGACCTAAATAACTGAATAACGTAAAATAACTCAACAGGAACAACCTGCTGGTGTACTTCTCCGAAACCTTCATTAATCTGCCACACTGACTAAGAACATGCTCATGTTTACCGAAATGACCTGAGGGAGAAGCTGAAGAGGTCACAGTCACACGGTGTGGAGCAGAACGGGATATTTCTCAAGTTGAGAACCCAACGCATGCAAATCCTCGGCAGAGAGATTATACAGTAACAGTGTGACGTCTCTGTGTAGTATCTGAACCATGAGGTGTAACGAGTGGGTGGACACGTTTTTAAATTAATGTTTAGGGATGTTTGGGGGGGTGGGGGGGTAATCTCTCTAATTAACTAACTTAAACTCTTTGTGTTTGTAAAATATTACTGTGCAGTTAGCTCTCCCTCTGAATTAAAGAAGCTGTAACTCACAGTTTTACACACACATCATCGACATCATGTCACCACAAATCAATGCAAAGCACCTCTCCTTGTTTTCTGCTCGGGCTCTGAATGTGTCCTGTGAGCAGCTGCAAATCAGATTCACACAACACAACACAAACTATGTTTTATTTATCTCCGCAGCTTAGAGTTAATAAGTCAACAAAATGGCTCGCTGCTCGTGCCCTGTTGTGTTTCTGCATGCAAGAACTTTTACAGCGAAATATGCCATTGGGGTTTGAATTTGAATGTTAACGACACTTTGATGGTAATGTAAAAAAGAAAAAAAAATCAACATTATCTTGTTGTTTTATGCATGAAACCTTCCATGAGAGGAACTTGTGCAAATACTGTTATGTGGTGCATTACAGATCTCAGGGATTGTTCCAAACTTAGGTTTTCTTTTTCTTTTCCCCCCCTCGCTTCTGCAGCTGTTATAGAATCGCACAAACACGGACACAAGCACACAGACACACAAGACACACATTGAATGGTATTGCTGCAGGCTTCGTATAAACATGTCAGGATAAACAGGAAGAAAAGACCTCGGATCTATTAGGCTGGGAAAACCAGGCTCTACTGCATATACACATTATAGTAGTACACACACTGTATTTCGCAAATCACATGACTGGATTAAAACGCACAATGAACGTGAAATACTATCTGTCACAACAAGAAAACCTCCCAGATGTGCGTTTTAAACAGCTTTTTTTTTTCTTTTCTTTTCTTTTTTTTTTTTTGCATTTTTTTTTTTCCAGGCATCTTCACAACAACAGAATCAAAGAGATAGGAGACAACTGCTTTGGTGGACTCCTGAACCTGGAGACACTGTAAGTGGACAGTCAGTCGTACAGTGTGCATCAGTTAAAGTGTGTTTGTGCTGGTGTTTGTGTGTGCTAACAGCTCCCCCACCCACCTCTGCCCCAGTCCTCCAGACATCATTGTGTCCACTTCCTCCTTTAATTGCTCTAGGATAAATAGAGCAAAGTACATGATGCTTATCAAATCTGCCCTCCCACTGTTCACTTCCTCCTGACACACAGCCTTTACCTAATGGCACAACAGCTACTGTACAGGCCACAGACATTTACAGGAGACCCGGGATCTCCTGAGCCGTTTTAGTTTTTTTTTTTTTTAGTTTTTTATCCTAACTTCCAATCTCATACATTTGAAATGAAGTATTTACTGGTAATCGTGCTGATCCGCTGTTTACGTTTTCCTACTTAACAACACTTAGTTTGGCTGAATTAACATTAGAAATGGCCGCTCTGCTGTCACGCATTAGCAGCCTGTAGCACTGTGTTGCGTTTTGTATAAGATCTGTGAAGAGAGGAGGTCGAGCTGGTGTGAGAGGACGGTTTAGAAAGTCAATTGATTAGTTGATTGGCAGAAAAATAACGTTTTTTATTGATGGCTCATTAAATTACAATTGGGTATCTAACAAACTAATATTTACCGTAATCCAAAAAATAATTAAGAAATCAAAATTTGTTGGAAATTACAACATGATCTGTTAGAAAAAGGTCCAAAGTTTTAACATTAAGTTATTGGTGTTATATATTATATTTTATTTGAATATTTGTGCTGGTCATTGATTGACTTTTAATCATAAAGCTCTGTTAGCGAGCCATATATTTTGCAAATATGATTTTAACAGTGTAAGTGAGCTTAGTTATTCGTAATTACTTTGTCAACTGTCACAGAGACACAGAATACATGAACACACCTCGGCTAAATTACAGACATTTTTGTTTGAATGTATCATTAACTACTCTGCATGTTGACAGGTGGATTTGTTTTGCTGTTTAAAAAAAACTGAGCCGACTCTTTGTCTCCTTCTGTCTCACCACAGAGACCTGAACTTCAACAACCTGATGGTTTTTCCTAAAGCGATCGAGGCCCTGCCCAAACTGAAGGAGCTGTGAGTATATTGTCCTGATTCTTCAGTCTGTGTGTGTCTGTTTGGGGAGATGGGGGTGGGCAGGGATTTATTATACTAGCTTGACACTCGAGTCAGGGGCTCGTTAACTCATGAAGTCTTGACAGAAGTCCTTACGTTTTAATGTGATTGAAAAAGACTAATATCTGATGAAGAAGCTACAAACTAGACAGATGAAACCTGCCTTTATTGTAGTGTTAGTTAAACTCTCTGAGCAGTTTCTGTTCACATACACACATCAGGTTAAAAAAAAATGGCACATAATTAGGGATGGGTACCGAATTCTGTACTTTATTTTGGTAGATATAGTCTCATGAACTATTAATTTCTTTTTTCATTGAATGACTATTTGGTATTCAAAAATCATTTCCCATCCCTAAAATATAAAATACTCTTAAGAATTTTGACTATTATTTATAGACAAAATAACTTTAATTACCACACTTGCACACAAAAAGTACCAAAAACAGGTACTGTTGTGTACTGGGACCGAAGTATCGGTACCGTATCGATTCAAATGTGAAAGGTACCCATCCCTACAGATAATCCTGTTTATTATCCTATTATAAAGTCATAACTAATCTGGGCTCTTATCTAGTGGGTGTGATGTTTCAGGAGAAATAAACTGGTTGAAATTCTCTGCTACGTTTCAATATTTGTGGCCCTTTACATTCAGAGCTTAAAACCAGTTGTCATTTTCTGCTTCCTCTGATCAGCACAGTGTTCAATATGTGTGATTTTTTTCCTACATGAGCTCAACGTATGTGAGATTTCATCTTGAACAAAGTGTCTTTACACCGTCTCCTTGACCTTCCTCCTTCCCTCCTGCAGCGGTTTTCACAGCAACGATATTGCTTCTATACCTGAAGGTGCCTTCCACAACAACCCGCTGCTGCGAACCATGTAAGATCAAACTCCTCCTCCGAATCATGATGCGCATTCATAAACGTATTTAAATGCCACCGTGCACACTAGTGTAGAGGTTGGATGTGAGTGAGTGTAAGGCCTCAGTAGACGAGTGTCCAGAAGATGGTGCCATTCTCGCATAGTAAATGACTTTGGTTTGAACTCTTCCCCCTGTGTGCTCTCGCTGCCCTCTCAGACATCTCTATGACAACCCGCTGTCCTTCGTGGGCGCATCGGCTTTCCAGAATCTGTCCGACCTGCACTCCCTGTAAGTCCCACTGTCAAACACGACTCCTGACAAATCGCTGCTCTGTTCGAACCCAGTCAGTCAGTTAACGACCTAAACGTTACAACAAAATATTCATGTGTCCTTGTGTCTTGTTTCACTGAGCTCACGTCTTTGATTGATTTTGATTTTACTCTTCTTCACCGTGTGTGTGTGTGTTTCAGGATGCTGCGTGGGGCCAGCATGATGCAGGACTTCCCCATCCTCACGTGGACTAACAACCTTGAGAGTCTGTGAGTGAACTTGGACTTTATTACTGCAGCATCTGCTCCTGCTTCTGCTCCTGCTCCTTGTTTTTGTGTGACTCATTAGGTTTTTCACCTCCAGGACGCTGTCGGGAACCAAGATCTCCTCCATCCCCGCTGATCTGTGTGAGGATCTCAAGTTGCTCCGGACGCTGTGAGAGACTTTCTCCTTTCTCATCACCTGCAGTAGAAAATAAGACATTAAAGGGATACTTAATTTTCTACTCATTATCATGCCAAGGAAGGGTTTGGAGTTATCAAAACGCTTTTGGAGTTCCAGGGGGATCTGGGATTTGCATATAATGGCGGCGGATAGAGTTCACTTTTGAATCGTCCAAAACACACACTGTGAAACATCCAGATACCTCCATACTGCTCATCTGTACTGACCGAAGTGTCCTGAAGCTGCCACATGAAAAAGTTGTTTGGAAAAAATTAATTTGATCTCTGTTTTTAGCCTTGATGTTGTAGTAGTAGTTCCCAGTGGCTCTGTTGATGTTTGTGCACATGCGTGAGATTTGCTGCGAGATGTTCGTTCGTCGTTGTAAACCATTGGATGTATGATGTAAACATGGAAGAACATCTCACCACTGGGAGCTACTGCTAACAAGGCTAAAAACAGAGATCAAATTAATTTTTTCCAAACAACTTTTCCATGTGGCGGCTTCAGGACACTTAGGTCAGTACAGACGAGCAGAATGGAGGTATCTGGATGTTTCATAGTCAGGGTTCTTACGGATCCTTAAAAAGTCTTAAAAGGCATTGAATTCATTAATCTAAAAACAAGGCCTTAATTGGCATTAAAATATCTTAAATCAATTTTTCAAAGGTCTTAAAAATGTTAACACTTGGTAAGTGGGATTTTATGGTTGTAATTAGTCTCAAATCTCAAAATAATTGGTAACATTCCGACATAGAGAAGTTAGTGGCGGCCGGCAACGCTAAATTTCTCACCGCCACAGCTCCCAAGTCAGTGTTTTTTTTTTTTCAGACTTTTTATGCATTTATTTTGAAAGGACAGCTGGAAAGAGACACAATCCAATGTTCATGTAGCAGCCACTTTACCTTGGAAGTGTGTGAAACTATTCCTAACCCTATGTAATTGATGTGGTGTTTTTTTTTTTCTTTTTTTTTCTGCATTTGTGTTTATTGTGAAGTCGGTCTTAAATTTCATTTCAAGTGGCTTTAAAAAAGTCTTAAAAAGTCTTAAATTTAACTTGGCTTAAGCTGTAGGAACCCTGATAGTGTGTGTTTTGGACGATTCAAAAGTGAGCTCTATCCGCCGCCATTAGTATATGAAAATCCGTTGCCAGCCGGATGCCAGCCCCCTGGAACTCCTAAAGCATTTTGATGAACTGAAAGTTCTCCCAACCCTTCCTTGGCATGACGGTGAGTAGAAAATTGGTGAATTATCGATTTTGGGTGAAGTATCCCTTTTAATGGGACAAAACAAATCCAACCTTTTATTATTCCATATTGTCCCAGTTGTCTAATTGTTGCTGTTGTTGTTCCTCCATCAGAGACTTGTCCTACAATGAGATCAAGGAGCTGCCGTCGCTGCAGGGCTGCGTCCTGCTGCAGGAGATGTAAGTGTCGATCATGTAGAACTCAGTTGATGGTAAAGATGAAAAGATTTCATCCAAAGATTACGATATAAAAAGGTAACGGATGCAATTGTCACTAATATTATATAATCTGTTACATTTCAATCTACAGAAGCTTTCAGCACAACCATATTCAACAGATTGACAGGGACACTTTCCAAGGTCTCTCTGCTCTGCGTTTACTGTAAGTCACACACACTCAGTCACACACACTGGACTCTGTAAAAACACATTTTTTACTCCTGGATTGTGAGGTCGTGCCTTTGTGATTTTACAGAGACCTGAGTAGAAATGAAATCCGAGTTATCCACAGAGACGCTTTCCTCACCCTCACTGCTCTCACCAACCTGTGAGTACGACCTGAGAGACAACAACTCCGCTCACATATCGTTGTTTTGACCGCACTGTGTTGACAAACATTAATTTTCCTTTTTCTTTTCTTTTTTGGCAGAGATCTGAATATGAACTCTCTGACTGTGATTCCGACAAATGGGCTGAGCTCCCTCAGTCAGCTCAAACTCTCAGGGAACCCACAGATGAAAAACGTGCTGACGGCCAAAAACCTCCCCAAACTCAGGTAAGGAACAAAATCTGTGAGATCCAGTTCTGTTATCTGGAGAGTTTAAAGGGGACAGACACCTGGCAGTCACGTGGATGTGGGGTTTAAGGTGTTATATCCCAGATTCAACTGACGTGAATTTATTCATTTATTTATTTAAAAGGATCCCCATTAGCTGATGCCAATGGCACAAGCTAGTGCCATGAGCTCATGCCAGGATTTTCTTTTTTTAGCTGTTTGTCAAAATCAAAAAGACAGGACACAGCCCCTCATACAGATATTGCCAATTTCTTAAACACAGATTTCCTTTCCATTAATAAATAGAGATATACAGCATAATGACAGCATCAGGTCATGGTGTTGTTGAGGAATAACTTTTGTCAACATGGTCTCCTCAGGTACTTCTGTATATTGTATTTAACCAATTAACTGATTTATTTTTCCCTCTCCTTTTTAGTGTAGTAGTAGTGAAAAATGAGCCAAATCTCCTCTTTGCATTTTATGAATGAAAATATGTTGAGTGTGTCTTACTGTACGACCTCTAAATGTCTCATTCATGTACATAACTGTATTTTCACAGAGAAAAAATACTATAATGATCCTAATGAGCTTTGAGTGCGCTGTGTTGTTGCATCTAAAACACATTTTGCTGTAACACAACAAAGACAAAAACATAGCACACATGCTACACACTCACTCCAGACAGATGATTTGTTAGTCAGCATGCAGAGATGAACTTGAAGTAAAAGATAAAACCCTCACTGCTGCGTAATATGTAAACAACATAAATTGGACAAGACATGTAGTCGACGAAAAGCGTCCATTGATCTAAATGTATCCCTCTGCTCTCTCCTCTCTGTCTCTGTGCTGAGATAACAAGTACGTGAGCGAGCGACAGGAAAACCGAACCACCTCTTCACTTGTGTTTAATGAGGAAGCCAGCTGAATCTGTTTTCTCCACAACTGAAGACACACTATGGAAACATCCAAATATTATTATTGAAAAAAAGAAAATCAGAAGAGCCAGATACTTGCAGACAAACACATTATTTATACTTTTTCCAGTATGGTTTTATGATTCTGGAGCATCTGTGTTATCAACACTGGACCTCAGTAGGATGTTATTGGACTCTCTAAATGATCTTTTATGTTTTTTTCTCAAAGGTCCATATCTGTCCCTTACGCCTACCAGTGCTGTGCGTTTGTCGGATGTGACTCGATGACGAGCTCCTCTGAGGAAAATGACGTGAAGAAATCTACAGGTGGGAGTGAGTTCTGCTGCTGTCAGAGCGTTTTCCATTAAACAGTTTACACGTTAGTTAAACTTTATGTGTTTTATTTACATAAAGTAAATAAAATGTCAATGGAGTTTGTTTCACAACAGCCTCCTAACAGCAGCTTTTTTAATAGGCAACCAGATATCAGTTACACATGTTTTTTGACTTTTATATGATCCACTCTGACTTAACAAATAAAATTAAATACCTTGCTACATTTCTTATTTCACTGGTGATAGATATAGAAAACATTAAGGGAGTATGTATTTTTTTTAATCACTGTTACCTCCTCTTATCTCATTTTTTTTCCATTTGCACTCACACACTCACATTTTCCTGACTTCATTAGCTCACTGGTGGAGGAGCAGAGCACAGCTGAGAAGTGTTGAATATATTTTGTTGTTCCATTGACATCTGTTGTGTTTGTAAGATCCAGCCACTGAAGAAATGTTGATGTTTTTCCTACTTTTCCGGTTCAGTAGTTTTGCTTTCCTGGCAGCAGAGTGGTGCAGTGTTATGATTTAGTTTTTTGAGCATGTGCTGCCGAGTAAATCCACATCACTGGTTTGGTGTCGGTGGATCGAACCAGAGGGAAGTGGAAGTAGATGTCAGTTGTGTTGAGTGTATAAATGCACATGATGTCGGCATCTAATGATGTGTATCTGTGAGTGATTGAATGTTGCTAAAGATGTGCTATTGACTTATTACTCTACATTAGTTATTGAAAATAACGATTTAAGGATTTAAGTTTGCTTGATTGCGCTATTTTTTCCAGTGCTTTCCAATAATGAGGGTTGTTGGAGATCTATTCTTGCTTTGATTAAACGTCTTAATCCTCTGTATTGTCGGTATTGTTGCTCAAAGACATTGTGGAGGTGTGTGATCCCCTTTTCTTTTAATTTAGTTCCTATTAATTGTCTTTTATTTGATGTAATTTTTTTTAATTATATGGACTTTCCACCAAAGTGTCAAGTTGTAGTGAGATTCATGTGATCAAAAATGGATTTTTTCCAGTAGTGTGTAATATGTGAGCTTTAGTAGAAGGGTCACTTGGTGGTTGATTCATTAGGATTTAGGGTTACATCGTCTGCATATAAACTGATGTTATGAGTTTCTTTTCACTTCAGATGCCTGTGTTGTTGTGTTGCTCCAATGCTGCTGCTGCTAATAGTTTGATAAACAGAGCAAATAATTAAGGTAAACGCGGACGTCCTCTCCTTGTGCCTCTGTGGAGCTTTTGTCAAATGTCAAATGCTTCCACTTCCACTTGTACAAATATGAACATCCAATTCGTTTTGGTGGCACATACTGGATTTATCAAGATGAAAGACACCGGTGTATAATTTGAAGATGTCCTGCCATTGATAAATCCTGTTTGCTCTTAAAGTAAAGAATTATAATGATGATAAACTTTATTTATAGAGCACTTACTGTATCAAATGAAACTAATGATAACAGTTAAAACAATAAAAATAAAATCACAAGGGATAAAATTAAACACTAAAATGACAATAAAGCTAGCAGGGCGATATGGAAACCAACAGGTAAAAACAGTGGGAAACAGGAAATCAGCAACTCAGATAAAATCAGGAAATGCTAAACGAAAGAAATGTGTTTTAAGTAGAGACTTAAAAGACGACACTGACTCCGCTCCACCTTATTTCCTACCTCATTAATAACTTATTCTGTCTGGGTTGTTGGTGTTTCTAACATTCGTCCATCATGTGTTTTCATTTCAGCGGGAGAGGATGTGGAACGGATCTCCATGATCATGCACTGCTCCCCGTCACCAGGTAAACAAAACATCTAACAGCTTCTTACGAGGTTTATTTTGTATCTGTATGTTTGTTTTTGTCTTTCAGTGTTTAAAAGCTTTGAAATGATCTGACAATAAACCATAAATTGTTTCCACCTTCAGGAGCTTTCAAGCCGTGCGAGCATCTCCTCGGCAACTGGATGATTCGTCTGACGGTCTGGTTCATCTGCCTGGTGTCGCTCGTCTTCAACAGCCTCGTGTTGGTCGCCACCTTCACGCCGACGCACCGAGCCGCCGGCCACTCCCACGCCGCGGCGCTGTCCCTGTCCCCGGCGCGGCTGCTCATGGGGCTGCTGGCGCTGGCCAACCTGCTGACGGGCGTGTACGTGGCGGTGCTGACGGTGCTCGACGTCGCCACCTGGGGCTCCTTCGCCGAGTTCGGCGTGTGGTGGGAGATGGGCCCCGGCTGCCAGATCACCGGCGCCCTCGCCGTCTTCTCGTCGGAGTGGGCGGTGCTGCTGCTGGCGCTGGCGGCCGTGGAGCGCAGCGTTGCCGTGCGGACGATCCTCGGGAAGGTGATGATGTCGCCCCGGAGGAGCGGCGGCGGCCACCGCGGATGCTGGCGAGGAGACCGGCGCTTCGGCCTGGCGGCCGGCCTGCTGGGGCTGCTGGCGGCCGCCGGCGCCTGCCTCCCGCTGCAGACGGCCGGCGACCAGTCGGCCTCGCCGCTCTGCCTCCCGTTCGCCGGCGGCGAGAGCCCGGCGCTGAGCGTCACCGTGGTGCTGGTGCTGCTCAACGCGCTGGCGTACCTGTTCACCGCCGCCGTGTACACGCAGCTGTACTGCCACCTGGGCCGCGTGGAGCTGGCCGACCCGGAGCAGACCGGAGCGCTGCGCCACGTCGCCTGGCTCATCTTCACCAACTGCATCTTCTTCTGCCCCGTGGCGGCGTTCTCCTTCGCGCCGCTCCTCACCGGCTCCACCGCCGGCGGCCCCGAGATCGCCAAGTCCGTCACGCTCATCTTCTTCCCGCTGCCGGCGTGTCTGAACCCGGTGCTGTACGTGTTCTTCAGCCCGGCCTTCAGGGAGGACTGGCTGCGGCTGCGCGGCCGCGGGGCGTCCGCCCGCGAGGTGAAGGCCGGCGCGGAGAGCCACGGTGACGACGGCGGCGGTGGCGGCGGCGGCGGCGGGTCGGAGCTCACGGACGGCGGCTCGTCCACCCAGCTGGGCTTCGACTGCGGCGTGTACTCGCAGCTCTGCGGAGAGACGGTCGTGTGCGAGCAGTGCGAGGCGGCGCTGCGGGCTCGGACCTGCTCCTCGCCCTCGTCCTCCTCCGTCTGCAGACACTTGGTGAAGTCGCACAGCTGCCCCACGCTGCTGGCGGGCGCCGCCGTCTGCCCGCGCGCGGCGGCGAAGGGCTTCTGGGCCGACAGCGGCACGCCGTCGGCCCAGTCCGAGTACGCCGACGAGGGCGACTCGTTCGTGTCGGACAGCTCGGACCAGGTGCAGGCGTGCGGCAGAGCGTGCTTCTGCCAGACGCGCGGCCTCCCCCTCGTACACTACTCATACAATTTACCTCGAGTCAAAGACTAAAGACGCGTCACCGCTTCACCGTGTGCACAAGATCTCTGTCATGTGAATTTAGATGCTACAACAATATGTAAACCTTTTTATATTAAAAAAAAAAAAGAAAAGAAAGAAAAGAAATGTGCCAACTACCCTGTTCACAGACTCTTGAGCAAGCACTTAACGTAAACAGAGACGCAACCAATCATTTAAAGGGAACTTGGAGCTTGGATACTATTTTTAAAAACGGGCTGAACTGAGCACGTCATGTGACACGACGGTCGACAGAGGAAAAAAAACTCGCCGCAGTGCCTTCCTTTCGCCTCCGAGTGGATATCATGATTTTTTTTTTTTTGCGAGCTTCAATTCACGTGTCAAAGACTTTATGGTTTCTCTGTTTTACCTTTTACTTTTAAGCTTTTTAAAAAAAAATGTTAATTTTACTTGTTAATTTTTAAAGCTTCTTCACAGCAACTGTTGATTTTATACTTAGATTTTTTTTTAAATATAAATGTAGCAAATGTAATAATCATCCTAGACTTTTCTCTGTGTGAATGTAACTTCTTCTTCACCCACCGGAGGGGGAATAATAATGTAACGTCGGCGTGCGATAACTTCGTACAGTGTGAGAATGGTGAATGTCAGTCTGTCGTACAGTGAGCTTCTTTTTCTTCTTTGCTTTAAGTTGCTGAGACTGAGAATGTGATAAAAGTAGCAGATATCACTGTTTTAGCAACGGCTGTGCTTGGTGGTTTATGAAAGATGTTTATTTATTGTGTGAGCAGCAGCAGCAGCAGCAGGAGCGTCCGGGTGGAGACGACTTCAGGTGTGCGAGAGGCGGCCTTTCAGTGACGAATACACAATATAACCCCAATACTCACCAAAACAGTTACACAACAGTTTGTTTGTTTTTTCAGCACAGTAAACTAAGACATGCACACAGGTCAAGGTTATTTCCAGTAATCTCATGGGTAATTCCTGTTATTTTTAAACCTGTTTTCTCTTTTTCCATCGTGTTCTTTGATTTGGAAGTTTTTATTTTCTAACTTTCAGAGCTATTTAACCAAAAAAAATCACACAAACATCCTCCTCGTTACACTGAAATAAGATTTATTTTATCTGATGCTCGGCTTATTTTTGGCTGAAAGAACAAGGCTGACCTGCTGTTCTGTTGAAGACAGCATCAAAAACTGAACGACTCAACAAGTATGGTAACACTTTATAATAAGAACACACTATTAAGCATTAGTTAAGCATTAAAAATAACAAATTTTTCATTCATAATGCATGAATATTCATTAGTATGTAGTTTATAAACACAGTTAAAAATATTTTACTCATCATTGATAAGCACTAACTGTATAAACTACATACTTACCGGTATAAGTATTCATGCGTTATAAATGAAGAATTCAGTATTTATTAAAGCTTAATTAAAGCTTAACTAATGCTTAATAGTGTCTATGTATTAGTGAGCTTGGATTATGTTCCCTTCGTACAGACTGAAAGGAGCTGTAAATCCCTGTTTTCAAGCTTTAAGCTAAGCTAACATACCAGACATGAAAGTGGTAACTCTTTTCTCATGCAACTCGCAAGAAAACATAGTTTAGTTTTTATTTTACCCCATAAATTATGATGAAACATGAATCCAACTCCCTTCTATTCACATCATTCCCATTAGATAACATCTGATGTGCGTTTGATTGATTTAAAACTCATTTTTAAACACAATTTGAGTTCTACCCAACAAGTTTAAAAAGACATGAAAACCGTCCAAGTTCAACACGTGAAAGTAACACATTGCAGATTGACAGCCAGCTGAGTCAACAAGAAGAAGTAGAAGAAAGTGTACACACAGTGCAAGTTTGAAATGGACTGTTATTATTGAAAAGTGGGTGATCATTATCCAACCACAGACGTTTAACAAGTATCTACAAATGTTTTTTTGGGGGGGAGAGAGAGGAGTTGTTTGTGTTCAGTTTGTGTAGCTGATGCGTTACTTACAGTGATGAAAAAAGACAAAATGATGGAACAAAAGTAAGAAAACGAGGCGTATGTTGAAAATAAGAGGAATTACCTTTACAGAAATTCACTGTTTTATTGTTTTTTTTGCAGCTCAGTTTCATGATCAGTGGATCGTTCAAGGCCGCGTCGTCCAGTTTTTAATGTACAGGTCACCAAGGATAATAACATTGTTGTACTTTTATAAAAGCATATTATAAAAAATGTAGACTTTTTTGTCTTCTGCCCTGCGATCTTTTGACCTGAGCGATACTGTGACGAGTGACGAGGGGTTGACTGATGTTTGGTGTGCCGGAGCATGACCGTACACATTGAGGCGGATACACCCTCGGAGCGTGTATCCACAAGTGCACGTCATGTGAGTGCTCAGGAATTTAGACAATGTAGGCAAACGTTTTTTTCCTCCACCAACAAGACATTCTTGTCGCCTTTATAACGCACCGGTTTAATTGTAATCTCTCTCTCTCTCTCTTTCTTGGGTTTGTTTTCTGTTTTTTTTGTTGTTTTTTCACTTTACGTAGTCTCGACTGGGTGTGTTAAAAAAAAAAAAGAAAAAGAAAAAAAAAATCTTCTTGCACCAACCAAAATGAAATGTCCGTTGATTGTCTGAGATGCCTGATGTCCCATCTGGTGAAAGATGTACAAAACGTTTAAGTAGTTTGGTTCTTGGTTGTCTTTTTTTTTGTTTTGTTTTTTTGTTCTTTTTTTGTATTTGTATGTAAATTATTATAAGTAATCAAGAATGGGATGCTAACCAAGGAAGCTACCTCCTCAACTGTAGTGGCTACCAGCAGTGCTTTGTAAAAGAATAGTCTGTTTTCTGTTGTTTGTCTGTCTGTATGTCCGTTTGTTTGCATTCTGGGCTTTATGTTGACACACGTGGTTGTACATCATCATTTTAGTTGAGTGCAAATTGTGGGAGGAATCTATGTACTGTATACTGTGATTTTTTTTTTTTTTTTTTTTTAAAGCAAACTATAAACTATGAATTTTTTTGTTTTTTTGTTTTATCTTTTATAGATACAAAGTGCAGAATAATACAGATCATGAAAAGTATCTCACTTCATTTCATTTCAAATTAAATCTTGTAGTTTTTCATGTGAGATCTCCCCACGTTGTTTTTTTTTATTCTGTTAAAGTAGAAAAATAATTCTATGAAATGTGTATGAATAAAATTAAGAGAACACAGCTATTTTTATTTACCTTTCTGTTTACTGTAGATAAAAAAAACTCTAGTGACCGTTGTCTCATCAAATATACAGTATATAGTATATGACACTATATCTAAAATGATATATACGCAGCTCTGTTTACTGCATTGTGGATGTTTTATTGACAATAATCCCTCGGTGGCCTCAACAGAAGACAAGTTATTTGTTCATTTTCAAAGATGATGATGATCATTTTAATACATCAAGTCAAATAATCACTTAAAGGGATAGTTCAACATTTTGGCAAATTGGCCCATTGCCATAATCCCTATAGTCATAGCAGTAGGTTCGTTACCTTTAATTGTTGGTGCAAGCTGTTTTTAGAACAGCGGAGCAGAGTGGCGAGCTGCTCAGAGCTACGCTACGGAGGCTCATGGGATTTTTTTGGTTTCCCTCATCAAACTCATCAAATACACAATCCAACAACTCCACAACGCTCTGGTGGACAAGTTGTGACCTGCACATTCACCACACTATGAGATAATAACACAACGTTACCAGACAGAGTTGTTTTAGAGGCAAATGTAGAGACTGCTTGCTGAAAAACTGTCCCCGACATCTCTATCTATCTCTAAAACAACTCTGTCTTGAGGGCCACAACTTGTCCACCAGAGCGTTTTGGAGTTGTTGGATTGTGTATTTCATGAGTTTGATGAGGGAAACCAAGAAATCGCATTTGTGCTGGTATCTGCTTCCTGTTACTCTAGTCATCACATGATACTTCAGATGGCGTCAATCTGTATTTCTCAAGTCTGACGAAGAGCTGCTTCTGCTCAAAACGTTACTTCTTTTTCTGTGCAAACAAATGGACTGCAAATTGGAGCCCTGCGGTGTGCGAGCCGTTTTCTTTTCCTTTTCACATTTGTATGTTTCCGGCTAAGCACCTGCCCAAAGCTTTTTTGGCACGGATGTGTGTGTGTGTGTGTGTGTATTTTTCTTTTTTAACGGACCTACTATGGCAATGGGCCAATTTGCCAAAATGTTGAACTATCCCTTTAAGTAAGGGAAATAATTTGAATTTTCATTATAGATGTTGTGTCTAATTTCTACTTGAGCTGTGTATGTGCACCAAAGCCTGTGGATCTGTGTGCAGACACTGACGTTTCCTGATTACTTCGCCTCCATGAAGTTGATATTTATCATTATGAATGAAATATCTTATGAAATTAATATCTCATGAACTATTATTTGAAGAAGTTCTTATATTGTGATCTCTCAACTTTTCCACTAGCTCCGTCATCAGCTCAAAACAACCAGTGACATTTCCCATCAGCCTCAGCTTCACTTTACTATCAGCAGCAGTAAAGTCTGCACATTGATGCACCAGAAATTATAATCTCTATATCATTCTGAACTGTGCAATTCTGCCTAATTAACACATTTAAAGGCCCCATGGCATGAAAAATGTGATTTTGGTTATTTTTTGGTGCTTGGGGAGGTCTCTGGGCCACGTATATACTGCCCCATGCATCAAACTGGTCATAAACGGAGAAACACACACCGCCCATTTGTAGGAACTGTCTCTTTAAGACGAGCAGATAGCACTTCCTCCTTTCTGTGATGTCACACACAAGGTAACTCCGCCCACCATGACCAGTTGTTTTTTTTCAATTTTTATGAATGCAGCTTAGGCTTCAGTTACTTGCCTGTGATTGGCCCGACCACATGCCACTCAAAAACAGTCAGCCAATCAGAGGAGAGGTTCTCATTCTCTCTTCTGATTGGCCAAATGACCTGTGCCTGCTACTAGAGCTCCAGAAAGAGGCAACGGAAAGGGGCAGTATAAACAATATTAAGCAGATTACAGGTACTCAAAACCAATGGTACATCTTGTTAGGGATATCAGCAGGTAAATAAACCCAGAGAAAAGTGCACAGCATGGGCCTTTAAAGTACATGTGGATGCTGTGCTCTGTTGTGTTACTGTTGTTGCTCCGTCCACCATGTTGCCATGTTCGCTGTGAGCGTCGTCGCTGCTGCTGCTTCGTGCAGCCTCACGCGGCTTCAGGCAGGATTATCAACTTACTCTCATTAAACTATTTTCAGTTCCCTGTGCAAACACTATTTTAGGGGCTCCAGGCCTGTTTCCTCTGTATGAGGCCGTTCAGCGGAGTCATGTTGTCCACCACCGCGGGCTGCCTTCACACACACACACACACACACACACACACACACACAGGACTGAGCTGTACGACGGTGATGAGTGAAAACTGACATGAAAGGAACAGTTCACTTTGAAGATTTTCATTTTGTAATTTGTTGATTTTTAGATGAGTGTGAACAGTGACACGGTGACGGGTAAAAAGGCCTTTAGAGGATCAGTTGCAGCTGGAGACACACACACACAGACACACACACACACGGCATCAAAGGGCCTTGATGAACGCCACCATGTGTTCCACTTCACTGACACGTGTCCCCAGTGGGGAGAAAGAGGACATCCCAGCTATTCCAGCCCTCCGCTCACATCCATGTGTGGCGTGCACATTAGGCGCATGCCTCGCACCTCTGGCTTTACTGAGGCTTTGTTTCAATAAAACTAAGCCCTCGACAATTCTTGCAGGGTTCCTCTGGACTTCTGACCATCTGTGGCATCCTTCTCCGTGTTTCCACTTTACCGCGGCCTCCGAAGGGGTCACGGCGGCCGTTGGAGGAGATATTAGTACCGTACCACACTGTGTTATTATCGTAGCTACTGTTGAAACTGAATGAATTCACTCTGTGTTGTTGTTCTGAAGAAGCTTTTATGCACACAAATCAATTACACTTACAACACTATAATCCAGTCATAAATTAGTTTCATAAATGCTGCTTTTATCTATTATCCAACATGGATTGCACACAGTTATCAGTTGAAGCTTCTGAAATAAAAGGGAGAAATTGATCAGCAAACCATTATGTTTTTAGAAAATAAATAAATACCAATAATTCCTGATTGAACAGTCGTTAATTTAGCTCATTAATTTAGGAGCTGATGATGTGGGATAATGGGTCGTTAAAGTGGCGTAAAGTGAAGGTGAAAAGTGTCTCATCGTGGCACAAAACAGTCAACATGCAGGAAGTCGCCGGAGAGGAAATCGATCGTCTCTTCAGTTGGCAGGCAGCTCTTCTTCCACTCTCTCTATCTTCTTCTTGGCGTCTTTCTTGTCGTCTTTCACAATTTGAGCTGCAAGTCCAGACACAGAGGTGTTAATCAATCAATCAATTCATTCATTAATTACATAAAGTGATGTTGGAAGCACAGTGTTCATCAACGTATACAAACGCTGATGTTTAACCATCAGGTTTAGTGTTAAAGCAGAAGTAAGCGATATATTTGTGTTAATATAAGTCTTAAATAGTTATATCTTCCGACAGCAATCACTTACATAGAGTGTTTGGACTGAAACACGGGTCTCTCAGTCACTCTGCTCTGCTCTGAGCCCAGGAGAAAACATTTATCGTATCCTACAATTTTTATCCAATGAGGAGAGAGAACGGCATGCAGGGCTGTGTGTGCAGCCAAGGGATGCGCCTGAATGTGGTGACGTAGGGACGAGGACTGCTATGGTGCGTTCAAGGCAGCCCGTAAGTCGTGTTTTTCCGACCTGTGAAGTGGTACCAGTTCGATCTGGTACGAGTTCACGGGTCGGAAGTTACGAGTGGCCGTTATAGTGACTTTCACCGGTAAAACAGGTCGGAAAAACACGAGTGGGTTGCCTGGAACGCTACAAAGTCGTAAGTTGTGACTTGAAGCTGTAATTTACGGTTTCAAAAGCCTGCCTGGAACGCAGCATTAGCCAAAACGACCGGATCGCTTACTTCTGCTTTAAGTTAATGTGTTATTAAACAAGTGTCTGTCCATTTGGCTCCAGTTTGGTCTCCACCTCCTCCTGAAGGGGAATGTGTGACTCTGTAGCTGCTAAATGAGCTCGTCTGTGTTCGACAGCTACTTCCTGTGTGTGTTTGTCTGTGTTTCGGTGCCGAAACAGAAATCTACAGTACATAAAGTTTATTGTTGAGAACGATGCTACCACAATACCACGGTGGTAAAACTGCAGGAAGAAACGGTCTGCGGTGGTGATGTTCAATGTGATCTACTGTTGTTGACATTAAAACACTAATTATAGGTCATTTAAAAACCTGTTTAAAAAACCTTTAAATGTAGCTGACTGGACAAAGAAGGAGGGAGACTCTTGTTTAGCGGAGACAAATCTAGACAAGAACCAGTTGTTGTTGTTTCTGAAACTTTCCTGGCCCCGAGGGCTGTGATTTTTCCATCGATCAGAAACACAAACAGTTCTTTCCAGGAAACTTCTTCTTGAAATAATGCATTTTCCAATTTTTCCAACACATGTTCGATCAATTTTTTATTTTTTTTTAAATCCACCACAGGGAAAATAAATGTTTTTATTTTGCCTGTTGAAATTTTTTATTTATTTTTTACTAAATAATGACTGACATTCATTTGATGTGGACTTTGATGATGTGTGTTATTTTTAAAGGAAGATACGGAGGGAAAGAGGAGGATGCCAGAGAGAGAGAGAGAGAAGCTGGATTGTCTAAGTGGGTCATGAAAAGGAGGACACATGTTTCTGTCTCTGCACCGTGCAGTGGCGGCGGCGGCGGCGGTGAAACACTTACAGCGAACCTCCAGTTTACACTCCACCACGTCTTCTCCGCTGTCGTTGACGGCCTTGCACATGTACACTCCCCCGTCGAACGGACAGGGTTTGCGGATCTCCAGCGTCAGGACGCCCTGTCTGCTCAGCATCCGGAACTTGGCTTCGTTTGACAGGTCCATCTTGTTTTTGTACCAGGTCACTTTGGGCTGAGGAGGTCGAACAAAAGAGTTACACACTGCAGCGCTGCTCCAGCATTATTAACTACTAGGGCTGCAACTAACGATTATTTTTTATTATCGATTCATCTGTCAAATATAAACCATTAATCGATTAGTTAAAAAATGTTGAAAAATATCAATCAGTGTTTTCCAAACCACAAGATGACGTCCTCAAATGTCTTGTTTTGTCCACAAACCAAAGAGAGACTCAGTTTATTGTCATAAAGGAACAAACAAACCAGAAGTATTCACATTTAAGAAGCTGAAAACAGAGAATTTGGACTTTTTTTCTTAAAAATTATTCAAAAAGCTTATTCACGTATCAAAATAGTTGACCACTAATTTAATAATCAATTATTGTTTGATTAATTGATTAATTGTTGCAGCTCTATTATTAACACATCAGCAGTCACTGGTTCTATCTGCAGGACACTGGTTAAGGACAGGCTGTAAATAATCCCGCAAAAAGGCCTGGATAGAAAGGTGTGTGTTTCTCTTTGGTTTCTTTTTTTTGTATTTAAAAAATAGTTTTTAGTAGTAGTGATAATAGTATTATTGTTGTTGTTGTTAATTATAATAATACACTATTTATAGAGCACATTTCATGACATGAATTGCAGCTCAAAGTGCTTCACATAAACATTTTCAACAAGTCAGACATATTAAAACAACCAAAGAACATGTGACAGAAAAAAAGAATCAATAAAAGCAATAATTAACAGCAATAATCAATTGAAGTAATAAAAAAAATACCATGAGATCCTGGTAAGGAGGAAAAATACAGTATCATCAACCGGTGAATTAATAATCATAAAAACAAGTTTTGAGCTGCTTCTTTAAAAAGGTGGAGCATGTTCTTGATCCTCTGTGTCGTCACTAAAGGCAGCATCAGTTTAAATAGGCCAGTAGGTCATAAATAAAAGTAAAAATGTTGAATTTTTTATATAAAACTTATATTTTCAATTATTTATGATACAAAAAAATAAAAGTTATGATGACAAACTCCATCTATGACCTGCTGCACTGACCTTTGGGATCCCTCTGACGGAGCAGCTGAGGGTGGCGCTGTATCCCGCGATGATGGAGCGGTTCACCAGCGGGTGTGTGAACTTCGGAGCCTCAGAGAAGTCGTGCTCCTTGTAGTTCGGCGGCTTGTACGCGATACCTGCAAAGAAAACCATGCAGGCGGAACTTTTTTTACGACGACTCCTCAGGTTTCACACACACAGTACTGTATCTGTATTTACAGTTGGAGGACATAAAGCCCAGCGCCGTGGCTGCTCTGTAGCTCCGTGCTGGTTCCCACCTGTCTTCTGGATGAACGCGCTGTCTTTTGTGTTGGAGGCCTCGTCGCTGTGGCCGACCTGGTTGATGGAGTAGGCTCTGAAGACGTACTCGTTCCCCATGATGAGGTCGGACACGATGCAGTGGGTTCGTCTGTACTGCTCGAAGACTGTGAACCACTCCTTCATATGAAAGTACACAGAAAGTACTTCAGGTTTCACAATTCATTATATATATATTTATACATGATATCAGGTCCTTTTCAGTCATGTACATGCGTGGATATGCACACAATCACATTTTACAGCAATCGTCTCCCATGAAACCTTCATCTACTGTTGAAAACTCTTTAAAGGGATAGTTCAACATTTTGGCAAATTGGCCCATTGCCATAATCCCTATAGTCATAGCAGTCGGTCTGTTACCTTTAATTGTCGGTGCAAGCTATTTTGAGAACGGCGGAGCAGAGCCGCGAGCTGCTCAGAGCTACGCTACGGAGGCTCATTTCTTGGTTTCCCTCATCAAACTCATCAAATACACAATCCAACAACTCCAAAACGCTCTTGTGGACAAGTTGTGACCTGCACATTCACCACACTATGAGATAATAATGTAACATAACGAGACGGAGTTGTTTTCGAGGTAAATGCAGAGACTGCTTGATGAAAAACTGTCCCTGACGGGAACGTGCATCAGCGGTTTTGCATGAATTTACCTCTAAAACAACTCTGTCTGGTAACGTTGTGTTATTATCTCATAGCGTGGTGAATGTGCAGGTCACAACTTGTCCACGTTTTGAGTTTGATGAGAGAAACCAAGAAATCCCATTAGCCTCCGTAGTGTAGCTCTGAGCAGCTCGCGGCTCTGCTCTACCATTCTAAAAATAGCTTGCACCGACACCGAATTAAAGGTAACGAACCTACTCCTAAAACTATAGGGATTATGGCAATGGGCCCAAAATGTTGAACTATCCCTTTAACTGTTTCACTTGTAAATATGGTAATAAAAAACAAATACAATAAAATATAATATTTCATTGCACTAATAAAAAAGGCAAGGAAAAATTGAGTTCTTCACATCAGATTTCTGTAGTTTTCCCAATTTAAAGGGACAACGAGGAGTTTCTAATCGGTTATAAAAAAGTCTCACGTTAATGTGGATGAATCTCCGCTACCCACACTTGTTAATGGGCCCATTTTCGATAAATATATCGTTCTGTCTCTATCGTTATTTTGTTATTATTAGTGGTGGAGGAGATGCTGGTCGAGCCGACCAGCATTTCTTTACTTTCAGTTTCGCAACGATCGCCGTTTAACTCCGATTTAAAATCATTCACGCCCACATAAACTGAAACAGACTAAACTGAATCTATTCAATCAGATAAACTGAACAGTATTTTTATATTCAATTGTGTTTAAATTAATTTATAAAGATATAGGACTGGAATATTTGCGTCAGGGCAGGGTTGAGTGAATTTAAAGTACACGTGCCCTCAGCGCCGCTTTTATCTCTGACATCTAACAGGTACGCGGTAACTTGATCAACATCCCCGCGCATGCTAAAAAGAGATGCGAGTGAAATTAATTTGATCTAATAATGACCACAGTGAAACACGAACCCTCGGCCGAGCTGCGCAGGAGAACAATGTCCCTGCGTCACCGCACACACCGGGTCAAGGCTACCGGGATAAGATTAGGACATTCCTGGCCGACGTTGTTCCTGGCAGCTCGGCGGTAGCGGCGGTGGCCCATAATGCATCACCCACTGATGCTGATTACAGCATATGTGTCACAAGGGAGGCTAAAATATCCCTCTGTGTCCATGCAGCGTTCATCCTCCCACATGCACACACACACACACACGCGTTTGTGTGAAGGAAACTATGAATTATAATGACATGGTGACATGATTTCTTTTCTTTAAAGAAGCTCTGGAAGTCGTATTTGTTCCCACTTGGTAATTCAGATTTGACTTGAGAGGCAACATCTTTTCTTTCAGTCTAATTGGATAAGACAGCGTCCCAGCGTAATGTAGTCCGACCTCGCTCTGTCTTTCAATATGACTAATTCCTAAATGTACCATTAGATTTTTTTTTAAGGAGTCTAGTGCACAAAAAATCTCATTTATTCTTCCTCTTTCCAACCGCGGCTGCTCATTATCTGGTTGAGGAGCAACATGCATTTTTTGAAAAATTGGCTTCAGGTTGGTTTTTTCCCTGCCGGGAGTTTTCTGAATGTCAAATGCGATGTCAACGCTCAGAGAGTTTCTTCTGGCTAATTGCTGTAAAATGATTAAATTTCAATGAGAGAGAGCTGTGTTTCATAAGAAGCTTATTTGCAGCTTCATTTGAATTTAAATTAAAAATAAAACAAAAACAAAAAAACAAACAGATGTGAGCCAGGTGTGTTTGCCAGGGCCCGAGGGAGCGAGTGAGTCTCACCATGGTTTTCTTGTCAGCTTTCTGGATGTTGTAACCGGTGATTTCACAGTTACCGTTGTCCTTCGGGGGCTTCCACTCCAACGCCACGTTGAAGCCCCAGACGTCCATGATCTTCAGAGCCTCCGGAGGCCCGGGGAGATCTGCAGGCAACAGAATAAACCATTCGCAGGCAAAACCAGAGTGAGTGTTTGGAGCTCAGTTTAACTATAGATATTGGTATTTGTTGCTGTTTATTGGGAGTCCTGCTTACCGACAATCTGCAGGTTGATAGTGGCCGTGTCTTCAACGTTCTCAATCTGCACCTGGAGGTTGTACTTCCCCGAGTGTTTTCTGTCCACCTTGCGTATGAACAGGATCGTGTCGACGTCGCTGTTCCTCACGTTGGCGACCGAGCTCTCCAGAGGTTCTCCGTCTTTGCTCCATGAGACCTTGGGCCTCGGCTTTCCCTGCAGGACCGGACCGGACCGGAGGAGGAGACAAGAGGACAGAGTTTCACTTAACGGTGATGAGATGTCGGGCGTCCTTTTTGTCACTTTACAGAAATAAAACTCAAACGTTCATAATCCTGAGCTTGGCGATGACTAGGGATGTCACAATAACTTGTTTTCACAATTAATCGCGGTATTAAACGCCACAATTAATTGATCGTAAAGATTCCTAAATACCGCCACTTTCCGAAAAAGATTATGTTGGAACTATATCGGCAGATGTGGCGCCAAAATAAAGGTAAAGGCACAGATACCGGTCCATTTATCTAACGTAACACTGAATTGGTAGGAATTTAAATGTCTGCGTGTCATTTGTATTGTAAAAAAAAAATATTAAAAATAAACTTAAACATTTGATATAGATGACAATTAATGACTTAAATATTTCAAACACTTCCCCTGGCGGATTAATAACTGGTCCTATATTAAGAGATTAGATGTAATTATATTTTGACTATATTTGATTTTACACATTCATATTGTTTTGAAATGTATTGATGCATAATAATCGTGATGATCGTAATACCGTGATTATTTCTCTGACAATAATTGTACCAAGAAAATCTATAATCGTGACATCCCTAGCGATGACCTATCCTTCCATGTAGAGCATGGAAGGATAGCACACTAAAGGTGCACTTCAGCTTTTAATGAGACAATGGCCCCTGAACTGAAATACAGAAGGTAAAAGGCCCCATCGCCATGTCACATCCAGTCCCCAGAGTCAATAGAGACTTTTAAATCCTCCTTACTGCTACTACTTGTTTATTTATAGCTCATTTGTATTTCTATTGCATTTTACTTATGTACTTTATGGTATTTTAATAATGGTATGTTTTTATTGATCTGTACAGCACTTTGGTCAACTTTGGTTGTTTTTAAAATGCTCTATAAATGAAGTTTGGGTTCAGCTGAGTTCAGTTCAGTTCAGTTGAGTTGAGTTCAGTTCAGTTCAGTTCAGTCGAGTCTCTTTGTGGTTGTTTCCAAATAGTTGAGTCCAACTGTAACACAGCGGCCACTTCTCTTAGAGGACACAACCTCGTGTAAAGGTGTCACCTTTCAAAGCCGTTGAGGACATCAAAGGCAAAACTGAAATGTCCACTTTTGATTCAATACTTTTGAGTTTTACAACATGATGTACGATCACATTATTCCAGTTAATGTATTATGTACAAAATTAGGAATTACTTAGATGAAATGGGCGAAGAGAGAAACCAGTTTTTAAATGTTTTTTTCATATTGATTTCATCCTTCTTTCTGCACCTTCATTTTAATTTTTGATTTTAACACATGAATAGTGTCTCTGCCTCTGTGCTTGTTTATACTGTGTCAAGTCATGAGTCAAGCTCCTGGGTGATTTGATGTTGATTTTTAAAAAATGAATGAGAGTTATTATTTATTTAGTCTAATGTGCACTGCACCTGGAAAGGAATCAAGAGGTTGACACTCTCTCCAACTTTCCTGATGAGAGTCTGGCGTAGATTTCTGGGGAGCCAGATTTTAGGACGTTCTGTGCAAGAAATGAAAGAAAACACAAAGTAAGAAGCAAAAGAGAGAGAGAAAGTGGAAGAAAGTGAAGAAGCTCAAGGATGAGTTTGTCTTTATCGTGTCTCATGTTTCATATCGCTCCGCTACCAAATCTTTTTCTACTCACGCATGATCTCTCTGATGGTGACGGGCTGAGCCAGAGTGGCGGGGCCGCTGGGACCGGCCATGTTGTAGGCTCGCACCCGGAACTGCAGCTTGTCCCCGGTGGTCAGGTCTTTGACGATCAGGGACGTCCGCTCGGTCAGACCCTCGATGGCCGGTATCCATTCATCAGCTGGGGCCGAGAAAACACAAGATTCACGTGACTGCAGATGTTTCTAAAGGTGATAGTTCAACATTTTGGCAAATTGGCCCATTGCCATAATCCCTATGGTCATAGCAGTAGGTTCGTTATCTTTAATTGTCGACGCAAGCTATTTTTAGAACGGCGGAGCAGAGCCGTGAGCTGCACAGAGCTATGCTGTGGAGGCTAAAGGAATTTCTTGGTTTCCCTCATCAAACTCATCAAATACACAATCCAACAACTCCAAAACGCTCTGGTGGACAAGCTGTGACCTGCACATTCACCACGCTATGAGATAATAACACAACGTTACGAGACAGAGTTGTTTTAGAGGTAAATACAGAGACTGCTTGCCGAAAAACTGTCCCTGAACGCAACACGCATCAGCGGTTTTGCATGAATTTGCCTCTGAAACAACTCTGTCTTGAAGGCCACAACTTGTCCACCAGAGCGTTTTGGAGTTGTTGGATTGTGTATTTGATGAGTTTGATGAGGGAAACCAAGAAATCCCATGAGCCTCCATAGCGTAGCTCTGAGCAGCTCGCCGCTCTGCTCCGCCGTTCTAAAAATAGCTTTCACCGACAATTAAAGGTAACGAACCTACTGCTAAAACTATAGGGATTATGGCAATGGGCCAATTTGCCTTTAACGACAGAGAGAGAGAGAGAGAGAGAGACAGGAGGAGGAGGTGCGACATGCAACAATCAGGGATGTTGTGATAACATGGTTTTGAGTCTGGCGCTCCAGCCGCATGCAGCACTTACTGCCCTCCTTGCAGTACTCAACCCCGTAACCCTCGAGTTCAGACGAGCCGATCCTCTCGGGCGCCCGCCACTTGAGCGAGATAGTAGTGTCGCTGATGTCGTCCACAGACAGTCCGATGGGCTCACTTGTAGGAGCTTAGAGAGGCAGAGGGCAGATAAATGGCCTGTGTTAGTCAGTTACAGCATTAACGCAATCATCTCAGAGCAGATTACCGACCAAGTGGATGAACCCGGTCATGAATTCACAAATTATGTAAAGTAACTAACAAGGTTTCGTCTCTATCGCCACCATCCATCACAACTTTACTTCTGTAATCCACTGTCTAATTTTCACATGAACGTTTCATTTCATACATATATACATTAGATCAGAAAAGACAGCAGGGTTATTTTACAAAATCTGCCAGCGGAGAGTGAGTAATGTGACAAAGGACACGAGGTTTTTAAATATAGTGTGTTGTTGTAGATTTACTGACATGTCAGCGTGGGCCTGCAATGCTTCCAGTGGCATCTCCTCTGTCACATGACATGCAGAACATCCGTCATGACCGAGCCGTCAAAATTAAATACTGACGTGAATATTTTTCTCAAATTAACGGGGATGAAACTAGACAAGGTGAATTTTGTGTGTGAAAGGTGAACAGGTCCTCGTGTGTGTTTTTGTGGAGCGATTCTGAGAATGATTTATCAGTGATGTCAATTTATAGGTACTGTAAGGTTGTTTCTCAGCTACAAATGTTTCAGTGGCACATCTAATTTCACAAACACGAAGCACATACAGTATAGTGTCATCAAAAATAATTTTACAAGCAGCATCATTATTATAAGCTTTATTTAGTTGAAATTATGATCTCACTGTTTCTGTCTCTATCTGCTAAATTAACCTCAAAGTAAAAATAGACACAAATAGTCCAAAATAAAAGTTAATAGATTAAAATTCATTCATGTTGCAAAGAGCTGTAAGTCAGTCTGGTTAGTGTAAAATAGCTCTTTGGTCCTGGTGGCCACACAATGTCAAATGTGCAGTAATAGCTGTAGCTGTAATTCCTTGTTGTAGTTGGTTGTCTTGTGTTGTGGATGTATTTGTGTGTTTTTTTTTGCACATCGACTGCAGCTGGTTTGTGTTTAACATCAAAAAGTGTGTCCCTCAGGATGTGATTTTAATTCACGTTAAGAGGCTTTTGCAGCACAAGCAACAACTAAAAGCAAGCAACCAGTGTCACAACAAATTTGTGAAAAAGGTGTGAGCATAAAGCAAAGAGGCTGATGAAAAAACACTATTATTATTTCAGTGTTTAGTGCTGGGATTTAGGATCTAAAGCCTCTGTTTTAGTCAGGAGGAAGAAACATGGAGCAGTGTGTGCTGACACCAAAAGAAGCTCATACAGTGAATTAACATAAACTGTAATCACTATTCTGATGAGATGATTGAAGCTTTGTCTCTTAGTGATGCACAGGCAGGAAGTCTCCATAGTTTTTCTAACCCAGTGGTGATCAAGTGTTTGTGTAAAATGCTGCATAAAGTGTCCTTTTTTATTATGAAATTATTGCTTAAAAATTCTTCTTGCACTGGGAAACAGCCAACTCAGGTGTAAAATCATTAACACCTCCAGCATCCAACATATTGATATACAGTAAATGGTTCCCAGCAGAGCCCTGTCCTCTGCTCTCAGGTTGGTTGTGGAGGCATCTACTGTATGTAGCTGTCCTGGTGTAAAATATACGACTGCTGCTGCTGCTGCTGCTGCTGCAAGGTGCAGCACACGTGGAGAATCTTTCAAGTGCCAACAACAAAGGACATCTGTCAGTCATATATTTTTACGATGTTGCAACAACTTGTCAACACCACCACGAGGACGGACGGACGGCTGAAAGGTGCTCAATTCAATTTTAGTTACGGCCTTGTCGTTGCCTGAGGTGAAGGCCTCACGTCAGAGTCTAAGTATACAGGGATGGTAACACTGTCGGTCAGAGGTCAAGGATCTCCCGGGGTTTAGAAAGTCACTGTAGCTCAGGTTAGTCCGGGATAACCGTTGGTAAACTTTTGACATCATCATGACAGGACAACCATGTAATAGGCTTTATGCACAGCTCCACTCTGTCTAACATTATTGGACAAACTGATTAATCCAGGTGTGTCTGACCATTGTTGTGACTACTGAGGTCAGAGTCAGACACACCTGGATTAATCAGTTTGTCCAATAATGTTAGACAGGAAATAAAGGAGCTTGTTTAAATTCAGGAAGTAGTGGAGCTGTGCATAAAGCCTATTACCACATCATGCGTAATACTCAGATACGTCAAAATATGTGTATGTCAGATATTTGCACCACTGAAATATGCAGCCAATCTTTCACATATGAACAAAACTGAGGATCATTTCGACCTCTAAAAACCTACACGACAAGGCAACATCTCAAAACGAATAATGCCTACTGCCAACAGGTTGCGGCTCTGGCTCTGGCTCTGGTTCAGCAGGAGGAGCAGACTCAGCAGCAGGGGCCGTCTCCTCTGCAGGGGGACCACTTTCTGTCGGGGGGGCACCCTCTGCTGGCGGCCCCTCGCCCTCAGCTGGAGCCGCCGCTGCCTCTGCCTCTGCAGGTGCAGCTGCTGCTGCCGGTTCCTGCTCTGCCCCAGGAGGCGGAGGTGCAGGTGCCTCCTCCGCCTCAGGTTTGCTCACTTCCACCTCTGCTGGCGCCTCCACCGGGGCATCAGCCGGGGCATCAGCCGGGGCATCGGCCGGCGTCTCCTCCGCTGGTTTCTTCTCGGCCGTCTTAGGAAGCTTTGGCTTGGGCATCCTCTCTCAGAGTGAAGCAGTCCTCCTGCTGCTGCTGCTGCTGCTGACTGAAGCTGGTGTTTGCACAGTACGTGTCCTCCTTTTCTCCTTTTTGCAAAAACAACGACTCCCTCTAAACCTTTGCTTATGCTCTCATCCTCTCCCTCACTCTATTGTTCCCTCCTTGCAGTCCGGTCCCTGCTGTAGTCACAACAATGCTTCTTCTTCTTCTCCTTCTGCAGCCAGCCAGCCAGCAGCCTCCACAGTAGCACGAACCCCTCTGTGTTAAGCAGCTGGTCCCAGCAGAGCCGAGTGCTCCCTTCGCCATTATTTATAGAGAGGAATGCCATGGATAGTTTCCTAATCAGCTGTCTTACAAGCGATTGGCCACCTGCATACAATGATAGTCCCTCTTAAATCAACAAGTGGAGGATGAGATGGTCGTTAAAAATCACCGATAGGCAAAACCTGAGCTCTCAGCATGAGGGATCCTGTTACAGAGAGCTGAGAGTCTGGATCAGGAGCTTCAGGCCTCGGTAGCACACTTTGATTATTTCACATTTCACATTTCAATTAAAATAGTTTTCTCTTCATGCTGCTGTTTTGATTTTTTACTAGTGACCAGACTTGCCTCAATAACGTTGCTTTGGGTAAACTCTGGACTATATCCCTTCAGGACACTTGGATTGCCACGGACGAGCGGCGCGGAGGAGTATTTCAAGGTTTTTGTGTAGTTTTATGGACCTTTTTGTGTCGGGTGCTATTATTGACTCTCATATGAAGTTTTCGTTGGACTACGAACCCCCCTCCCGGGTCTCCAGATGCACTTTGAGGAATAAAACACTTCAAAAATTCATCAGAATGAGGGTGAGTCACTAATGACTGAATTTCATTTTTTGGTGAACTATTCCTTTAATGTGGCTCTATAACATCAAATATATAGGACTTAACCAGCAACAATTAACTAACGGGGGTCGGTCTGGGCCTGAATGTGCCCTCTTTGTTTTAACAGCGTGAACAGTACAGATGCATCTTGGGCCGCGGTTTAAGGACGACCAGGTCAACTGTGACCCTCCGCCTCGGTGGAACTGCACACGCTGTGTTTCACCAAGTGCTTGCTCATGGTCATTGTTGGATCTCTATAAATAATTTTTATAGACAGTTCAGTCTAGACTTGTTCTATATCAAAAGTTCCCTGAGGTAGCCTCCTCCTTCATAAATAAAAATGGGTTTGACTGGACTATTTATATGCATGTGGTGCTTTTACAAAAATCATTCACCCATGCATAAACTCCTCTATCCGTCACCTGTGGGGATGGCACAGACACACATAAACACACATAAACACACATAAACACACACACACACACACACACACACACACACACACACACACACACACACACACACACACACACACACACATAACCCTAACTCAGCAGTGACCTCTGTATCATCTACTGTATGTGCAACCCACATTTTTGTGACACAGTCAGACAATCCGCAGACTTCGAGGATTACAACAAACGTAGGGAAACCATGACCCCGTTCTGGTCACGACCACATCTCAACCAGACCCTGTGACCTGCGAGAAACCTTTAAGACTGAGCAAACCAGGCGTGACACAACCCCGGAGCCATCGAAAAGTCAGACATGTCACAACATCATCACCATCCACCACCACCGTGGCGTGCGTCTGTCTGCAACAGTTTCCGCAGCGAGCGAGCTCCTTTCACTGAACACGCAGCGGAGGGCAAATGTGTCAAAAAAAAAAAAAGAAAAAAGATTAAAGTGCTGCACGTGATGCGGAGCAAGTGGAAACGTGCAGGTGTAGACTCACCGACTGGCACAAAGGGCTGCGAGGCAGGGCTGTGACGAGACATGCCGATGCCATTGACAGCATAAACTCTCATTTCGTACGGCACGCCTTCAATCATCCGCTTGGCTTCATAGGTGGTTCCAGCGAAAGGGTCAAAGTTCAGCCGCATCCACCTGTAGCTCTGCTTCTTCTTCCTCTCCAACACATAACCTGAGGATCAGGGTGGATACAGAACAATGAAGGAGGACGGAGGAGGAACCACAGAATAATTTCATTTTTATTTATTTTTTATTTATGTATTTTTATAGTTTGAAAGAAATAGATACTGTACATATTAACAATAGTTGGTGGTGCCACACAGAACAGTATAGAGGTTTTTTGACAGACGTTTTGGACAAACAGGACATAGGACATAAATAATGGCACAACGACAGAATAGCAGATCAGCTTTTAGACATTAAATCTAGAAAAGGTTGCCAGATTTAAAAAAAGATTTCCTCTTTAGCAGACATAATGTGCATGATTTTCTCCAAGTGTAATACTGTACTACATTTCCCATCTCTCTCAACCGCATTTCAATTGTAGGAAACCTTTCAGATAATTGTATCAAATTAACCATTTTGATGTGTTTTATGTGTTTGTTTGTGTGTTTGTTTTTTTGTTTTTTACCAATGATTGGCTGCCCGCCGTCAAACTTCGGGGGGTCCCACTGGACAACACAGGAGTCCTCTCCCACGCTGAGGACTCTGGGAGCCTGAGGAGGATCGGGAACATCTGGGAGGGAAACATTGATCAAAAAATATTTAATATTTTACTTTAATTGGTGTCCTGTGGAGGTGCATCTCAATACATTAGAATATCATGGAAAAGTCTATTTATGTCAGTAATTCAATTCAAAAAGTGAAACTTAATACATTATATAGATCCATTACACAAAGAATGAAACATATGGCTTACATTTAATGAAGACCTACAATTCAGTATCTCAAAACAATTGAATATTACAAAAGAACAATTTTTCTTTTTTTTTTTTTTAAAGCGTTTTTAATATGGAAATGTTTACCTTCTGAAAAGTACATCCATCTATATGCACTCAAAACTTAGTTGGGGCTGTTTGACTTAAACTACTGCAAATGGACTTTTCCATCATATTCTAATTCATTGAGATGAACCTGTACGTCTGTGGTAATTGGCTTTGACAAGGTGTGCGACGCCTCAATGTTGTTGTTTGTTAATTTGACTGTGAGTTTCTGTCTCACCGACAACTTTGACGTTGATGTCTGCCGTGTCCTCGCCAGCAGGGTTTCTGACCACGACGGAGTAGACTCCCTCGTCCTGCCTCTCGGCGCCCTCGATGGTGAAGACACAGTGGCCCTTGGTGGTTTCCACACGGACCCTCCCGTCTCCCTCTCCAAGGACCTGACGACGACAACAACCAGAGAGGAGTTACTGGATCTGCTGGTCACTCTCCTCTCACCCTAAACTGTGTGATGACGTCTCTATTGGACATATACTGGAGGTGAAGATGACGGTACGGTAGATGACATAGATGAATGCTTTAACACTTTCCAATTCAACGTTCCTTTCAGTCTTTGTGCAAATCATGCTTCTCAAGGACAGTAGCACATGTCGATTTGAACACACGACTCCAGATGTCACCATGCAGATGCAGAAACGGTGCTTAAAAGGGACAGTTGTGTGCATTTCTTGTCATTTAAAAGACATAATTATCAAAACTGTTATTCTATGTGAAAGTGTTTAGCCCTTTGAGTCTTTAGATTCTTGTCTGGTGTCTGATTAGTCTGAAATTCAGACTAACAAGGAGTCCTGCAACAGATGGTGCAGCTGTCACAGAGCCCATCAGTTTAACGAGACAGAGGAAACTTAGAGAGACTAAACAAAAACACAGAAGAACTGAGGCAAGTACCTTTGTAAAACCATGTACTGAGGAGAACGGGCGTTTTTTTTAAAGGGTAGTCATAACAAATACTGCTTTAAAAAGGTTGTTTGTGCACTTTGTGTGAAGGCAACTGAGAAACAAAACCTGATAATAACTCTAGCACTAATCTTACTGCCTGCCTACGACCACTGCACTTCACTGTGAAGCACATCGATCCTGGTACAATACCTAAAGTCACTACATGACCTACAGGGAAATGTTAAGAATCTAAGTGAAACAGGAAGTACCAGTAATAGTAATCTGAAAAAAAAAAAAGATCTAAAGGTCGACTCTCTGGCTAAAGAAGCAGCTTTTGAATCAGAAAAATTGACCTTTTCACGCTGTAGAAAACAAGCTCCTTTTAACTTTTCTCTGCTGATACCTGCAAATCTGATTTTAATACCACAAAATGTAAAGTTTTATTTGATTATATACACTATTTATGTGTTTGACAGGGTCGTTTTTGCACATTGAAACATTGAAAATTACAAACATGTACTTACAGTTTCCTCTGACCTGTGTCTGTCTGAAAGAAGATTCAAACATGCTCTTACCGTACTGACATGGTGGGACACGGGGTAACACTGCATGCAGTTATTCTATTTTATTTTATTTTTTGCTTTCTTTTGACACATAAAAGCAAAACACACACACACACATGAAGGCTGTTAAAGCTGCTTTCTCTCCGTCGTTGTGTCTGCTGCAGCCTGTTCTGTCTCCAGGGTTGTAAATGAATGAAACTCAACCTGTTAAGTCGGGTCGTTCGCAAAATCAATTCTCCTGTGCTCCGGTGGCGGCTGCGTGCATTAGCTTTTCAACACATCGAGAGGTAACACGACTACACAGGGCGAACTCATTGTCAAAGTGCACACATGGGCACAAGCTGAGAGGCACGATGGCAATGCTGTCAACAATCAGACATGGATTTTGAGAGTCAGAGTGCTACAAGCCGGATGTATTCATATGGGACGTGCACACTTACTTCCCCATCCTTCACGGTCCAAGAGGTCGTCGCGCCTCCTTTCTCCTCTCCATCGGGTTTTACAGAACTAGCCTACATTTGAGCAGAGCAAAGCGGTAAAAGCCGAAGAGAACCAAGAGGCCGTGGTGGCGCCTCTCTTTCTCCCCAACTCAAAGATCAGTAGGCTGGTAGGCATCATTGATTTGAGCTGTTAGTGGTACTGTACTACGCTATAAGCCAAATGTTAGACACATCGTCAGATCTACAGAACTGTGCCGTATAGTTAGTTGATAAAAAGTGTAACAACTCAGCTTGTATTAATTTATATCTACTCCACATATTGATTAAATTTGCCAACATTTTCCTGAAGTAAAACATTTCAGCATTACTTCAAGTTGTCCTGAAGCCTCTGGTTTCAGACTTTACTTACTGATTTTTTTGGGGTGGATGACAGATCAGTAACACGAGTCGTTGCCTGTTTTACCTTTTCTCCTTTGGTCCAGATAACGGTGGGAGCAGGGTCTCCGGTGATGGGGACGTCCAGACGCAGTTTGTTGCCCGCCACCACCACGATGGTTGACTCAGGGGTGCGGCCCATACAGTCCAGGTGAATCTTAGGAGGATCTTAAAAAGTGATTTAAAGGGATAGTTCAACATTTTGGCAAATTGCCCCATTGCCATAATCCCTATAGTTTTAGCAGTGGGTTTGTTACCTTTAATTGTCGGTGCAAGCTACTTTGAGAACGGCGGAGCAGAGCCGCATCAAATACACAATCCAACAACTCCAAAACGCTCTCGTAGACAAGTTGTGACCTGCACATTCACCACGCTATGAGATAATAACGGAGCGTTACGAGACAGAGTTGTTTTCGAGGTAAATACATGCAAAACCGCTGATGCGCGTTCCCGTCGGGGACAGTTTTTCAGCAAGCAGTCTCTGCATTTACCTCTAAAACAACTCTGTCTCATAACGTTTCGTTATTATCTCATAGCGTGGTGAATGTGCAGGTCACAACTTGTCTACGAGAGCGTTTTGGAGTTGTTGGATTGTGTATTTGATGAGTTTGATGAGGGAAACCAAGAAATTCCAGCAGCTCGCGGCTCTGCTCTGCCATTCTAAAAATAGCTTGCACCGACACTTAAAGGTAACAAACCTACTGGCTACTGGTATAGCTATAGGGATTATGGGCCAATTTGCCAAAATGTTGAACTATCCCTTTAAGAAGGACATGGTTGAAATGAACAGAGCGGTGCACTGAGGTTTTGTTTTGCACACTACAAGAGAATGAGTTTGTCGTTTACCTTGGCGCGGCACGTAATCGATCTTCACCTCTGGGGGACACAAGAAAAAAGAAAGTGAGAAAAAGATACAAGTTTAAATTAGCTTTCATGTGCTGAGGATGAAACTGAAAAAAAAGTTTTACCCAAGAAATTGAGTTTGGCAGAAAGGTTGAAAGCGTAGCCGTCTGGTACAAAAGTGTAGTCGCCCTCGTCCTCTGGTTTCACATCATCGATGGTCAGTTTGTGGTTCCTAAAATAAGAGTTTCCAAGAGTTTCACTTCACGGTGTGTGTATGCAACATTTGTAATGCACGCATGAAAGTGTCCTCACCTGCCGATGTGTGTGATATTCACTCTGCCTTCGGCCTTGACTTCGATCCCGTTCTTGTACCAGGTTCCCCTCACGTTCTCGTCTGACACTTCACACTTGAAAACTGCCTGGTCCTTCGCCTTCACCGTCAGGTCTGCAATGCTCTGGTAGACCTCCAGATCTTTCTCTACACACACACACACACACACACAGGTTCAGAGTGCAGACAGTGGAAAGGATGGAGGTCGTCAGTCGTCAGGGGAGGTGCTACTTTATGAGGCATAAGAATAAGATGCACTAATATGATCATGTGTGAGGATAATGCGATAAAAGCAGAGATGCAGCTATTGTATGTGAGGATAATATGGTAATAATATGTTCAAGTGTGAGGTGTTCATTATCTTTGTGCAGCCTTTGTGTGTTGTATCATAGCAACAGACACAAAGGGGAATAGTTAATTGGATTTATGGTAGAAAATGAAGTGGGAGGATATGAAGACCAGATGCAGGAGCTTCAGGGCTAATACGGTATATCACAAGAAATAATGTACATGGGAGTTATTAAAGTTATCCCTAAGAAATTGTTATCTGGGCGCGATGACTCACACCATGCTCCCTGTAAAGGTTACAGGAGTTTTTACGTCAGCTCGCCTCGCCACGTCAGCAGGGGAGAGCAAATAACATGTGAATGGCATTATAATGGAGGTTCGGTGTTGATCCCTGCTGCACGGTGGCAGCTGCTGATTCTTGGCAGACGGATGTAGTGGTCGATCGACAGGCCAAACAAACTTAACAACAGCGGGAGTGGGAACAAAGACTGGGTTCAAATCTACACACAACAACTCCTAGGAGACACACATGTGCATGAATATATATATACTGTATATATATTCACATATTTAGCTGCAGAATAACTACATTATACCTCCTACTGGAAAACACAGGTGGTGAAACGGTGATGAAACATTGATTATATCTCCTACAGGAAAACACAGACTGATGGGTTTCATTTTGTTTCCTAATGATACGGAGCTAATGGTGCTACGATGAAATGATTACTGGGTGGGAGGGAAAAAAAGGAAAAAAAACGGAGGGTGAGACTATCTGAGGTTTATATTTTGCCTACGTCCATGTACTGATGGGTTTGAACCGTCACCATCCATCATTTTTAGATCACCTGTGGATTCAAATAAAGAGCTCTGAGCACATGTTTCCAGCTTCAACAGCAAAAAAAATGTCTTAAATGCACTAAAAAAAAACCACCACATGATTGAAAAAATCTAATAATGAAACTTACAAATTTCTGAGGGGACTGGTGCAGATCTGTCATCAGCATCACCAGGCCGCTGAGAGTTGGTACTAGAGGAAAATCTATCATCTAGTAATAAAACATACTTTTAAACCACAACTTTCTCTTTATATGACTTTTTTTTTTACTGTCATGGAGGATTTGTGCATAAAATATTGAAGACTTTTGAAGCTAATAAAAGATGAGGTCGCTCCAGCTGAATGAGTGCATGTGTGTGTTTCTGAAATTTCAAGTTTTATTTTTCTCAAATATTGAAGATTTTTGAAGCTAAAAGACGAGGTTGCTCCAACTCTGACTGCCTGAATGAGTGTGTGTGTGTGTGTGTGTGTGTGTGGTATTTTCTGTTCTAACCTACTGGAATTTCAGGTTTTATTTTTCTTTGACAAAGAAACGACAACACAGCAAACAAAGAACACAGAGAGAGAGACCTGTGCCCTTCAGGTGAAATATTGTCCATGTTTTCTAACTTTAGCTGGTATGCACAAACCACCGCAGTAACCTTGGCACAATGGTGCGAGTGATGGCAAGAGCCATTACATCCCAAGGATAGACCGCATGCCAAGAGAGGCAAGGCCACATGACTATTGGTGGGGCATGAGAACGGGCACTTGGAGTATTTGCCACTGACAAGAAAAAAAAAGATTCATACTCATACTGTACTCACAGGACGCCTGACACTCACCCTGCACCATGAGCTCAGCCATTGACTCGCCGCCATTTGTTTTAACCTTGTAGTGGCCGCAGTCTTCCTTCGTGGCCTCATTAATGATCAGAACATGTTTGCAGCCGTCCTTCTTGAAGCGATACTTGAGAGCCTCGTCTCTTGTCAGCTCCACGCCGTCTTTCTCCCTGCACAGAAATTCACACAAGAAATCAGGCTGGTTTGTGATTAAATATATCACACAACAGTTTTTTTTTGGGCAGCGATTCAAGAGCTGGACGAAACAACGCATGGAGCGAGTCCAAGCCCAAAAGGTCTGCTTACTATTTTTGGAGCTTTCAGCCACATCTCACATTGATACATGTATGGCCACTCGTTTTCACATGTCCCAGGGTTCACGTTTAGGTCACATGATGACAACTGAGCCAGCTCGATTTACTGAATGAAGTCTGTGAGATGTTGTTGAAAGCTATGAAAACAAGTGTTGGGTGACCTTTGAGCTGACAGCAGATTCCTAAACACTGTCCCCAGGGATCAATAATGGACATCCACGCTCAGGGTGGACACATAATTTCACCTAGAGAGTTTGTAAAGGTTTGTACTCCAGTACATTTGTGACTAACAGAGTGTGTTGTTCTGTATTGATCAGTGGCTTCTTTTTTACAGGAATTTTTTTTTTTGACCCAAGTAAAAGCCAGCCCACACATTTGCAGCAGCTTTCTCCTTCAGATAAAGGTCACATTGGACATAGTAAAATGCTGATGTGATCTTTTCATTGAGGTAGCCTAGTAATTTACAGCTTCAGTCTGTCACAGAGGTCTGGCATCTGTCTGTGGACATAACAAACTCAAATGCCATCTGCTGGGTGCCTGAGCAACAAACTAAACATTTGCTTTAAATTGAAAGACAGACTTTATTAGACCTGATTAGATTTGATTTAATGGCACTTAACCTGTGTGAGCCTCTTTAATCAACCCACGGCTCGCTGATTTTATTTATGGAGGCTTATTGCTTTAGAAACTTAATGGCTTGTGGGGGTTTATGCCAGTAGTTTTGAGTAATGATACAGTTTTTGTTGATTATTTTTTAAGATCTGTGTGAGGCATGAAAATTCAGCTACTAAAAAATAGATGATTTGTGAGCGTAGAGAAAAATAGCTCACCATTTAACATTGGCTCCTTCCTCTGAGACTACACACTCCAGCTCCACCCGCTCACCCTTCATCACCATCTGATCCTCCAGATTCTTCACAATCGTGACAGGAGGCTCTGCAGAGAACAGATAAGAATGACAGACTCCACTGCAACTCTTTATCTTGCAAAATGTACATTATCTTGTTTGTTTCCTGTGAAGCTTAATTACCTTTAACAAAGAGCTCAGTGGTGCTTTTTTCCTCCCCCACCACACAGGTATATGCAGCATCATCTGCCAAGGAGCAGTGGTTGATGGTGAGGTAGCGCATGTTGCCAACGTTCTCAAATATGTACCTTGACAAAAGACAGGAGGATTTTCACACTTTTAATCAATTTAACACTTAAATAAAACATATAAAACATGATATTTTTCACGAAACTTACTTGCTGGTGATGTGATTAAAGGAGCAAGTGGGGAATTCAGTCATATGTTCATGAAAAAAGAAACAAGAGAGAGAGAGAGATGAAAAACTCAAATTATAATAGTAGTAACCTATATAGTTTTGATAATGTATTGGTAAAGCATGTTTGATGGAGCCATGGTGAACTCAAACCTTCCAGTCGGTTGAATCTCTTTCCCGTTCTTCAGCCATTTCACATCAACATCTGCATTGGCGACCTGGACTGCCAGTTTTATTTTATGCCCCTTTGTCACTTGGTAGGCAGGATCCAACTTTTTGAGGAAAACTGTGTGTCAGAGAACACAAACAACATTTAACACTGATCCTTTATATTTTGTGAGGATACAGTATGCGACTTCACAAACTCTAAACTCAGACCTTCGCTCTTCTTCTCCTCCTTCTTCTTCATCTGCTTCAGCCTCTTCAGCATGCCCCTCAGGTCGGTAATGCCGTACTGGAAAGCGATCTTCTCGTACTCTGAAGCAGGAGCAGTCTTGAGGATGTCCCACACGTCCACATCGGGCTCAGAGCTCATCACCACAGTTCTGATACAGATAAACCAGCCAGAGGAAGATGTTAACGCCAGTTAGAAAGTGAGAAAGTTGCATTATAAACACAGTGCAAAGAGGGATACACTGACAGTTCATTAACAGATTGGCTATTTATTTCACACACAGTTAATTCACTGATAACTGTTACGAAGCAACTAACAAGCAAGTGATGATTCGTCAACTTCATACATTGTTTACTAATTCATAGCAAGTAGGCTAAATGATGTCAGTGTTTGAAAACAGACTCTGTAAGTTAATTCAGACCAAATAGACAAGATGAAAACTACCAAAATGCTGTACTTAGCCTAATCGTTTGTTTGATATTGCAGCTTTTATAATCCTACATACCTTTTCCTTTTATCTGAATCAGATAGACTTGGACTTTTTGCTGTCTCGGACTTCATAAAAAGAGACGATATGATCTTACATACTGTATTTTGTACTAGTTTATGCGAAGATCATGCAATGCGTCCAAAACCCTACCAGTTGGGCCTGACAAGATTATTTTTCTCGATCAGTTTAAAAAGAAATGTGTTGCGTGTTTATATTTTGACATTATGATCCAGCGAACACAGATTTATTTTACAAATAAAATAAATATCTACTGGGTGTGTCACATGCGTGGTAATGACGACTGACGTCAGAGGTCAGGTGTTGAAGTTAGCGGTAAAGCTAGCTAGTCGCTACAGACAAGTATAGAAAACAAACATTGGAGCGGAGCGGAGGAAGAGTGAAGAAAGAGAGAGAGGTGGAAAAGAAAATTACGATGATATGGTGAAGTTCGGTTAAAGTTAAGTATATTTAAATAAAAAAAAGTTGCTACTTAGCTTGTTGCCATTAGCAAAGAGCTAGCTAGAGAGGAGGAAGCTAGCGTTGCTAAGGACGGTAACGCGGCAACAGCAGCTAACATGGCAACAACAGCTGAAGTCGATCCAACTGGAAAACGGAAGAGAGCCACAGCCCACCTGCTCCACTTGAGGAGGCTAGGCAGGCTCAGAGGTTGCGCTAGACTTTTTCGTCGCCGGTCATTTTGACTGACGGGGTCATAAAGATTCCGTCATAATCTATTTTTACCGGTCACTTTATCTATTTTTTTAAATGATAATAATGCCATATTCAATAGCATTCAATTTTAATTCATGTTTAATTCATATCAAGTCCAAACAAATTGAACAGAGAATGCTCCGGAGCAGAGTCTGCGTCAGAGCACATCTAACTGTGGGGTCAGTCACAGTCAGTGAATGCGGGGGTCACTTTCTGCCACTCAACATCTAAATACAACGTAAATACCTGATGATGACATCAGTTTTCTGTCAACAATCAACAAGCTAACCCATGTGTTATACCAAAACATCCAAAGGAGCACGTTTTCACATAGGCACCGCATAGTGCACCGGCGTTAGCTCTCTCTCTCTCTCTCTCTCTCTCTGTGCCTCTCATTTCTCTTTTACGCACGCAGCCACTGCGCATCACTGAAACAACTGAAGCTATAGACCACAGCCAGATGCAGCACAAATTCAGACAGGACAAGACCCACTCAGCTTTACGTGTTATAAACAATGCCACGGCGGGCAGAATACATTAAAATAAGGCTTAACGTTACCTTTGGAAGAGTTGTGTGCGGCGAGTGTGTGAAACGGTGATGTCCTGCCCCCACCGCTCTACCTGTACCTACATCCATGACCTGTACCGAGACACACCGCTGTGTAGCAGCTACGTAACTTAACAGCTGACTACTGTCGGCCCCTCGGACACTGCAGCTGAATCTCGCCCGTTAAATCATTATCGACCGTCATATTTGCACTGACACGACTCCCATCAACATTTAATCCACTTGTAATGTTTGGAGTTTGAATACTGCGGGAAGCTTTCTGTCTTCTTCTCTGTTGTTGGTGTTTATGTGTGGCAGCGCTACAGCGCCACACACGCTCCACACAGGCCTGGAGGAGGTACTACAGCGTTTTCTACTGAGCGCACCAGCCAGCTGTGAGGTTTTTTTTTTTTTAATCTAATTCTCACCATAGTGACTTTGAGACATTGTATATGTTTTATATCGTTATCCACTGCTCCATTTATTGATTATCCGCCGGCTTCATTGTAAACAAATGCACATGGCCAGACAGCCATGGCTGTGAATTGCAATCTGTCAAAATGACGGATGGCCTCAAAATTTTTCCGTCACCGTTTTAAAAAAACGGTCAATGACGGAAAATATCCGGTTAGCTGCCCCTCAATTTATTTTTCCACTCGTTTTTACACATTTCAATGAAAAAAAAAAGTTAAAAATGAACTGAGAACAACAACGTTTGGACTCTACATCAGTCTTTTTACAGTCTATGGTCTGAACTCATCGGGACTCTGATGTTGTCGAGAAGAAAGGGGAAGTAAGGTAACTTAGGCTATTTCTCATTATTATTATGATCAACTATCCTAATATAAGTAGTAATTATGTAATATTTACTGTGTTTCCAATGTGTTGTGTTTATACAGTACAATGACACTGGTTAGTTTCGTAAATATTCTTGCATTATTGATACAGTGTAGGCTAAATCCTGTATGATGCAGGTTATGTTGCTTAACGTTAATTGCTCTTGGTCTGCCTGTATGAATCTCTCTCTCTGTCTTTCTTTGTTTGAGTGTGTATAGGAAGAATCCACAGTGGAAATATGGGACATGTGGAAAATAAGGTGAGTTTGTTTGGTTTATTATTATGTCAACATCACATGGTTCAGATATTGTTGCAAATATGTCCTGTTAACTTACTGTAGCTCAGTATTTAGACAGGTCTGTCACATTTCTGTGTCCCTGGAAACACTTTTGTTGACAATTTGATGTAGTTGTTTTCTGAATGTGTGTCTTTGCATCATGGTTTCAGTGTATTGACTCCTCAGGGCCACCATAACAGTCTGAATCATGCATCTGTATTTTGTTGTAGGCGAAGCATTAGCATTGGTATTGGTGGCTTAGGAGATTATTACTTCAATCATGTATTTCTAAATCCTGCATGATAGAATATACCTTCAAGCGTTGATTTTGTCCTTGGGGTTATGATCATGTGCTGTAGTCTTTCAGTGTAAATCCTGTATGCTACAAGTGTTTCCAATAGATAAAAACCTTGGGGTGCTAGGAGAGCAGAATGGATTGGAGACAGTGTGTGTAGGGGCCCAGAACACAGTATATGGCCTTGCTCATGCTGCTGGGCTTTCTCATGGGAACTGTACAGTCAGTAATAGTCATATGTTTGATAAAAGTGTGCATTATCAACTACTATGTAAATTTCCTCTTAAGATTGTATACATACATTTTATTTTTTCCATCTTTTTGATACTTTTCTAGAGTGAACACATTACATCTCCCACACATACATCTGCTCTCCCCCTGGTTTTACTACACCTGTCCACCAGGTGCCCTCAGTGACTTTTCTTCCTCAATCATGTGATCGCTGACTGCATTTGCTTTTGCAAGTGTTGTATGCAGCATACAGTTTCCAGTTAACTCCTAAGTTCATCACTACAGTACAGCAGTTTTTTAAGTATCTGTTAGATTTCCTAAGTTGCCTGAGTTTTTTGTTCTTATCTGGCCTTCTGGTTTCCTGTTACCTGTCTTCATGCTTCATGCCTATGGCAAGCTTCTGCCTCTGGGCTTAACTGATCAGAGTAAAGTGGTTTTTAATTTAGATAATGATTTGTCGACAAAAGCTATGGACACCTTTTTTTTTTTTTACCACCTTTGAGATACTAATAGTATTTAGTAAAATGGCTGATCTATGATTAAATCTTCCCTGCAGTTCACCTTATGGTATAAATTTGTAAACAATGTATTTTGTTGGTCATCATCAAATAATACACAAGTCAAAACTATACCAATCAATCCAAAATCACTAAAAATTATATAAATGTTCATGGTTTCCAATAAATAACTCAATAACTTTAATAACAGAAGCAACAAAAAGTATCCCTGTGACTCTCCAGATGCCCCTCAGCACCTTCTTACCGATTTGTGGATTTTACGAAACTGCTGCTCATTCAGATGTTGAACCCAAGAGGCAAATATGGCAAAACAAACCAGACAGGTTAAAACACAGCAACACCATCACAACCAGCATATTAGAAATATGCTTTTCATATATATTAAATATTGATACAGACAGTAGTAAAACTGCAATAAAGCAAGACAAGGTAACATCATCAGTTAAAATGACAGGCTAACATCATGCTTTGTTTTAGAGGTCGACATGGTGTACAGATCTCTTGTGCACAGGAGAAGTGTGTGGTGATGGTGTGTGGTACACATGAGTCACTGTTGATCGTTTGGAAAGGTGGGGAATGATTGCAAAGTGTCGGAGAAAGACAAAGATGATTCATCATCAGGTGGAGTGTGATAGTACATATTATGTCACCGGCAATAACATGTGTGAGGGAGAAATAAACTGTGGAAACTGCTGCTGTTTCAGACTCTGTTGTTGAGTGAGACGGTGTTCAAGCAGGAAAATGCAGGATTAATGATCACAGGATTAAGATGTAACGATAAAAGAGACATAAATTAGGGCAATTACATTTTCAGGAAGCCATAGGATGGAAAATTAGCACTTGAATGGCTTCATGTGTATATATTTTGATATGGTATCACAGTGTATTTTTACTGGAAGAGCAATTAAATCCTTTGAAAGCCAAATCTAATTTTGAAAACACAGAATGCATCATTTCACCCTAATTTATCATTGTGCCTTGTGTGTTAGTGTTCAGGCATATATGCATGCAGGTAAGTGTTATCAGGTGATCATGCACCCCTCAGAAGTGCAGAGGTTGCTTACTCTCTGAAGATGAAGGATGATCCAGAGAGAATGAGAATGACACAGTTAGATTATGGAAAAAAAAGAAAAAAGAAAACTACCTCATCTCCAGACACATTAAGGAGTTACAGTACTGTCATTTGTTTACCTCTTTTTTAATAAGGTGCTGAAGTCCAGCTCTCCATCATCATTTCCATCCAGGCTACTGTAGAAACATCAGCCACCAGCAACAAAACATCAACATCAACGTCTCCAAAGAAAAGAAAAAGGTAATACCTCACAGTCATGGTTTGTTTAAACTGCAGCAATCTTTGTTCAGTCTATTTGGCATAACAATAGTGAACTGTGTAGTGCAGCACAAATATTCAAGTGAGATTAAATAGAGAAACTCGACTGGACATAGTCACTCGTTAAGACCAAAAGTGTTTGATTGATAGAAGACGTGAATATACAGGCAGGTGTTTTGCTGGAGAGACGGTGCTGCCATGTTTGAAGGAACAGGTTGATATTTTTGGGAAATCCACTTATTGATATACCACAGTATGAAATGAAATTACAGTATATTTTCTGTGTTGATTAATGAACCACAGCTGGAGTATTATAGTTTGGCTCTGGGAGAAACTATTACCACACCTCAACGATGGCGTCTTTAGTGTCTCACAATGCATGAGCTAAAAATTTACAGGTTTGTTCCAGACAGGGTCTATTCAGGAAAGCAGTCTTCGTGAAAACTATCTGAGTTTCTCAACCCTGAGATGAGTGAAACTGAAACTAAGCGTGACTCAGTTGCCATGGTAATTTACTCTCAAGTTTCAGTCTCTGAAACAGAGAATATGTCTCTTTTACAATCAGTCATTGATCTCTGACATTTAAATAGTTATTTGTAATACTGAGACTCAGTAAACAATGAGTCACCTCAAACATTTACTATGTATTCATCAACGATGTGTGAATTTATGCTTTTTAAGTCGAAAACTCAAGGAGCTGTTTCTTGGCCAGGATCTGTCAATCGTAGATCTTTAAACTTTAATCTTTATCTTAATACAGTGGAGGAGGCCGTGCGCTTTATGTACAATAGTGAATCGTTGAATCAGAACTCGATTGGTGATGTTTTTTATGCAGGCAGTTAACACAGTGTGTTGATTGAACTGATTTCTGTAGCTGTTGTGTTTTCCCATCTCAGGGTTCATCAACTCAGATTTAAGGGTTAGAGTCAGAGTTTGTTAAACCTGCTTTCTGGAATAGACTCCACGTGTCCTGTGAACAGTTTTACAGAGGTCTCTTTCACCATGGAGCAACTTTTCAGGCCATCACTGTTGTTGCAGTACCTGTAGCGGCCACTGGGCAAGACAGTGAGGCAGAGCAGGGGCACTACTACCTGTGCCTATATACATCTCTATTCAAACACGGATGAGACAGGTATCCAGACTCACTCCAAAGTTAAAAACCACAACGGAGCTTTTAATTGACACATTGCATCAAAATTATAACTTAAGTTTATTTAAAACAAGTTGAGAGGAATTGCTCTAACTCGCTCAAACCTACAGATTTCTTTGTGATATTATCATAAGAAATTATGTTTGTTAATGTTGTATTCCTTTTAGTAATGGGCCAAATAACAGATATTGTTTTTGCCATTTTCACCCCATTGAATAGTTAATAGTGAAGAGGCCAAGGAAACAATAGTATGACATTTGAACTATTAATAGAATTTATATCAGGGCTACTAGAGTTTCTTAATAGAGAGTCAGGTTTGATGTTTATTCCTGATTCCAGCTTCAGACATAACACACACAGATCAGATATAAATGATGGTCTCAATCTTTTTAAACCTACTCCTGGATTTAAAAAAAGAAAGTGAATGAGTGAATTTCCCAAAACAAAACTGTTCCTTTAAGCCATGGGCAGCAGCAGCGGCTGTCCGAGCAAGAACAGTACAAAACACTCAAGGTTAAAGAAACCAACAGTCACTAAACAGGATCCGATCAGTGGGACGACAGATAAAGACAAGGGCATAGATAGGACTGTGTGCTTGTCTCCCGCCTCTGATCTGAGAGCAGGATTAGAAGGTGAGAGTCTGGTTTATGAGGTGAAGTTACAACACACCACGGCTGCATTTCCTTCATGTGGCAACCGTGTGGAAGAGCGCGGCTCGCACTTTCAGTATCATCAAACCACCGTCAAAGCTCACTCTGTGGGGTGGCTGTTTGTGCAGCTGGCTCTGCTGTTTTGATTGAGACCCAGGAGGAGATCAGAGAGAGCTGGCGGCTGCACCGAGCGGATGTTGCATAACAGCTTTAATAAAACCAAATCTCTACATATTGAGCATCAAAGGTTAACACAATCTCTGCTACTATAATTAGCAACTACAACCAGGATTTTGAATGTGAGCCGTCCATCTCTCTCATGGTCTTCCTGCTGTGGTTACTCCACTTCAAACTCAGCAGATATGAGGCTGCGCCATCCACAACACTGGTTCTGTTTGACTCGAAGGCAGAGAAGAAACAGGCCACAGGAGAGAGAACCGGTCTCTGATCCTGGTCCTGGTTTCTCTGTTCTTACACAATCAGAGCTCTCAGAGTTTGAATTTCAGCCTCCATTGTTGCAACAAACCCCTTCTTTACTACCTTGAGGATGGTCCACTTCTCTTCTTACCGACTTCACTCCTGATAGGTCAGCATTCCCACAGTTATTTTCTTTTTTTTTAACATAAAACATGGTAATACTCCACTATGGGGCTTTTTTTCTCTCTCTCCCTTTAAATCGCTTAAACTTTTTTCAGCTAATCAATATAAAATACATATATTCCTTATCAGCTTTGCTATGCACAGAGTTTATTTTAATCTCATCACTACATCCTCTTGATCTCTACATGATCTTGAATTATGATACAACACATGTCAAAAAGCAAAGTATAAAAGCCTCAGATGTTGCATATAATATGATTCAAACGTGCCTGTGTTGTAACAATTATATTCATATTGTACTCTAGTGACTATTCCCCCATAGACGGAAGCAGAGAGATTCAAATTTCACTCCCATTTTAATTTGGTGTCACATTACATTTCATAATGACTCAGAGGCTTCACTTTAAATTAATTTGAGATCAGGAGAATTAAAATGTAACAGAAAAAAAGATCCTCTTCATATCCTTTATATAAATTCATACAGTACCTAATCACCCCTTATCAGCTACGTGGTATCATATTACTGTAGGTGATTTCTTAGCTCAAAAATGAAAAAATGTGGTGTTTCCATTATTGGCTGACAGGTTCTGAGCTGCATCTGGTTTCAAGCTCACAAACTTTTGAATTTTTAATAATTTTAGATCAATTTAAAGCAGGATGGAGGCTTCAGAAATGTTTAACAACTTCTCCAAACTGATCAAATATGGCATTAAATCATACATATAAATGAAAAGTGAATCTATTATGTGATTGATCTGAGGTAAAGTGGTTTATATATGCCCTGTAAAAAGAGGAAACAGTGGGATCCAAAAATGAAGATGTCACTGAGCATTAATATGAGTTCCCCTTCACGTCACAGTTTATAGCTATGGCAACAACAGTGAATCAACATATATTGAATTTTCATGTAATGTGTGATCAGTTTTTGTATAGAACTTGGATTTTGTATTTAATGTAAAGTAATAAAGTTAGATAAAAACTTACGTGCGCCTGAACGCTGCTCTAATGTCGAAGCCTTCAACAGCCCTCGCCTCTGAAACACAGAGCAGCATCCAGAGGTAATCATGTCAGTGACTAATCTGATGGTACAATCATGGTTTGTTGGCACAAATAAAATAAAAAAAGACTACACAGCTTCCTCACCGTGTACAGCCAAATCAAAATTACAGCTGTCAAACTTGTCCCTGGATGTAACCTCACATCTGTACGCTCCTGCAAAGTTTGGCTTGGCAGCGACGATCTGCATCTCAAAGGTGTAGATCTGCAACCACGTGCATGAGCAGAGATGTGAGAGGGACTAAATCAGACGCCAAAAAAAGACTTAAATCTATCACATTTTACACCATAACCTATAAATATGTAACATTATGCATCGGTTTCAGATATCGTGCCATTGACGTTCCCTCTCTGTGAACTCTTCAGCCGCCACACTCTGAAACTCAGATGTAGACATGCAGGGGTCATGTCTGTACCACGACTTAACCCTCAAGGTAGCGTGCATGCAACTCATCACGGTATTTTGCTGAGTGAGGAAAGACCTTGCCTAACAGAGTGTGAGAAGGGCAGCGCTTGGGAAACACCTTCGTTGCCTCAAAGTAAAATGTTACATGTTGCAGTTTTAGGTTCATTCTGATGGAGAATGCTGCATGTAGCTGCTCATATGCTTATATACTGTATATGTGTGTATATAGAGAGAGTATATATAAAGAAAAGAAATCATCTTACTGACTTGTGACAAAATCCTGTTTAAGTTCAAGGTTTCTGCAGCGGTGCTATACCTTTGTGTTGCGATCGTACGTTTCCTTTAGCTGCAGGTGTTTTCCAGTTTTGCTGGCGAGGTCCATCCACTTCCCTTTGAACCATCTGACGGTGGGTTTCTTCAGAAGTGACTCAGCATTGACTTTAGCCACAAATGTGATGTTTTCCCCTGTTCACAACAGCATGTTATTGTGTGGTTTGTTACCATGGATTCTGATATCCAACTTCCAAAGTCAAAAATGTGACTTTTTGTTGTTTTTGTGTTTATTCTGTGAGTCAAATTAACAGCAAGTTTTGTTCTTTTACATCTTATTCCACACACTTTATATCTTTCATTCCCTGAGGACGGTTTAGTTTTTAGACCATATCTCTGTTCAGTGGTATTTATTGTGCTGACACTCACCTACAGTGACTTCTCCTGAGTGGGGTTTCTCTGTGAAGAGTCCGGTCAGGTCCTGTCTGGTGTCTGGAGGCTGTCCCTCTGAAAAGTCAGTGTGGTCGAGGCAGAGTTGAGCTCGGTGCTTTCAGGGATATTTGAAGGTTGTTTTCCACAGAATTACATGCAACATCTGGTTCTGTGTCTATATCTGTCGAACTGAATGTGCTCTTTAAACTGGAAACTGAGTTCGCCACCTTGTGAGTGACTCACCCTCAACAACAGGAGGAGCATCTTGTGCTGGGGCAGCAGTCTCCTCCCCTGCAGGTGCAGGTGCAGGTGCAGGTGGAGCTGAGTCTGGTTGTGGTTCTTCACTGGACTTGGCCGGTGGTTCTCCACTGGACTTGGCCGGTGGTTCTCCACTGGATTTGGCCGGTTCCTTAGCCTTAGCTGGGGCCCCAGAGACAACAAGGCATAAATGAGAGATACAGTACCCCGAACAACAGATAATACCACTTAAAGTATGTAATCATGTCTTATTTAACTTATACTTAAAAAGAATATTCTGTATATTAACATTTCAATTTGAAAAATGAGCATTAAACTCAAATTTGTTCAGTAAATATATGTATTTCTTATGTACCAACTAAGTCACATAAAAAAGGTTTGTGTTAATAATATTCAAGTCATTTCATGTAATTCAGATTCTTCGAAACCCTTTTTTGTCACCAGCAAATATTTCTCATGTCTTATCTGTGGATGGTAAATGGTTTTCCATTTGTTATCAGCTGCCTCTCATGCCTATCCTGAGCGCCAGTCAAGTGGTGGTTACTCATGAGGAAATCATGCGCTGGCGTGTGGGTCAAGGTCACCGTGCAGGCACAGTGAGAGCGGCTCTCATATGAGCCACAGACAGACAGCTGTGGGAAGTTGTTTGTCCCACACTGGGCCGATTAGTCCGCTGCCTTTCTTCAAGATTTGTTTCCACCTTATCAAACCCAAACAAACGACCTCAGCGGGTCACACTGTGTCAGACTAATGGCACACATGTAGCTCGGTGACACACTTTAACACACAGCAGAAAACACAGTGCTTTATGGATTTGGTGAAGTGTTTGACACAATGATGGTGATCAGGCCAGTGATAAAAACATGCACATAGACTAAAAGGAACAGCTGGATTTTCAAGGAAATGTGTTTATTTGCCTTTGGATGAGAGGCCTTATACAGCCCTAATGTATGTATGATAAATTTGAAGCTACAACCAGCAGGTAACGTAGCTTAGCATAAAGACTGGAAACATCTACAGCTCACTAATTGACACGTTTTAAAGAAGAGATGTCGGAAAAATGATTTAAAGCGCCCTCAGACAGTAGGAACCTGTTATCTTTGGTCGAATAGACTGGTCTGAGCAGGAAGTGTTGGTTTAAAATATCATGACAGAAAAATGAATGAATGACCTTGATTGAGGTTCTGGTGGTCTTTTACTGAGGTTGTGAGTTATGTTTTTGGAGGTGTACCATGTCAACTCGTGAGCTTTACAGGCTGATTTTCAAGTCTTTATGCCAACTGTCTCCTGGCTGCAGCTCCACCTTTACCACACAGAGTGGTATTAGTCGTCTCATTTACCTGCTGATAACAAGGGGAATAAAATGTCAAAGTAAGCAAGAACATTTCTCAAAGATAGACAAAACACAAAGCTGTTTTTCAGCGTGAAGTCGGTGCAGAACGTGAGTCCGTGTGCAGTCGCCGCCACGTGCATGCAGCAGTGCATCAAGTATTTACTCAGTGGCTCAGTGTTTTTTTTTCAGTGCTCTGCTTTGCTTTGAGCTCTGTGACGACTACACAACCCGGAGGTGAGCGAGCAGACGCGCAGCTGCAGCATCAAAAGCTTGTCCCACCTGGCTTCGCTACGACCTTCAGCTCAAACTTGACCTTTGACCCCCCTGCAATCACTGCGTAGACATTGGCGTCTTCCGCGGTAATGTCTTTTATAGCGAGGGAGTGCTTGTTTCCGTCGGCTGTGATCGCGAATTTGCCGCCGCTGGCAATGTCCTTTGAGTTGCACTGCCATTTTACTTTAGCGTCAGGCTTCTCGGTCTCCGCTTCAAAGACCACAGAGGACCCCTCCTCCGCCTCTCGGGTCTTTGGTTTCTTGGTAAATGCTGAAACTGAAGAGGGAGGGTGGGTTCAAAATAAAAAGAAAGCCCTTTGAAGTGTCTATTAGACTTTTTTTTTTATAGGCGGAAGGGACACAGTTGTCTCCCTGATGAAAACTTTATCACAAAGGAATCAAGTAACTCTTTGCACCTCAAGTGTTTTGTGAAGTTAAATCACACATCGAAAACACTGTTTGTGTTGTTTTTTGCATTTTGAACTTAATCTTGTAAGCTTTAATTTAAACAAAACAACAACACATCAGTATATGCCATAGCACATTAAAGAGTGAAACAATGGGAAAGGAAGAGAGGCATGGAGGATTCATAGTTAAATGAGAGGAAGGCCCATGAGCTGAGTGTATCCGCTCCATGTCTGTAAATTTCCCTTTTCCCATTCCACACAGATGTCTCAGAGCACAAACATCTGGCTTCATGATAACTCATATTTGTGTAGTCTTGGAGTAGCCCACTCTGACATTTTCTGAACCGTAGAATTTGAGCCTCATTTGGACAGGATAACATAATAAAAGGGTCATTCAACATAAACATCTGCTAATCAGCCAATGAGATTCTGTTGATTAGTCTGTTTGAGTTCATAATGTGGCCTCTGGAGCCAGTTTGTAGTTGTGTTCACAGTCTGAGAATATTAGTGGATTAAGAATCTACTTAATTTTAGTAAAAGTAGAAATTTCTCAGTTTAAAATACTCCATTACAAGTTAAATACCTACACCTACACATTACCTAAGTGTAAGTGTTGATCATCTAGCTTCAGCTATCCTGTAATAATGCATAGTAATAATGTAATAATATGTATAAGATAGGAATTAGGCTAAACAATACAGACCAGAGGATGCTGTCCATCGCAGGACAAACAACATCATGTTATATTGAAACCATCTATCTCTTTTTGAAACTTTTATGATGTAGCATCCAATCAAAACTTTGTTAGCGTCATTACTATTTTTGATTGTGATGTTGAGTGAGTAAACAAAATGACAATGAACCCAACAGCTCCAAACCAGTCCCATGATGACTGGAGACACTGCAATGCAACAATGCAAAAACAAAACCGCACATATGAATAAAACTCAAGATAACAAATATGGGTCGTTATAAAATAAAGATAAAAAGGAAGAAATGAGTACATGGTGTCTGAGAAAAACTATTTATAGTAAGTTTTATGTTCTGTGTGTAAAACACCAGCTGTGGTCTCCTGCTTATTCTTTTAAAAACGTTATAAAATTTGCAAAGCAATGTCAAACCCAGACGCATGTCATCTTTAAAAGGAACCTAAAAATAGTCAACTATAAGTGTCAGTGCTGACAGTAGACATGACTTAAACAGTAACACTATGCATTTGGAGCCTTAAAAATGTATGTAGGTGTAAGTCAGATGCACGTTACTTCCAGGTTTAAGGCCTCCGCAGTTAAACAGAGCATTACAAAACCATGCCAATAAAAAAAGACTAAAACTCTACGTGCTGCAAGACGACCCTATGAGTTTAAATATAGGATGCATATGTACTGGACTATTAAATGAGGTTGCCAGGCTTCAGCTGCAACGGGGGTGCAGGTATCATAGTTGGGGGATTAAGCCGACTCTATTTTTGTGACCCTGGAGGCACCAAAAGAATGACGCGCCCTCCGTCTGTCTCCAGCCAGTGTTCTCCACATCTCTGCTCATCATGTCAGTCATTTCTGCTGCTTCACCTTTCACACATTTATCTGGAAATGCATTTAAAGTTTTAAAAAAATGACGTCACTTTCTTTAATTTGAATTTGGATGTTGTTAATGTTAACTCCCACAATGCACCACATTGTTTGAGATGAATGTCAACATCCGACTGTGAATTAACTGACACTGACAATTAAGTACTGATGTTGTTTACTCTCAACAAATATCTATCTTATACACTGTCAACAAGCTTTGTTCTGTCAGGATTAAGTACAAATGTAAATGCATTAGTGTTTAATTAGTTTAGATTGAAATAATGTTGTGATAAAACACATTTAAGATGAAGGTCAAAAGATGTTTGACATTATTTGTTTGCCTAAATGAGTGTGCATCACCATACAAAACTATTTATACGCATAAATTACTTCATTTTTTCAGCTATTCATATTCATAGATAATAACTTTGCTATTGATGTTTTGGAGCAACTAAACTTAGAGTTGCAAAACCAAAAACATCCTGTTGATTGCAGAGCATGTATAATAATTGAAAAATAATTCCCCCGGGCTCAAGACAATCATAACTGTTATTGTTCAGGACAAATCCCCGACACTAAAAGTCTTAGCACACATGAGCCACTCCACTTGGTGCTGCTCTGTGTCACCTGATATGTGATACTACACCCTCAGTCCACAAACAGCAAACAGCCATCCATTCCCACTGAAGAGAGGGGGGAAAAAACTGTGGAAAGTCATTTGTCAAGCTGGAATCCCGTCAGGCATTTTTGGATCAGTGACGCTGGAAATGTGACAGTGTCCATTTCCAGCATCGGACGATGTTTCCACCTGGACCGTGTGACGTGTAACTGGGATCTGAACACGGCCAAAAGGGGCTTAGAGTAACTTTCACACCACTGGAAAAGTCTTTGAAGTGAGGATGGATAATTGCGTGCACTGTATTGTGATCTGAGCTACTGGCTGTGTGAAGCACATCACATACCAAAACACCTTGTTCCACCTTTATTGAGCCAAGGAATTTATTTGAATCACAGGTGTTGGGGGCGCAGGCTAGTTACGTTGGCATATTAGTAGTATTTTACAGTTTATTTGAGTTTTTAATGTCTAAATTGAATGTAGTAAGTGTTTATGTTTATCTTTGTGTAACCTAACAATACATCTATTCTTGTCCTGCTGCTGCTTTCCCTGAATGAATAAAAGTTTATTTTTAGAAAAAAAAACACCACCACTGGCACACAATATAGTGAGAAAGAGCACAAATAAAGTTTTCATTGTGACTGTTGTTCAGTTCAACACAAACACAGAAACAACAACATTTTTTCACATTTGCTGTGCAGATAGATAGTCAAACAGCAACAGTATGGCTGGTTATCGTGATAGGTGCAGATCTCAAGTAAGTGGTTTGGTTGTGGTTTTAAAAGTTGCTTAAGAGGCGAGGTGACCCAACACAGTTGAATATTTTCTCACACATATTGTAATTTCACATAGTTATTCTCTTAAGGGGAAGTTTCACTGTAAGATGAAGACAGCACAAAAGAAGAAATGTTTACCACTAGACTTTCTGCTGCAGCATGATGATAACACAGTTGGTGCTGCCGAAAATTTACAACTTTCAAGAAATGTAATTTTAGTCTAGATTATGCTAAGATTAAAAGATGTGGGTTTTTTAGACAATGCACAGTGAGTTGCTTCTTCCTCGTATGGTGACTATGTTATTTTGAAAAGAAGCACACTTACCTGCTTTTTTGACTGGCTCTGGCATCCTGAATGGTCTCCTCTCCTCCACAATAGTGTGTGACTCACTTTTCCTAAACAGTCGTCCGTCTCTCCCAACCCTCTGCCTTTTAATAGTGCTGCTGGGTGCAAATGGCCTCCCCTCCTTTCATGAACCATCCCACCTCTCCTGACATTTTTTTTCCTTCCTCGGTCCAACAACACAGTGTCCAAAAAACAATAACCACCCCCTCATACTCCCCATCAAAGCTTGTCCCATCCCAGCAGCAACTTGGCTTCCACCCCACCCCCAGTCATGTTTGACCTCAGGCTATATTTCAACCATCCTTTCCTCCAACACCTCGGCTGAATGATAGGCCTTGAGAGGGTGTGGAAGAGATGTAAGGCAACGTTTAAATTTAGAAACTTGGATTCGCAGAGCGAAAAGGTTTGTTTGCTCTCCCCACATCTGTGCTGCTCCCCCGTCACCCTGTAAATCTAACAATGAGTCCTACAGTGGTTGAAAGAGTGAGATACCATTTATTTCATCTGTTGACAGAGCTGAGGAGTGGTGAGGTGTTTTTTCTTACCTGATGGATGAGGTGTTTCAGAAATCCCTCCTCTGAAGATTGTTTAAACTCTGCTCACTCTGAAAGCTGTAAGTCCAACTTGCCAATTTAACAAAGTATGAAGAAGTCAGGAACCCCAAAACATGACACAGCTTAAAATGAATGGCGATAATTACACAACTGAACTCAAGGCTGAAAAAATATTGTTTGACTAGTATTTATATAAACAACTTCAGCAAAAACACTAAGAAATAAAAATATATAATACAATCTTTTTACATGTTAACACATACTATTGGTTTTGGTTGTAAATGATTAGTACAGTACAATATAGTTTGGTACTGTATGGTATGGTATAGTGCAATAAAGTTATAGTATAATATTGCTTAGTGCAGTGGTTTTCAAAGTGTGCGTGTGTGTGGGGGGGGGGCTATGGTACATAATTACATGGCATGGTACGGCATGGTGTGGTGTGGTATGGTGTGTGTGGTATGGTATGGCATGGTGCAATAAAAGGGATACTTGACCCAAAATCAATAGTTCACCAATTATCTACTCACCGTCATGCCAAGGAAGGGTTTGGAGAACTTTCAGAGTCATCAAAACGCTTTTGGAGTTCCAGGGGGGGTCCAGCTGGCAACGGATTTTCATATAATGGCGGTGGATAGAGTTCACTTTTGAATCGTCCAAAACACACACTATGAAACATCCAAATGCCTCCATACTGCTCGTCCATACTGACCCAAGTGTCCTGAAGCCGCGACATGGAAAAGTTGTTCAGAAAAAATGTATTTGATCTCTGTTTTTAGCCTTGTTGTTGTAGTAGTAGCTACCAGTGGCTCTGTTGATGTTTGCGTGAGATTTGCTGAGATGTTTTTCCATGTTTACATCATACATCCAGTGGTTTACAACAAAGAATGAACCTTTTGCTACTGATGGTCACAGTTTGTTTTAGATACATGACACCAAACTTCCATTCATACTTGCCTGAACAGCTGAATAGTAGCTGTGGTATACACTCATTATATCACAGTTAACAACCAATCAGATTGACGGATTTCACCTTTCCATTTTATAATATAGTATAGTATAGTATAGTCCTATAAAAGTTACATATGGCATGGTGTGGTTTGGTATTTTGCAAGTATGATAGTACTACTGCATGGTATACTATAGTTTAGTATGGTATGTTTGTGATTTTTATACCCATACTGGAATTATAAATTAATTACATCTAAGTGCAGCAATGTTAATTCTGTTGTATTGCATTCTGTTATTTGTGGCCATTTCTTTTCACCTGCTCAGCTGTTGGTACATTGGTACAGTATCAATTACCACTTCACCATTGAGGGGAGCTGTTGGCTCTTGGGACAGCAGGTGCTGCATTATATTTATATTTACACACTGCACACTACAGTTTCCCCTTTTTATACAGTGTTTTTAGTGCAATGTTATTTATTATTTATAAATAGATTACTATAAATTATTACTATATCTTTGTAGACTGTTATTAGTTGTTCTATCATGTTATTGTGAAATGAATTTCATCTTTTAAAATAGTTTTGAAATGTGGTGGTGATGATTGAACATAGGCTGCCTAGTGCATACTTCCTATTTTTTCTGTTAAAGGGGAGCTGTGTTAGTGAAGTTTATTAGCACAAACTCTCTGTCTTTGAACATTTGAGACTGTTTGGTAAAAACTTAATTCTTCTGGAAAATGATGAATGTGCATGAAAAATACAGATACACAAGAATACAGCTGTTATTACATGATCCAGCTGTTCAAGATAAACTACAACATTCAACAACCAACTAGATACAAAAGTGCATTGAGTGCTTGTGTTGACCATAAATATGAAAACTCCAGATGTGTCACTGTAGGCTTTACTTACACCCACAGGCGCCTGCAGTGTGTCAGGGCTCACAGGCCGATATACATAAGAACTGGGCGACAAGCCACTTCACCCTCTCTGCCCTGCATTAACTTCACAGTTCCTCATACTGTAGTTTGCCAGTTATCTTTATAGCTGTAATGAAAGGTGAGAGAAGTCATCTGTAAAACCTCGCACTATACAACTTTATACAATATTAACTTCTTCTTCTCCTTCCTCTCCTTCTCCTTTTTTGCCCTTTTCCTCTATTGTGAGATGTTATCACAGTCATCGTTGAAACAGTTACAATGCTGAACAATTCATTTATTTATTTTTTACAAGCAATTACAGAGTTTTTTTTTTTTGTACAAACCATTTTATTATCATGTAATTAACTGTGACAGTAGTACGTCCAACCTAATCACAGTCGCTACTCTATAGGTTAGTTTATATCATTCATGACTTATTTATGACTTGCTGTTTTAAATATTAAATGGTAATAGAAATATGTACAAACAAGAAGCACTAACTATAATTAACAGAGAACAAGTCCGACAATGTCAAACACTGTAGGGAGAAGGTTTTCAAACCTCAAACCTCAACCCACATACCCATATAGTCAATATTTAAAATGTTTAAAGAGACATTTCCAGATACATTACAGTATGCACTGATATGTTAACAATGTGAAAAAGCATCACAGTGATCGATCTATGGTCTTACTATATGTACCATATAAATGCACCTTGTTCTGTTGCTCACCCTGAGGTTTCTCCGATTTTTCCCTGTTAAAAGGGTTTTCCATGGAGTTTTTCCTCAGTCGATGTGAGGGTCTAAGGACAGAGGATGTTGTTACGATGCGATGTAAAGCCCTTTGAGACAAACTGTTTGTAAAAACGGGCTATACAAATAAAATTGCCTTGCCTTGCCTTGCCTTGCCTTGCCTTCTTTCTTTTCCCTTTTGACTATGAAGCTAAACCCGGTGCTAGTGTACTGTCAACCTTACAAACACAACACAACTTCAGGAAGTTGCCTCTCCGTGTCCGATCAATTGCTTCCACAGAGCAATTGTACATATTTATAGTTGGCATATATTTATATTTATAGTTTTGTTACCATTGGAGACAGATGTTGAGCTGTTTCCAGCAAAGATAAGATCAACCACTGGCCATACGCTTCATATATCATACAATCATCATCAATCTTCTCATTATACTTCCCAACATTTTCATTAATTTCCCTTAACATCTAATAACCTTCTAACTAAGAAAAAGAGAAACATTTTCAGATTGTTTATCCAGCTCTACTGCTGTGATGTTGAGAGAACTTTTTCTGAGCACCTTTACTGAGCAGTTTTCTTTGTAGAAGTTTGTGTTGGACAGAAGTGGTTTTGCTTTAACATTGATTTATCTGTATACGCATGAACATAACTATGCTTCGGCCCCTTGGATATATTTATCACTGGATGAGGTTTTCAAGTGTGGCCTTTATTTTCATTGAAGGTTTCTCATGCAGGATATACTGTATGCTAAAAAAGTTTCTTAGGCTTCCTGTTGGCTGCCTGCAGTGCTCATGCATTTTGGTCTTACTCTTGCAGATGTCAGCTGCAGCCTTCAATATGAAATATGCATTTTTTTTTTAAGTACACCTAGCTAAAACTAATGCAGTCTAATACAACGGCTTGGTCCTGTCTTTTCTAAAACCCTTTAGAAACATATTGATTCAACTTTAAGGTCACTTTGGAGGACATGAGTTATGGTGATGTTGGATTTAACTATCTTCAGTAATACGAATTGGATTGAATGCAATGGATTGTATATTCAGGTCTAACAACAACAGGTTATACCAATTCATCTGCAACAACATAGTGTGCAGTATTCAGGGAAAATTGGAGGCTACAGTCAATCACTATCAGAGAATGACACAATGAATTCACATATGCTGCACAGCTATTAATGCTAATGGTGGCTATGTAGCAATGGCAGAACGTACAAATAGCTCCTTTAAAATATGAAATCCAGTGAGTAGTTGAATGTGTGTGATCAGGAAATGTTCCTCTTTCTTTTTCTTCAGCTGATATTTATTGATTTTTCTCTTATTATATATAAATGACCAACATGTCTCAGAAGAACAGGCTCACAAGACTTGCAGTTCTCATTGGTCTGTCTTATGTTAAATCTGAAGGAGACAAAAAGGACAAACTTCCACAAACAGGAGATTGTTGTAATGCTTCTTTTCTAATCTGGTTACCTATCCACAAATGTGTAAATGTGTACACATGTTTCATACCGCTACTTTCTGATGGATAAAACCACACTGAGGTTTCTGTGGTATCAGTTGTCTACTTTGGATGACAGTTTCTAAGTGATCTCCAATATCTCTTGTTATACAGAAAGTCTTTGGGGATTTTGTCTGTTCCATACGTTTACCAGTATTTTTTCAAGGGATTGGTCCCACTCTACAGCAGTGTTGGTGCTATTCACAGGCTGCTGCAGTGTTTATCGGAGCAACAAGGTTGATTAAGCATCGAACACCAGAAACTACGGCTCTAATGTCAACACTTGATTCAATCCAAACATTTCAGTATCCTTCCTGCCTACATGTATGGCTTTCTCTCTAGATGAGTCTTCCCCAGGACCTCATCGCTGAACTGGTACGTTAGCTTCTTCTTTATTTTTTTCACCTCTCCGGTTTTGCCATAGTTGCGCAAAGCTCGAGCCATCTTCTGATAGGTCATTTTCTTGCGATTGCCCTTCTGGATTCCCCAACGGTGTGCGAGTGCCTCTTTGTGTTTGGAGGAAAACTGGAATGTCCCTTTATCTCTGTCCACCCACCAGATACTGTCCTTCATATCGCCGCTCCTTAAAAGGTCCAACAGGAACTGGTACAAACGGATCTTCTTCTTGTTGCCTTTTGGAGAAATCAAAGGAAGAGTTGTTCAGAGTCGCATCAGTCAGTCTGTACAGTCATTATTACTCATCATCAGTCATGCAGATAGACAGGCATTGTCAGAATATGCTACATAACATCTAGATATCCAATTGTACAGCTTTGAAGTATAGTACGGTGACTACAAAAGAAAACTGGGGAATGCAGGCAGATGCATCCCTCCATAATTCCTTGTTTTAGTACTTACATTGAGCTACATGATGTGGCTAAGTGATGACATATTACTGTCCTGAAACAGATTAACATCACATTACAGTTGTTTAATCTCTAATATCTTGTGTACAAAGTCTAGGAAAATTACAAAATTACAGAAGAAATAATTGTTTCCAATGAAATAAAAATGAAATTATAAGTTGGAAAAGTTACTGTCATCAAAAGTTATATATATATAACTGTAGTTCTGCAAGTCTCTCCATAGTCAACAAAGGATATTCTTTATGATGCAACATGTGGAAATTTAAGGATCATCCATCGTCTGGAGCTCGTTCACGAGATGCCACGAGTCAGACAAACAGCCTCTCCACTAAAAGAACCATGGTTACTTACATCTCTGAAGGTACATATTTAAAATGTGTTGACCATGTTTGAATTAAAAATGACACTACATTGGCAAAAATGCAAAGGGCTGTCGTCTGCTCTAAGTACCAATGAGGTAGATGACCTGCAGTTACCACCACTGAGCTCATCTACTGTAGATGGTTGAGTAAAAAGAGACTAATACAACCACAGTTACTGTGACAGGCACTACAGGCTCCACTTATCCTGCTGGATCTTTAGCTCACAAAAAGAGGAAGTGGAGGCTGTTAAGTGAGCCAGAGCACTTAACTCAACTATAAAGTGAAAAAGACATTATCTGAGCCTAAGGTCTACTGACAAAGGCTTTCAGTAGCTCAGGTGGAACAGAAACAACAAACGTGGTTCTACCAGACACATTTATTTATGTAGTAAAACTAGACAAGTGGACCAAACGTTCACTCCACTCCAACAAGTGGGCACCTCATAGAAGGTAGAGAAAAACCGAGGAAATAGGAAATACAACAACAACACCAGTGGGTGATTTCCAACCCCTGAGACCAACTATATAGCATTCTTTTTCTGTGAGCCCACTTCTGTTGAAAATGCGTCACCATCAGTGTAAAAACAGTTGTGCAACAGTAACTCATCCTAAAACTGTATCTGAAGTTGTCAGCAGAACAAAAAAACTGACATGATGCAATATCAGAGCTCGACCATCGCAATGTGAAGACACTGGTCTTTTTAGAGCAGCTCTCGGTCTTAGAGGGGGGGTGGAAAACAATAATACCCACTCACTCACAGTTTTTCTTCTTAACTGAGAACAATAAGCATTGTTACACAGTATAACTACAGACAATAATAATCAATCTGCCAGTACAAGTTAGGGCTGTCAATCTTCCCCCCAAATCAGATTCAAATTTTTGATGTTTTAGCTCATTATATACAAGTCTATATACTTCAAGAAGAGAAATCTAAATATTATAAGTAGTGGTGCAACAGATCAGTTGATCCGTGATCCGTTCTGATCGCTCTCCACGGATCGGTCTGCGGATCGATCGATAAAAAAAAGAAGGTGTGCGTGTAGTGTGGGAACACGTAAGTGCACCGCCCAACATGTTTACTACCCCAAACGTTGCCATGCACAATGTTAATTTGCGTCGTTGTTGACAGCACACGTTTGAACTTGAGTTTCCACCTTCTAATGTTCCCATTTTAAAAATAATTCAAATTCTGTTTGAGTTGTGTAGTGAAGTTCGTTCTGACAGCTCTAGTACAAATGCACCAAGTCAAAGGCAACTGGACCTGGTGCAGATTCTTGAATCTCAAATATCTAAAGCAAGTCCAATGACTTGTTGGATATAGATATAGATATAGATATAGATATAGACATAGATATACCATGACCTGGATGACTGAGAGTCTTCACATGGTCAGCACAGTTGCTGTGTCTTAAAGTACAGGTGTTAACTGCTCAGTAAAGGACTGAGGGCTGTGAATCCTGCTCCTTACCCAGCTCTCCAGAACTGACATAAGGGAGCCGATCCCTCAGACACTCCTCGTCGGACACCTCCAACGGGGGACTCCGTCCTCCGTGGTCTTCGTCATCAGAGCTGCGCTGGGACACGTGTTGCGCATATACAGGTACACCCCGAGGGAAGAAGGCTACCTACAGGACAAGTCAGAATTAATTAATTATTACAAATTTAACTTGGAGCTTTCTGTTTTTGTACATTGGTCATTTATGTTGCTCTGAGGTTTTAAAAAAACTAAAACTGCATGACAATGTGATGTATATTCTTAAAGTTTTTTTTATCGATGCAGTTGCCATGATAAAGAATCCATGCAGCATTTCACAGAATACAGCATGACCTGTGGAGAATGCTTTGATCCTTCTGTATAGTTTAGCAGTATTGGTACTTGATTATTTTCATTTTAACCAACTTTACACTTCTAGCTCACTACTCCACTTTTGAGGCCATCAGATGATTGGGGAACTGTTTTCTTGTTTGTTTGATTGTAAATTAAGGCAAGGAAAGGCAGGGGAGTTTTTATAGCCCATTTTTACAAACAGTTTATCTCAAAGGGGCTTTACATGGCATCATAACAACATCCTCTGACCTTAGACCCTCACATCTACTGAGGAAAAACACGTAAAAGTAATTTATCAGGTCATAAAATGTACTGTATATACTAATCAGCAGTTAAGATTAGCTGGAATATTTAAGATACTCATATAGAATATATATTGTTCATATTTCTTTGGTAATAGTTCTTTGTTCTGTTTTTAATCCACTGAAAACCACAGATCCTCATCCTCCTTATTATATTTTTTAAACAAATATGACTTTTTTATTTAAATGGCTAAAGACAAGAACAGGTTTTCTGATATACTATATCTGTCATTGTAAGTGTAAAACTATCTCTACATCTCTCTGCATGAGCTGTGACGTGTGGACGCTGCTGTAGCTGTGATGTCTGGGTGGGCAACAGAGCCATAACATCCTTTATATAAAAAAAGAGTCAAAATAAGATAGCCTACATGTGAATTCCACGTGTGAATAGAGTTTCATGTTGCGTTCTCATATCACGTTTCAGCTGATGCATTAACACTTTTTCCCCCCACCCCACACTCATTCCCATTTTTGCCTCCATTGTACAGTTAAAGTGACATCTGTTTTTTTCTGAAAAGGGAAACTTCACATGTTCACAAGCGAAAACCCACTTTGTCGGGGGAAAGACTCACACAGCAAACACACAAGCTGTGGAGCAGAAATGAAATGTACAAACAGTTACATGTTAACAATAATCCTACTCATAGATGCATCCGCGTTTACTCTGTACTTTTTGAACGTGGTAACATTTTCTTTCCTTTGTCTATTTCTTTTCATGCATGTCGAGCTCTTCTACATGCATTTCCTTTGCCTGTTGCACTTCAACCACTATTAACTGTTCACATCGACTTGGTTAGACGTGCTGCACTTTAATGTTGTGCAAAACCAGAGATCTCTGTTCTGGTTCATTGGTTCACAACTGGAGGGTCGAAACATGCAGTTGTGACTGAGTGATCTTAGCTAAGCCCTCTGTGCCTGTTTAAAGAAAATTAAGTTTTCCCTGAAATTAAAAAAAGACAAGAATTAATGTTTTTTCTTGTAACCCTGAGATTCACTTCCTGATTTTTGTCACAGGACCCTAAAAGGCCTCCAGTTCCCTGTGTGTCCTGACTGACCTGAAACCCAACGATGACTTTTGAAGATGTCGACTTAGACGTTGAATCAGACGTTTGACATTTGTGAATATAGAGATGTTACTGTACACTGTACCATCACCAGATAGTGTGTGTGTGTAAGTCATCACACCACACCAACAACCAGGAATTGTTGAGTTTAATTTTAGTAAGATAGTGGAACAGAAAAGTCAGTTATCAGCACTTAAACAGTGATTAATGACAACTTGATACAAACGCTTCTTTGACCTTTTTTAGTTTTATGCATCTTAAGCAGAATTGCATGTATATAGGAATGCATGTAGTTGTGTGTGTGTGTGGGCTTCTTTCTGTGTGCCCTGTGGACTTACTTGTTGCTGTAACACATGTGGATGTCCCCCGAGAGTTGGGTCGAGCAGGTTCTCTGGGTCGTATCTTATGGCTTCGTGTCGTATGATGCCGGGCTGGTGGAGGGCCTGCACGCTCTGCAGCTCTGTAAAGTTGGCTTCTTGAAGGTTTTCAAACTCTGCAGGGTGCACATGAGGGTGAGCGTGGTAGTCCCAGTGGTCTAAATAAAGAGGGTGAGAAACGGCATAATAGCCACAGCCTGTTGTAGCTGAAGATCACTGGTTTGCCGTGTCAACAGTTTTAACAAATTTGATGGAACAGAAAACTGGTATTTTTAATGATTGGTGGTGACTAACGGGGGGGGGGGGGAACCTGACTGTCTGAAAACTCATCTTTGTCATAAATTACAAGGTGAAAAAACAACAGGAGTCAACAATGTGCTGCTTACTCATAGTGCTTAAGTCCGCACAAACTGAAACAAAACGAGGAGAATAATGGAGAATTCAGCATGAAGCTCTTTCCTGTTTGTTGCCACACGAGCAGCGTTGCCACAGCCGTAGACTGTGACATTTTAAACTCCGTTTCACGTGGTCATTGACCCCCTCTCTGCCCCCAGGGAGCATTTCACAGGTAGATTAAGTACATTTAAGAAGCAGGCTTTAAAAGTTGTAAGAGTTTAACATATTTTAAGAGTGAGATATATCTTTTAGTGTGGGTTAAACTGGGAATCAAAGAGCCAGATAAGTTTGTGACCAAGCATTTCATAGGTCAGCAACACACTGTTGATAAAGATACTAAAGCCTTCACGAACACCCAGTGTAACAATGTGAGACCACGACCCCCACCCACCAACCTGCTGTACCCATCCATCCGTCCATCCGTCCATCCATCCCTTCACACACTGTTTATGCTGTTTTGGTGCAATATTCAAAACAGTTGATTACAAGAGAAAGTAAAGCACCTCTCATGTATCAATAAAACCCCATGGGGGCGAAAGTTGTTCTATGTCTGTAGTCGTAGCAGCCGAAACAAATGGCATCTGTTTCCTGTGTTCCATACACCCTAATGTGGTGTGCTCCAGCTGCACTCTGCAGGCGTTTTAAGTAGGCTCACAATACAACAGAAAAGTCGGTGTCGCCACATCGGGTCATCGTGGTTGATTTGGAAAATTTAAAAAAGAGGAGATGGCGAAAATGATAGAAGTTTATTCTATTGGTAACCGAGAGCACCGATTGCAGGATTCATTCCAGTAAATTCAAGTCATTGATATTCACCCCACAATCACTGTCATATGTATTTTTTAGTGTTTCTAATTATAAAATATACATTTAAATGTCACCCACTTTAAAAAAAACAAACAAAAAAACAGCAATTGGTGATTTGATCTCAACTCAAACAATGTAAGTAAGAGCAATGCTGAAGTAAAACTCACCTGCCTGGATATCTGTTTCTAGGACATATGGATTATAATATTCTGCAATTTGATGTCTGTAGATCTCTGGGTCATACATTTCTTCCGAGTGCTGCAAGATGCAAATGAAAAAGAAAAAAAAACAACGATTTCAGCCACAAAATATCAAGAAAACAACTACAACAACAACATTTTACTGGTGAATGTGTTAAATAAGACAAACATTATACCACCACTCACCAAACATTGATACTCACCATTTGTCTTTTATGAAACTTTCACAATGTCTCAAAATAGGCTTACATTAGATTAGATGTAGATAAGATGAGGCATCAGCAATATTTTTTTTTTTTTTTTTTTAAAGAACAGTGACTTTTTTTTTCTTGCCACCACTGTTCTGAAACTCTCGAGCGTCTGAGTTTCATTTTCACGATTGCCAAAGTATAAAAGACTCTAACACTTTGTATCCTGTAGTCAAATGGAAGAACAGTAGATTCACATTAAGTCGTGTTATATGAAATTACCAATGTATATCGTCCATTCTCTAGAATAAAAAACACATTTTGAGTCCAACGCTGCGTTAAAAGCAAACTCCTCAGGGAGTTTTGTTTTTTAAAAGCCTCAGATTATCAGGGTCAACTGAGCGTTTCTATGTTAATAAAACAAATCATACTTACAGGTGGGATGAGATAGCTCTCCATTCTGTATGGATGCAACATGGAGACCTCTTCTCCAACGGACCGACTCTCAGACTCTTTGCTGGCAAAACACTCTCACAACCTTTCAAAACTTTAGCGGCACCATTGCACAATGTTTCAAAATTTCCTTTCATTCAACGAAAACCAAAAGGTGTCTCTCTCCCTCTCTCTCTCTCTTATTGTATAGCGTACACTTATGACCTTAACTACTGTCGGAGGCCTTCAGCCGTGTCAAATAAAATGAAATAAGCACTGACTCTGAAATGAAAAAGGAACTTTTGACTTCTGTTAAAAAAAAAAAAAAAACTGTGTGGGTGGGAGCAGCAGAGTGTGTCTGCAAAAGGTTCCTGGCCATTGATGATTTGACAGAGGAGACCATGAAATTTTTATCAGGGTCTATCTACTGTCCCCTCCCTCTGCAGCCAATCATCATCAAGGGTTTTTCTCACAGTCTCACCCCGGCCAAAGAAAAAGGAAAAAAAAACTCTTACAGGTGGTAAACACTGAGTGTGGTCGACTGATGAATTTTTAATGTTTTCACTGTGGTTGATTTTATTCGTGCCTTGTGTTCTTTGGCACTTTTTAAAAAAATATCTCAACATCAGCAAAAGTGTGATTGTGAAACTCGTAGTGGAGAAACTTTGTTTTACTATTTATAATTGACGGTCTATCAGCTTTTCATACACACAGATGAAGACCGTTTGAAAGTTTTGATCAATGTGTCTTTGCTGATAAAACTGCAGTTTAATGGTATTTTAATTGATAGCTATCGGACATATACTGTATATTGCATTACCATCCGTGGTGGTTTAAAGCACATGTATAAGTCTCTGTCCTTCTCATCCAATCAGAGGAAGACTTTGCATTAAGAGGGTGCAGCTCACATGCAAAACACAGATAGTGTTTATTGTGGTTTTACTGTATTTATAGTTGCAGCTCACTGTAAACAACCATGCAGCCATGTTTCTGAAACTGAAGTGTGCCCTGTGACAAAATGACTGAAACTTGGGGTTTGTTTGCTGACGTAAACAGAAGTTTGTTGAGGGGAACAATGTTGGTTTACCAACACACTCGCGCACGCACACACACGCACACACACACACACACACACACACACATATGCACACACATCTGGAAGATAAGATTGAAGTACAGTATCTGTGTTGAGAGATACTAGGTCAGTCATGGAGAGGAGGGGATGGGGGGGGGGGTGACTGACTAGTTTCAAATGATGAACTTTTGTTACACTTTATAATGTGGTTAATTATTGAGTCTGTACTGCATTAGGACAAAACAAAAGTTAAATATGTGTGTTATTGGTCTTTGAACATATCTGACTTCTGTAAGTGAATTGAAGATACTGCATATTTACCACATGCAAAGATAATGGTTGAATGGTACACAGTACAGTAAGAGTGTAGCACAAATCTGAGTGTGTATAGTTAGCGGCGCCGGTTTAAGAGCTCTGCTGCGCTCTGATAAGACAATGTGCTGAAAATATTACTCTGAGATCGAAGTGCTGAGGTTATGTTTATCTCCCAACTAACATCAGTGTGTTTGTTCCTATGGCTGCTGAGAGCTCAGAGAAGCTGCAGCAGATAGTGATTTTCACTAAAGAGTCATGCACGAGTGCATTCACTGTTTATCTTCCCATGCGCACTGTCATGTCATAACAACACTGTTGGTTTTGATCTGTCCCCCTCTTTTATTCTTTTTTTTTACGGATTGAAGACCATAATCGTCAGAATCTGTGTTTTTGGGGGAGCTGTTAAAAACCACACAGACTGTGGCCTGCCCCCGACCGGCCCCCGACCGGCCCCCGACCGGCCCCAGGGTTAATCACAGCTGGCTGAGCAAAACTGACGGCGTGTACAGCAGCATTTTCCAGGAGTATTAATACACAGCTGCAGCAAAACCAGGCACCAGGCATTATTTCCATCAGTACTATTTTCAGTGAAGACAAAAGATATGATACGTGACAACATGACTTTTTTATGATGTGTTTTGGTTTGGTAAAGTTACTATAAAATTGAAGACACAGTGTGATACTACATCAATTTTCATTATTTAAGGTTATATAACTGTGTTGCTGTTGACAACCGTAAACAAATGGACCAACAGCAGCTCAGTTCAGTTGTTAATCTCATCTGATCATCATTCGCCTCAAATTAGAGAAGTACTCAGATGTGGCATTTGAGTCAAAGTAGTAATACATTCAAAGTTATATTTCAAAGTACATTTTCAAAGTAAGAAAAACATAAAAATACTCTCCAAGTATCAAAAGTACTAAAAGTACTATACATGTGCGTCTAAATCTTTGACCAGCTAATGAAGGTGACATCATTACTTGTTTGATGTTTGACGTTTGATTTTATTCATGATCAAAAGTATTCTGTGACCACAACTCACTGAATAAAATGGAAATACTGAAGTTCAGTATACGTAATACCTTCTTCTACTATGTCACTTTATTTAATTTAAAGATTTTTCTTAAAGCCGTCTCATGAGTCAACAGCTCGGTCAACGGCTGTGGTTAACCAGGGGAGTAGGTTTTGCTCTCTAGTACGCAAACATATAGACATAGTACATATGCGTTGTGTGTAAACTGGTGTGTAGTCAAATCGCACATCATCAAAGTTTATGATCCAGTGTTTAAGAATTCACCAGACGGACATTTTTAAATGATTTGTTTTGTTTTGTTTTGTTTCTTTTAAGTTTTTTTTATTATTATTACTTTTCCGATGCTCTGTTATCTGCCTTTACACACAGAGCTGCAGTTGTGTCAGTCTTCCCTGTGGCCTCAGAGATGCTTGCACACCAAGGGGGTGACATATTGTTAAATGAGGAACTGGGAATTAGTCTTTCAGATTCAGTTCCTTGAAGGCGGCCTTTAAATGAATCCAGTTCGTGTCATATGGTCAGGATGATCCCGGCCCCGATAAGATCTGGCTGCTTCTCTGTTGGTGCGTTTCGTGTGTGAACTGAAGCCCTCGTGGTTTAATCCACTCTGCTACAGCCTCGGTGCCGAGTCTCTGTGCTAACACTTTGCTTAGAATGAAACTACAGTGTCAGCCTCCGTGGCAAAGAACAACCAAAGTTTCTAAATGATCCTAAAATAAGTACTTAGAAAGACATTGTTCAAGGATGTTCGTGTAGAAAAAAAAGAGCTGTAAATAAACATAATCAAAAACTGGAAATGTTGACATATGAATAACTGCAGCAGACACACGGAGACAGATAACATCAGGGACTTTATTGCACCAATTCCACACAAAATCCAAATCAATTTCCACAAAACTGTTGTCTAATTATGTCTACATAACAGATAGTTAAATGAATGTGACTGATAAACTGTGATAAACGCTGCGTGTTTAGTTGAGCCTGTGACACTTTTTTTTCACATTCTGCAGAAAGATTGCGACACTGTAGAAAAACCATAAACACCATTAGACAGATCACATGCCCTGCCTTTGTTTTTCCAAAGACGTTTCCATGTGTCATGTGCATGTGCATGTGCATGCGTGCTTTACTTGTCGCTGTCTAACAGTGACAATGTTCAATTACCACTTAGGTACATCTTTAAAATCTACTACTACGCTATCAGTTTTGTTTGAGGTGTTAATTTTGGCTGTTGTGTTGAGCTTATAATGAGAGATGTAATTGAATACTAAAAATCCATTTTAATATAGTACAATCCAGTGTAAAGGCACATCGAAACGAAGAGTAATAGACCTGGGAGTGTTAACATTTTGTCATAAATATAGAAATACAGATACAGATTGGTTGGACATTACATTTTTACAGGTGAAGCCTACCTAATAAAGTGACCCGCTTTCAAACTCCTTTAGTACATATAGCTATAACTATATCACCCATATGTCATTATTCATCATACAGTGGTGGAAACAATAACATGAGCACTGGTTTTATGCAGGCCTAATGGAATATTTACATCTTTGTACAAAAAAATACAGTTTAAACTTACAAACAATACATAAATAAGCTCTACCTCAGCCAGGTACACTGCAATGTTATTTAGGTATGCATCATTCATCTACAATCCTCATTGTTCTGCAATTATACTTCAGCTTGATTTTGCATACATACTGTATAAGTGATCCTGTAGCAACAAAGTCAGATACTGTGTTATGTAGGACAGTTAAATAAGATTAATAAACTCTGCAAGATGGTTTAATAATCTCAATTAAACTTCAAATTTAGCCTAGATTAGTCTCATCAAAACCACCATGTGTTTTCTTTTAAAATGAGAAATGAATTTTATTGCTTATAATGTCAAATGTTTTATAAGAGGAAGAATGTGTAATTTCTTATTTGAAACGTTACATAATATTAGCATAAGGAACATTTTAGCATGGGGAGTATTTTCACATTGTAGTTCTGCTATGTGAGGGAATTGTTTGTCATTTTGGCAAATACACATAGGCTTTGGTGCCAAAAGGTAGATGAGAGGATGAACGCCACTATGTTGCTACTGCTACCGTATGATGCTATAACTAGCAGACGGTTAGCTCAACTGAGTGCAAAGACTGGAAATAGAGGGAAACCGCTCTTTACATCTTGTTTGTTTTATCTGGGCGCACATCTGAGGTGTAGCTTTATGTGGTGGAGTACTTTTTTAAAGTGATACGTAACATGCTAGTGATCTTTAAAGGTGCTGGTACCTGTCTCCACACATGCTAAGCTAAGCTGAGCAGCAGCTAGCTGTAGCTCATCTATGTCATGTGGAAAAACACAAATGAACTTACACTTTCTATCAAAGATGTCCAATTCCAGCATGAGCGTGGACACAAATACTATTTAAAGACATTACATTACCTGTACATTGCTGTACACTGAATAAATTTTCGTATCATTGCGTGCTGAAAGGTGCTGCTTGTAGCTACACTATAAAAATAACATGGTCAGTGAGATGTGTAGCCTACTGTATAAACTGAAGTTGCCGGCAGTGATATATTTGTTTGTAAGTGTAAGTGACACTGTGAAGTTGCTCTGACCAGCTACTGCACTCTGGTTTGGCCCCACCACAGGGTGTAACTGAGCACTTCACAGTTTGCTTGTCTGAATACAGTCACAAGATGCATATCTCTGATGGTCTGAGCCCACACAGGCACGCAAAAACTGTTACACTGGCACCTCTTAATTCGAGCACACATAGTTTGGCCCCTGGAGTCTTTGGGCCTGCTGTGTGGAGGTGTCAATGTTCTCATCACTATCTTTGCTGGCATTTATTTTAAGACGCTACCAATATTGTGAAGGGGGCACAGCCTGCAGGCTATGAAATGCTGCTATTCTTGGTTCTGCTACAGTTTGTTTAACACTTGAAAACATAGGGATTGAACAGTGGAATATATATACAGTAACTGCACTCTGCCCCTCAATGTGATATTGTTGCTAAAAAGTTTGTTTTTTCCCTTTGTCAGACATGTGGAGGCTCCCTCAGTCTCAGTCTCAGAGGAGTCACAACGCAGGGTCACGAGATTGTACCCACACTGCCTGAGCAGAGGGGAATGACACGCATGACCACTGACTGTGGAAAACAGGATACAGGGTACGTCGCAACAGGAAGTGTTGCACTCCTCCTCTGCAGAACATCAGTTTGACCAGAATGACTGCAGGTTGATGTCCACACTCTGTAACTCCTGTGGCAGTATTCAAATTTCGTAATCATCTTCGCTCACCATTTCGTCTGAGCTAGTTGAGTAATTCAGTAAGAAAAAAAAAGTCTTTGTCCAAAAAACACCAAAAAAAAAGCCCCAAACAACAGGCAACTAACTATTCTTTATGCAGGATTCATGCAAATAATAACTTAGTTTAGTGGTGGCAAAAGCAGCATAAACTTTATGTTTAGTGAACTTTTCTCTAAAATAAGTGGGGGGGGGGGATAAACAAAAAACACCATAATTATTTAAACAAACTGAAGAACATACATTTCTATTGATTTGAGCATGTTAAGTAAATACAAGATGTTTCAGCCATGTACATGAGAAAATGTGAAACACAAACATTACAACTTAAACTGGACTTTAATAAATAAATGTACAGTGGTGTCACAGATCTATCTACAGATCTACAATTATATATCTGTTTTAGTAAAACAGGCTATCAGTAACTAAATTTAAATCTTGTGTGAATTCATTTACATTTGAAAGCATAAAAAACAATAAAAGACAACAACACATTTCTGTAGATAATTCAATCTAAGTGAACTCAACCTTGTTTACCCTGAAAACTCAAAGAAATACTAAAACTCCAGTGTGTGCTCAGGGACGTCAGGAAACGCCCACAGTCTCAGTCAGAGAAGAAATGTAGTCGTGTCTTACCTTCAACCTCAGAACAATATGCGGTGATGAGCAGTGAACGTGTCCACACGGGAGCTGCTGAACTACTGGGAGCAATTTGCCAAAGGTGGTTTAAAAATGCAGGCTTTCTATATATCTGTGAATTAGCAGGGGAACTAAAAACTTCCTTAATTCTACCAATTTAGGTTGGTACCATAAAGCTTCTTCTTCTTCTTCTTCTTCTCCTTCTTCTTGTTCCTTATTAAAACAAGAAGGTGACAAACTCTTCCTACTGAACTGAACTGAAGTGTTTAAGGCTGACGGCCCAGTGCCGCTGCTCATTCTGTCACATCTGGACTCTAAAGCCTCTGGCCTCTGTTAAATCGAACCTGTTCTTTTATGTTTTATTGTTATTGTTTTAACACTGTACATGAATCGCCAACACACAATGCCACACTGAAAGTGACCACTTTGTGTCAACACATGCATGACCATCAAGAACTTAGTTTTGGCTTTCGTTTCCACATGTTTGAGAACCAGTATGAGCTGTGGGAAGTGATACAGGTTACATGTAAAAAATATGAGAGAGTTTAACAGAAGTTTTGTCACAGTTTGCATTAAATTACACCAATTTATTTTTAAAAAAAGTGGCAAGAGAGTGGTGAAACATTAAAACATATTTCTGCTCGTGGTTACACAACAGCATTTGTGCAGCGTGACATCCGTCAGGGTGTGACTAACTGATATTTTTGATCATTTTTGAAGTGTCACACCAGCAACGGCGGCGGCGGTGGCGGTGGCCGCAGTACTCCGGGCATTCGAATCATTCATTTTCATTTGTTCTCCCTAAATGAATAAGAGGAGGTCATTAAAAAAGCAGAGCAACTGTGTTTTTGTAGCAGGTGAAGAGCAGCAGACGAGAAAATCAACTTACAACTTTCAACGGCTCTTGAATCACTTTAATGTTTCTGGAGCTATGTAAAGCTCCCTTCATATAACACAAATATGAAGAGTTTAAATTAAATGTGTATGCCCAGCATGCTGTATGTTTTTTAAGTTAAGTTAATGAGAAATGAATGAGGTAAACGTGACTTTATATGATTGCACCATGAGCTCTGATGCGTCTGCAGCAGTGAGCTAAAGAAAATCAGCCAGGGACCAATTGAATTCGATAAAAACAGAAACACATGCGTCAGATGCCGACTCCGTAGAGCTCATTAATGCATGAGACACAAATTACCAGCAGCACAAAGAAATCGTCACTTTAACGTGCATGTTTTTCCACTGTTGCCTGATAAGAACTCTGACATGCAACACCAACGAGTCTCCCCGCTGAGAAAACTGGTGCCCAGTTCACCCAGTCAGGTACAAAAGTGTTTTGCTCTGTTTTCACTGATTGTTCTTATGAAACCTGCAGGAGGCGAAGAGAGTACTACGCAGAATATTTCAGTTCTGCGGGTGGACAGTCCACAGAGAAGGGCGATGTTTCCTGGCTGATAGTCACCAGAGGTTTCAGTGGCCATCGTGTGTTTCACAATGACATGGATCGACCGCTCGACATGCGTGTAAGGGGACATCCAGCCCTCTCACTTCTTATTCCTGATTCCTCATTTTCTCTGGACTCCACAAGATTCAACTATCAGACTGGGCCTGTGGGTATTATTAGACAAAGGTGAATCACAAGGCACAGAGACGCACAAAGTGTTCATGCACACGCACAAAAGCACTTGCAGTGTAAAAATAATGTGGTTTTATCTTTTACATGACACCTTTGAATGCAACAGTAGCACCTAATCTGCTGCCTCATCCTGTTTAACAGTGTTTGACTTAAACTTTTTTTTTTTGATTCCCAACTACAAACACGCACATTTAACCATACACCCTTATAAGGCTTTGGGCCTCTATCCCACCAAACAACTAAGTTCCTCTTTCTTTATGTATTGCTCAAGTCAGACAAGGATGACTCAGTGCGGATATTAATCATGTTTTTTTTTTTTTCCTGTTATCTGCTCATCTCACCCAAGTTAGCTTGTCTATTTTAAAAAACCTGACAACCTAAAGGCTGGTCAGACTTCTTAAATGTTAAAAACAATCTCCTAACATGGTCGACTTGACCTCAACAAGCTGCGTATGACGTGCGTTTGTTAAAACTGTTCATCATCACATGTTCAGACATTTAAGCTATTTTATTTACTGGTAATATTCCTCATTGTGGTGGCAAGAATGATATAAAATACAATGTTTTCATAGCCAGAAGTGCAAGACTCTGTTAAAGAGAAGATGATGCTGTAGTAGGATATGAAATGTTAATGCTGTGATAATAATGGCCTAATGAGGGTTTTGTTTCTTGGCTTCAGTTGTCGGGGTAAATTTGATCCTCCTGTCACATACACCACCTGGTGGACGGGCAGTTTATTAGGAGGCTTTACTGAACAGTTGGTCCTGGGTTCCTCTTTAAAGATGAGGATGGTGACAGATAAAACTATAAAACGTACTATTTTAGAGCTGTCATTGCTTATAATAAGAAGTGACTGAGGTAAAACTACCAATGCATGAACTGTAAGATAAAAGTAAAAGTACTGTCTTTGAGTTAAAGCGCAGTATTATCAGTAAAATCTCCTCATTTCACAGAAAAATGGTTCTAATGTGATACAGTATTATTGTTAATACTTGACCAAAGTGTAAGCCAACAGTTGACAATATTAAAATTATGTTGTAAACTTTAAAATGAAGTGTAATTGCACAATAGGATTATAATGTTACACATAGTATTGTTTTAGCAAAAATGCAAATCAAAATGCAATAATCAGTTTCTGCATTTCCATTGTGCTCTGCATGCTTTCATTGTGTGCTGAATTTGCATAATGAAATGTCAACTGTCATTTTATTTCTATTTTAAAAATTGTTAGAACATCTTGTTTTATTTGTGACTGTATCTCTGCTCACATAAATGTAAAATCAGGTTAAATTGTCTATGTTGCATCAAATTAACATTTCAATACTGGCCACAAAGGTGTATGAATGTGAAAATGAAATGTCAGCTCTTCAGTTTTCATTTTGACATGGTCACCCACAGGAATATGTGAGGACTGTAGCGTTGTTTTCTTCAAAAAAACACTTTCCTATGTGGTATATTAGCAGTTGCTGCTAGTGTGGACCTACAGTAAGTTTACATCATCATTTTTTATATAGTTTCTATATGCGTCCATAAGTAGAAGTATGAAATGGAAGTAGTGTAGTTCTTTGCGACACTCCTGCAAGATTTTTATCAACTCCAGATATTTCCTGTGGCTTCTTGAGTTTATTAATAAACCCCATTTTCTCCATCTCAACTGATCCAGCGTATCTGTTTATACCACAGAGCAAAAGTGCTGCAAGGATGCTGTGGCTTAAACCGTGAAAAATGTACGTACACTGCTTAATGGTTCACTTCCAGGTTAACATTAGCTTTATCTTTGCTGAAGTTTTGAAGCAGACAATGGGGGAAAAAATCTGTCCCACAATGCCCAGGGATGGCAACAAGATTACAGTGTCTTAACTTTTCTACTGTTCTGCTCCATGTGAGACAAACTTACACATATCTGTATTAGTATCAGACCCTTTCCACTCACATCAGCTGAGCCGACCACAGGTGAGCGCCAGTCAAGGTGCAGAAACATCTCAAAGATGATAATGAAAAAACTGGGCCGCACCTGCATCAAAGCATGCCATTGTGATATGTCAGTGTTTTAACCCCTTTGAATAGATTTGCAAAACCATCTACAATTGTATTTTTGTTTAGTCATTGTAGATTGAGATTAGAACAAAGCTGCAACATAACAAAAAAATAACATTTTGAAAGGGTCTGAACAGTTTCCCATGAGAAGCTGTTGAGATTGGTTTCACATGTAATCATAATCTCACACAAACACCCCTATACTCATCTTACATGCACAATCATACTTCCTGTTATTTACCATTATGCTCATACGGGGATTAGTATACTCCCACATACACGGCTACAGTCTGTTATATTATTATTTACTTTCATACACATAAATGCACATAGTACTGCCTTGTGCAATATATATGCTTGCACAATACAGTATGTAATTAACTTTGTCAATTAAACAGGCTCCCATACTTTCCAAATGCACTGTTTATAACTTTTACGACATTGTGCACCTTAGTTAAATCTGATAATTTAGGTGAAGCTTTCCAGTTCTCAGTAAGGTCCAAATGTATCCAAAATGCAGTTTTTGCAACAGATATTTTAATTTGTCACAGTTAACTGGTGTTACTATAAACACTGACAATGGTTTGGTTTTATTCAAGTGTATTCAAGTGTCTCAGTAAGAAAGTGAGCCAGCATGAAAAATACCAGCAGCCTGCTCTGACATGTCAACATCATCTCTCAAGAGATTTGACAGAAGTTCAATGATCCCAGAAGAGTTAGTTTTTTTTCCCTCTCAAGATACTCAGTAGACGCAGAAAAGTACATACAATGTTGGATTTGGCCTACTTACATGATAAATATTCAGGTAAAAGGAAACGATACTACTGTAGTTGAACAAACAATCATAAACAGATATAATATTATGTGGATAATCATTTTTAAAACACAAAACAGTGTGTCCAGTAGGTCTTTGTCATTTTTATGCTTGAAAAATTAGTAAAATAAACTGGCTGCAGATGAATCTTCTGTTCATTGCCTCATCAATTCATCTTATTAACTTATAAATGTTATTTTCATCTGTATGCATGCTCCATCATGCTTGTGCTATACTTTCCCTTCCTCTTCTTCTTCCACTACATATTATTGTCCTTATAAATTATTTAGATGCCTCCTGATGAAATAACAACCTTGATGATATTGAGTGTTAAAGTGGATGTGAAATTCACCTAAATGTCACATAAACTACATTGGTGACTTGACATAGATATAAGAGGTATAAACATCACTGGTTTGTTCATTGGTCTGTTTATCTGCACTTTTTTCCATCTTGTTTCTCTGTATGAGTATCACAAACCTCCTTCTTCCTCAGACCACCTCCTCTGCTCTTCTCTTTGTGTGGAGGGAGTTACTGAGACAGAAAATAAGGATACTCAGTAGACATAGAAAAGTACATGTAATGTTGGCTGATTTTGGCCCCATTAAAATGATAAAATATGCCATGACTGTAGTTGAACAAATAATCCAAAACAGAAATATTATTATGCTGATAAACATTTTTTAAAACAAAAACAATGCAACCAGTAAGTCTTTGTCATTTTGTGCTTGAAAAATGAGTTAAACAAAGTGGCTACAGATTAATCTTCTACTTCACTGCCTTATCAATTAATCGTCCTACTAACTCCATCTGGAACAATGTTACACGTTAGAAAAAGACAAAAAAACAAAACAACAACAACAATATAATTTCATTTATGTTATGTTGATTTGCTTGCATGCTCCATAATGATTGTGTTCTTCTTGTTCTCTTTAACTTCTATTATGTAGATGCCTCCTGATGAAAAACAACCATGATCCTCTGATGTTGAGTGTAAAAGTGGATGTGAAATCCAGCTACTGTAAGTGTCACATTACACTGGTGACTTTTACACTGCTAAACAAACTTATCTGGTTTGTTCATTGATCTGATCTGCACGTTTTTCTATCTTGTTTCTCTGGAGTTATCACAAACCCGCCTTATCATAATGTTATTTTACTAACTCCATCTGGAGCAAATACACATTAGAAAATAGATAACAAACATAAAGACCAAAAAAACAATATCATTTCATTTGTATAGTTTGATCTGTTTCCATGCAATGCTTGTGCTAGATAGCCTACTTTCTCTTCCTCCTCTTTTTGTTTCTACTGTATTATGCCTGCTGATGCAATACAGCCTTGATGCTGTGATTTTGTCTTTTAAGTGTGTGTGTTAAATGAAGCTAAAATGTCACATAAAATAGGCTACATAGGCTGCTGCTGTATGAACAGGACTGGTTTGTTCATTGATCTGTTTGATCTGCACATTTTCCCCCCCTGCATCTTGTTTTCTAGGAGAGAAAAAATGCCTTATCAATTAGTAATCTTACTAACTCCATCTGGAGCAATAATACACATTGGAAAATAGATAAATAACAAACAAAAAATACAATGTAATTTCATTTGTGTTATTTTTATCTGTTTCTATGTTCCATAGGCTAATGATTGTGCAATACTCCCTCCTCTTCTTCTAACTAGCCCACTTATTGTTGTTTCTTTTATTTAGATGTCTCCTGATGTTGAGAGTTAAAGTGGATGTGAACTGCAGCTAAATGTCACATAAACTCCATTGCTGCTAAACAGGACTTAATTGATCTGTTTAGCTGCACTTTTTTCCCCATCTTGTTTCTCTGGAGTTATCACAAACCTCCTTCCTCCTCCTCAGTCCAGCTCCTCTTCTCTCCTCTGCTCTGCTCTTTGGTGTGGAGGGAGTCATCATCGAGGCAGAAAAATACAGTAACTTCCTGAAATCTTAGTGAGGAGGGCGGGATCCATCCTGACACTCCTCTCCTCTGCTCCTGTGTATGTTTTTTTTTTTCCTCCAGGATCGTGATACGTGGCTGTTTTTTGGGGAAAGCCGCCGTGATCGACCGAGTGAGTGAGTGTGTGAGTGTGTGACTGGAGCGCTGCAGCAGCTAGCGGCTCTCTGCCCCTCAGCAGCTGCCTGGTGGGGAGAGTGGAGAGAAACTCAAGCCTGCCTTCATTCACTAAAATTAAGCCGGCCTGGATGGCAGGGACACACTGGTGCAAAGACTGCCGAAACCACAAGGTATTTAAAAAAAAAAAAAAATCTGTGTGGTGCTTTGCTTTGCTTTCTCTTTGAGCCGTTAAAACTATTTTCACGGCTGCTGCTGCTGCTGCTAGCTCTAACAGTTGTTGACCGTTGGTGTTTAAAAAATCTAACAGTTGTGACCGTTGGTGTTTAAATCTGCAGTGATTGCGTACGTACGTTGGAGCTAATCAGCCCCGGCTAACGTCGTTAGCCTGCTAACTTTCCTCCCTCCTCCTCCTCCTTCTCCTTCCTTCCTTCCCACGGACGTTGTTGGAGTTGGTGAGTTCACGGTATAGTTTATTTAAAACAAAAAACGACCCGTTATCAAGTGTGGCGTCAATTCATCGCGATGTTGTGCAGTTTCAAGTGTTTTCATGTTGTTTTATGTCGCAACTGAAGCTGTAAGTGTTAGCTGTAACAGTGAGTGAGTGAGTGAGCCAGCGAGCAGGGGTCGACTCTGTCCTGCTAACTTAACTGACCCCACGCAGCAGCAGTTTGTCTGCATGTGTCCACTCTGGTTATAATAATAGTAATAATAATAGATATGTGCTGTTTTTTTCCCCCCCTCTGCTGATGATGGGGCATGAACGCCTCTTAAACATCTCAACTATGCAACAAGCAAACAACAAGAGGAGCAAACACTGTCTGCATACCTCTGCTCCACTACAGCTCTCACACTGTTGTGCTTTTATTTTTTTACAGCATGTATCTGACAGCATTTAATGACTTTTTATACATTAAGATTGTGCAAAAGATGAAATATGACCAGTTGCAAAAATGCAACAGTGATTTTTCCACTTTGTTTTGACCCATCACAAAGCAGCAGTGAGGGCCCCTATAGATGTGTCAGTTCCACGCTGTTTAACTTTTTGATAACGTCATGTATAAATAAGGGTTTGATACTTATCCAGGTTAAATGAGCCAGTATTTTGCAAAACAAAGCAAAAAAAGTGAGTTTAATGTCTAAACTCTTTAGAGGTTTGATATACTGATATTGTGCTCACGTAATGCTATGAAGTCTATCTGTCACAGGCTGAAACTTGTACTTTGATAGTTTGCTGATAATATATCTGCACTTTTACTGAAGTGCGTTGATGTGCTGATACTTTTCCTAAAGTTATGGTAAAAATGTAACATTAAATCTAACTTCATAATGTATCAGCAATTCAGCATCAGCATTTGGGGCTGATTTGAGTTTTAAAAGTAACTTATTACCCTTGATTTTAAGTTTGTTGTTGCAGAGTAATCTCAAGCTCCAGAAATGTTTTAACATGCTCACTCTATACAGATTTTTTTTAGTACGAGGATGCTAATTAGACTAAATTAGAGCCATATTATATATTATCTTATCACAGACATGTCAGTCTCTAGTTTGTTCAGCAGTTGGCAGGAGTTTATCTTACTACTGTAAAATGTTCCACTCAGCTTTGAGAAGGCAATTTTAAGGGACCCTTAAAATCATCATCCTGTGTTCAAATATCAATATCCAAATGATCCTGGAAAACACATGCTTGCTCTGTATTTGGTTGAAGTGAATACGTAACTGTTTGTTGAACACAATATTTATTGTCGCTCGTCTTCCAGCATTACTGGTTGCAAGTGCTCTTCGGACCGTGGGACGGATGAAAGCTGGAAGCTGTAGGAGGCCCAGCTGGGCTTTAGCTGCTCTGCTTATCCCTGTTACTCTGCTGGTGCTGGCCTCCAGAGGAGCATCCAGCAGCCAGAAGATGAGTCAGACAGCTATGTCTCATGCAACAGCCACGGCAGCAGGACAGGGGCGCAGCCTGACGGATGACCTCCCAGGCCTCCAGGCGATAGCAGACCTCTTAGCCAGCGAGCATGCTCATGTTTGGCTCCTGTCACTGGTGGGCTCTGTCGCTGTGGGCTTAAGCGGGATCTTTCCCCTGCTTGTCATTCCCATCGAGGCTGGAGCAGCCCTCAAAACAGAAGGTAAGAAATGGCAATGTAGGACCTAAATATGTCTTGAATTACTTGGTAAAGCACAACATTGCACTGTCACAATACTTCATTCATGATAGCACAGTATCGGGTCTGTGTTTCCTTTAAAAAAAAATGGACCAGTGTCTATGAGGATGCGATGCTGGCCTGACTAATACAACCAAGGCTTGAATCAAGGACATGAACCCAGTTAAGGTCCTGTCTAAACTGCCTGTGTCATCCTCTAAATCCTGCCGATGCTCCTCTCTTCATGCATGACCTACCACTGCACCCTCTCTCCTGTCCTCCTCACTGCTCTCTTGCTTCTTTTTCCATTTCACATGCACTACCTGTCTTTTAGGGCTTAGATAGGCAGCACGTAACCAATATTTTCATTCTGTATAGGCATTTGTATGTTGAAATCCAAAATAATCTTTTTATTACCTTTTTTAAAGACGGTTTTACATTCATTTATTAACTTCAGCTCATCCATAGTCACCATCCTCATTTCTCTCCTCAATCGAACAGTGTAATAGATTCATCTGAAAATTAAATATGATTTAATTGTCAAGATGTTTCTGTGCAGTACAAATTTGAGTTTAGTCTTAAACTATCTTTTCATACGAGAGTCATACAACTCTTCATGCAGCTTTTATCAACTGACACTGCAGCTCATACCTTTTCTCTTCATTCACTGCTTCACCATCATGTTTCTGCTGCTTTCTTGTTTCACTTTGCCCTAAATCCCGAAGGAGCTCTGCTACTCTAACATCACCTTATACATAGATATCCTTTAAAGAATAAGGAGACGGGAGAGGAGGATTTGATGCTCTAGTCGAGGACCCAAAACAAATCCAAGATAATTGTAGGTGTTGTTGTTCTCACAAAGTGTGAACACAACGCAAATGTTTAGTAGCCGGTTGATATGAATGATTGTGTGAAATTCTATCAGCTGCGCTCATAGTCTGGCAGCAGCAGTTCCCTCCTGTCGAGTGAATATGAGGGAGTTAGTGAGATTGTTATAAGCAGGACCAGTTAGTAGCCTTGACAAATGTTTACTTGTCATCTTGCCAAGCGCTTCAAGAGGGTATGTTGTGACCTTTGAGCATCGCTGCGTCTTCAGGGCGGACTGGCTGCTACAGAGAGAGAAAGTGATGAAATGATCAGGGTGAACTAGGGACAGATGGTCGCTACGTTACAGCTGCAACTTAAGAAGCAGAAAAAGAAGTGATAGAAATGGAAGCACAACAAGAGTTAACATCAGTGTAGTTTTCCAGACACTGCAGACGGCTCATCTTGAGGGAAGGAATGAAGTTTGATGCAAAACAAAACATTTGGTTATCTTAGCAGAACTTACAAACACTGTGTTTGAAGCATCCAATGCAGAATCATTTACTTTATCTCTGTGCTACATTATGAAGAGCAAGACATAGTAATAACAGTCTAGTCCTAATCCTAATAAGAGTATTGGGAGTCTAACAATAGTATTTTATTGCATACACATCAACATGAACATAAATCTTACAATCTTAATGGGGAAAATAAAAACCAATAAAAAAGTGTTAAAAGCAGAAGAGTTCGGAGTTCAAATTTCTGCAGTAAAAGTAGGAAATGTCTCATTAATCCAACAGAATGCATCACATCCCTGGTTCATGTTGGCTGCGTTAGAAGAGCTGCGGACAGAGCCATTCGTCTGCTCTGGCATCCGCAATTCTCACACTTCTCGCAACTATAAATAAAAACTCCAGCTCTTTAGTGGCTCCGTAGTAAATCTCGGCTCTCCACACCCCCTTAACAAGAGAAAAAGACTGTGGTGGGCTCAACACGTAGCACTGCCAGGTTTTGTCAGCCCAGCCGAGGCCCAGCTGCACCCTCTTCATGGTTTACAGTTTCAGATGGGGCACAGCCTTAAATGGAGGCACGGGCTTCCTGGGTCAGGGAACATCTTCAGTGATGACTTCATCAACTTCATTACACGTTTCTCTGCAGGGAAGGATTCACCCTACTGAAAACTTTTCTTTAAAAGTCCCACTCTTCATACGTAAGCACCATATAGAAAAGAAAACATAAGTGTGGAAGACTTTAGAGTATTTATCATACAGTTTAAACTTGTAGATCTGAAGACACATATTCTTACAATAGGAAATTAAGAAATACATTTCTGTTTATGCAGCAGCCTCCACTTGTGAATGCCAAGAGCTTGATATCTCAGTAACGCCCTGAGGGAGTTCCTTCAAATGTTAACTTGGACTTGAGGGTGAAGTGATAAGAGTTTGGTGGTTAAAGGTCAAATAGTTGTGTTTTTTTGGGCCATAACTCACGGATTATATTATTGCAACACAATTTAAATCTATCAATTTAACAGGATAAAAATTGTGGAAGTGATGACGTCTTGTATTGAAACGGTCAAAGCTGTTTTGCAAAACCCTTCTGCCCGTTATTAAATGCTGTAACTCGGGAAGGAGAGGTTGTGACCATACCTGTCAAGTTGTCAAGTTAAATGGTCATCCAGTTCATCATCAAATAAAACAGAAAGGCACAAACTGAGAAAAAAATATAATTAAAAATGAAGTTTGTGTGTAATCAAGTTTAAAGTTAAACTCTTGTGTCTGGCATCCAGACAGGTCCCTTTTTAAACAAGAATAAGAGTCTCTCTCTCTCTCTCTCTCTTTGAGGTTGCACTGAGGTGTACAAGTGTTTACTTTAAACTTTTAAACACCTCTGAAAATGGTCCATTGATCTCCTCACTCACCTACTGAACTTCAGTGAGCAGGGCTGAGAGTTTGTGGGTCAGACTGAGGCCTGGAGCCTCGTGAGCGGCTCCACCCACAGGAACGTGGCATTCCAGATGTATTTTTGGTTTTCAAGTGCAGTCCTGACCGGAGGTTAGTCATTACCAAGGGAACTCCTCAAAAAATAAAAAAAGAATCGGTGGAAGACGTGAGTAATCGCAGCACGTGTCACTGTCCCAACTTAGAACCACCTTTGAGCGTTTATGTGGATGAAGTTTTATTCGTTAGGAAATAATAAATCAAAGGAAAAGGTAAAAACAAAACGTGGAGCTGTAAGTATTTATGGCTCAAGCCAAATGAAAAACAACATGAAGTTAATGAGGTGTTTTTTATAAATCACCCTGCACAGTAATTGCTGACGTTGTCTCTTCGCTCTTTCCTTGTGTTTCCTCAGCTGGATGCCAGAAGCTGAAGCAGCTCTTGAGCTTTGCTATTGGTGGTCTCCTTGGTGATGTATTTCTTCACCTGCTCCCTGAGGCGTGGGCGATCTCTGTCTCTTCAGGTTGGTCTCCTTTCGCACCACAGCCATTACCACCTTTGAAGCATTTGTTATGTCTTTGAACCGTTCTTCCCACTCAGACATTAGACATGAATTGGGTAGTTCAACCAAAGTGGCTAATGACATGTTTGCTATTAAAATAGACTGTGATACTTTTACTGTTGCACTGCATTTCCCTCCAGCAATCTGCAAACTCACACACAACACAGAGGAATGTAATGTCTATATCATAGACGTCACTTAGAGACTGTATTTGTTTTGATAAACCAGGCATTACATGGCAGTCTTGTTTATAATTATAAGTGAAAGGCAGTATTGTTAAAGGGATAGTTCAACATTTTGGCAAATTGGCCCATTGCCACAATCCCTATAGTCATAGCAGTAGGTTCGTTACCTTTAATTGTTGGTCCAAGATATTTTTAGAACGGCAAAGCAGAGCCGTGAGCTGCTCAGAGCTACGCTACGGAGGCTCATGGGATTTCTTGTGTTCCCTGATCAAACTCATCAAATACACAATCCAACAACTCCAAAATGCTCTCGTGGACAAGTTGTGACCTGCACATTCACCACGCTATGAGATAATAACAGAACGTTACGAGACTGAGTTGTTTTAGAGGTAAATGCAAAGACTGCTTGCCGAAAAACTGCCCTCGATGGGAACGTGCATCAGTGGTTTTGCATTAATTTACCTCTAAAACAACTCTGGTGGACAAGTTGTGACCTGCACATTCACCACGCTATGAGATAATATCAGAACCGCTGATACGCGTTCCTGTCGGGGGCAGTTTTTCAGCAAGCAGTCTCTGCATTTGCCTCTAAAACAACTCCGTCTCAAGTTCCATTATTATCTCATAGCGTGGTGAATGTGCAGGTCACAACTTGTCCACCAGAGCGTTTTGGAGTTGTTGGATTGTGTATTTGATGAGTTTGATGAGGGAAACCAAGAAATCCCATGAGCCTCCGTAGTGTAGCTCTGAGCAGCCCATTCTGCCATTCTGCCGTTCTAAAAATAGCTTCCACCGACAATTAAAGGTAACGAACCTACTGCTAAAACTAAAGGGATTATGGCAATGAGCCAATTTGCCAAATGTTGAACTATCCCTTTAATACAGTGCTACACGTGGCTGTAGTTATTAGACACAGTGTTGTTTGTAGCACCGTCATTCACAGACCCCGGCATCAATATAATGCTCAGTTGTTCATTCAGTCTCATGTACAATCTGCCTTCTACCTCCTTCTCCTCAGCTGGTAAACACAACCACTTCATGACTCAAGGATTGTGGGTAATTTCTGGCCTGTTGGCCTTCCTGGTCCTAGAGAAGATGTTCCCAGACCAAGAGGACTCCACTCCAGAATCAGACCTGAATTTTAACTCTGCTGTAAGTATCTCAGCTGCTCCCAGACGTGTCAGTACAAGCAAACACATTTTTATTTTTTTTTCTTCATAGCAGAGTTTAGTCCAGACCTAATTCGTGCTTTGTCTGCATATTTCTGTCTGTGGTATCAGTGTTTTGGTCACCGACCGTAGCATCAGATGACCGACGCGACTGTACAATCATCATATCTTTCATCTGTTCCAAGAAGGGAGCGTCTTTAAAGGAACAGTCTGACTTTTTTTGGGTGGGAAATGCTCTTATTGACTTTCTTGCAAATAAAGAGATTAGAGGATTTACCAGCACATGACCTGCCGATAAAACCACAATGTGTTGTTTTTATGTTGGAGCTGCAGCCTGAACCATGTGAGAGGTTGCGTCTCCTGTGCACTGGGTTGAAACAGCTGCTCGCGTTGTTCTTTATTTAATGAGTGCGTTAACCGGTATCAAAATGAGCAGCTCGCTCTAATAGGTGTTTAACACATTGCTCCTTTGTAGACGACTGAGTGCGTGTGTTTCCTGTATGTTTGAAGAGGAGGTGTCATCCTCGCTCCTGTCTTTGTAGTGCCAGTGAGGGAGAAGATTGGAATCCACGGCTCGGCTCCTCTACGAGTGTCTATTTATAGAGCTGGGGTGAAGCAGCTGCTTTAGCCATTTCAGTGTCCACAGAAAAGCACTCAGCTTATATAGACAGAGGCAACAATAGACGGGGACAGAGAGCGACAGCGACTGAGAGTCAGAGGGACGTTAGAAGTGTTTCCTCTAAAAAATACTGTGTGTTTTCACATCATCTTCCCAAGAGCTGCAACGACTGCAACAAGCTCGATTACTTTTTATTGTGATGTTGTGTGTGTTTTTTGATGGATGGCTCATACAGTACAGTGAGGAGACATCTGTAAATGATGCATGTTTAAATAACTCATTAAACAAAACAAATTAGGGCGTTTTGCTGTGATAGTTTGGCCCCAACCTGTTTTACAACCAAGAGAAGATTGATAGACCTGAAAATTCATCACACTTTATTACTTCCTCGTGTTTCAATCATGGAGCAAACGTTTCCTTGCCAAGGCCAGAAGACAGCAGGCGATTTTCCTTTCACTTAATTTGACTATCAGTTTAAATTGCAACGTAGGTGGTTTCTGAATGAGGGAACAGGGAAGTTGGCTGTTCTCGGAAAACTGTGGCTGTAGCCCCGACATGACTCTGTCTCCTCTTCTATATTTACAAGACTAACATGTTGAACTTCATGTGTTACAGAGAAGCAAAGCAGAAGTACAGGTTACTGCATTTGTAAAGGAAGTTATTAAAAATAATCAGGACTTTTTTTCTCTATTTTTTTTAAGTAGCTGCTCTGCTGCCGGTAGATGTTTGTTACACAGTGAAATTCCCGTTTGTTGCACTTGACCCACAGTTTGTGTTAAAGATCAAGGTGGACAATATGTTTCCTTAGGGGGGGACAAGTCCTTCCAAGTCAGTGGCATATTACTAATGGTAGACACAGATGGTTTATAGGAACATAAACATTACTTATTTAAAAAAATATATATATATATTAACAGAGTGCATATGGGGACAGCGTTCATTTTAGCCCTGTTTCTCTTCCTTTTTTTTTCCCTCCACAGACACCAGCATCTAATTCAGTTTTCAGTGAAAAGGCAGTGGCATCACTCAGAAATGGGCACCATGCTGAGTCATGGAAATCCCCCAAGCAACAGAGTCTGCCGGAAAGATCAGAGAAAATCAAGGTAACGCTGACAACAGAAACATTTCCCACTTAACAAAAAAGACAAAAAAACAAAACAAAAGAGAGACATGACGGGTTAAACTGTTGATACGAGTTCCTTGTATAAGAGCTGCCTGTAAGGAAACAGTTCTTAAAACAGAGCCATGTTTATCAGAACCAGCACTGACTCACTAACTTTGACTGGCAGCTTCTCACACAACTGTGTTTCAATTACTGAAGGTCTAAACCTTTGATTTATTAAAAGGGGTTGGGTTATTTACGACACTATTATTAGGACATGTCATTTTCCATGTGAAGAAACATAAGACAATGCGCCACCCCACACTCAGCTATTATTCTTTTTAAAGTGAGTGAGTCCTGGAAAAAATGACCTGGATTATCCATCCATGACGGCAGGCGTCCAAACGTGTCTTTTGTTTTCTCACACTGGGCTCAGAATCAGAGTTTCCTCCAGAACAGATCATTTACAGTCTCGTATTTAATGAGGTCACACGACAAAGCTGAAAGTAACTAAAGTTAAACATAAGACTGACTTTATATTAAATATCACTAACTACACAATGCTGTAGGTTTGATGTCACACTAAAGCAGCGTTGTTGCAGGACTGTCAGCACATAAGCACCAATCTGTGCAATAAATGGGACAATTTGTGCAATACTGTCCACAAAATGCTCTTTTTATGTGTTTTTTTTATGTTTTCTTTATATACTATGACTCGAATGACTGTGTACATGCATATGTGGTGTATTTGTTTGCTTCTTTTATTCAGGCATGGCACAGTGAATTTGGTTGTCAAATATTTCACTTGAACAGATGGATTCTTGATAGTCTCAAGTCTACAGCAGGAATAAACTGTTTATTGTCTGGTACAAACACAGTTTGGGTCTCCAGAGCTAATTCCCTGTTGTATGACAACTGTGGAGGGGGGTGAACATTTATATAAGTCACTTAAAGTTGAACCTTTAAAGGGATAGTTCAACAATTTGGCAAATTGGCCCATTGCCATAATCCCTATAGTTTTAGCAGAAGGTTCGTTACCTTTAATTGTCGGTGTAAGCTATTTTTAGAACGGCGGAGCAGAGCTAAGCTATGGAGGCTCATGGGATCTCTTGGTTTCTCTCATCAAACTCATCAAATACACAATCCAACAACTCCAAAACGCTCTGATGAACAAGTTGTGGCCTGCACATTCACCACGTTATGAGATAATAACGGGATGTTATGAGATGGAGTTGTTTTCGAGGTAAACTCATGCAAAACCGCTGACGCACACGGCACATTCCCATCGGGGGCTGTATTTTGGCAACCAGTCTCTGCATTTGCCTCGAAAACAACTCTGTGGGCCAATTTACCAAAATGTTGAAGTATCCCTTTAACTTCAGACCTGCTCTTTAGACGTCTGTAGGTCATGTAGACTACACTCACCCTTGTTTACAGGCTATTGCTGTGACTGAATGAAGGGTTATGTGACAAACAGCAGCCTCATCTCCATCATTCTGTTTTGTGTACTCAGACCAGTGGATATCTAAACCTTCTGGCCAACTGCATTGACAACTTCACCCACGGGCTGGCAGTGGCAGGCAGTTTCCTGGTCAGCAAAAAGGTAAGAAGCTGTGAGGACCTCAACACTACAAACCACCTCTCTACAAATAAAGTCCACATTTTCTGTTTAAAATGTCATTTGTGTTTGTTTTCACCGTCATCCACTCACCCTGTGGCTGCTGTTGGACCACTGGGCACGTGTTCTGTTGAACAGGAGCAGCAGCTTCGACAGTGGTTACATTTCTAATCTCAGTGGTTTAGCAAACTGCTCGTGTGAGAATGTGATTTCACTCGCCCTCTGTCCTCACCGTGAACTATAATTGCAGGTGAAATAGCTCCCTGGTGTTGCAGCACATAATCAGAAACAGACAATCACTGCCAATAAATACTGTGCACAAACTCATGCTCATGTCAACATGGAGAGATATAAAGACATATTGAATATAGACCTTGAAATTGAATCTAGGATTTACCCATTTTTGCAAGGATAGACGTAAAATGCAGTTGTACAATCAGATGCCAATGTGTTTTTACCATTTAAAGGAGCAGGCACTGAAACCAGCCGTTCTGAACAGGGCTGTTTAGAGAGGATGAAAAGAGCTGTGATGTTTGATCTTTGGGGTATTTTGACCACAGCATGTCACAGATATGTCTTTAAGACACCTGGGAACTATTTTAATTTGTGGGAAGGGGGCATAATATGTCTCCTTTAAAAGACTGAACTCTAAATAAGATATGAATGAGTATAAGCAACAACAAATTCAACCCTGTACTGATCTACTGGAAACACCTTAGTGGATTGTCTCACAGTCCAGCACCAGACCAATACAGTGGACCACCAGGTTTTCTCCTGGTCGGGTCGTTTCTTGCTTTTGGATCATAGCTAAGCTGTTTGTAGATTCAGATTGTTTTAAAAAAAAAATTTCAGATGTTTTTTTAAATTTATTGTACTGAGAAAAATATGATACACAAGAACAGTTTACAAGCAGATACAGGAACAGGAACCCCAAGCAAGAAATGTTTATTCTATAGATATGGGACCCGTCCCGACGTCCGTGTTGATTTGATAAATCGCAACAAATGACATGTTTCATGTGCAGCGGTGAAAACATGTGATACTCTTCTTTGCCACGGTGGTGGTGCCAACATTACATGGAAGTGATGGGGGGGTGAGAGGGGAGGGGAGGGGGGGGTTGGTATCTGTTGGCACTTCATTGGAAGCAAAGGACAAAAATATATCTGGGGAGTTTGGACGTATAAGAGCTCCCTGGTGAGTGCGGTGTTTGGCAGAGAGTCGGCGTAACACTGGCGCAGCACTACACCTGTTTCACCAGCTCTCCCACTGTCTGAGCAGAGGCTTTCATTACAGGGTACAACAAACTTTCTCTCTCACTTAAAAAAACCCCCCAAAAAAACACTGCTCTTGTCGTGTCGTGTTGTTTTGTTTTTACAGCCTTGACCACAAAGGTACACACACACACACACACCAAAATGCACCAACATGGGTTTTTGCATTGCCCTCACCAGTTTACGGTGTATTTGTAGCTGTGGGACTCAGAGTCCAGCTGGAGGGACATAAGGCTAGCAGCATGAACCGTGGACCAACGTGCCAGAGAGGAAGTTAACTAGATGTCTCAAACATACACATACAAGACATCTCACCAGTGTTTTCTGTTTATGCTCAGGCACATTTATCACTATGTGAATTTTTAGCCACAATGAAAAATACTGGATGAAAATGATCAGTGCTGACGCAGTATCGACTCAATGCGAATAAATACGGTTCTGGGTTTTTATTTCTGAATGGCAGATGCTCATATTTCAAACTGGTTATTAGTAAATGGCACTGAAGGATGTCAAGGTGATGTCAATTTTTTATTTCCCCTCTGAAATCAGTGAATGATGATTAGACTCGTTTCCCTGCTCATTGAGACTCGTCTTTTTCAGGAATGTTTTTTTTTACTCACTGATTTAATGACAGAATTTTGATTGAATGAGCTTTGGGCTTATTTTATCAGCTCATCAGGCTTCATTGTGCACTTGTTTTTCCACCTCATTTGAATTGAATAGCTTTTCAAATATTTAGCTGTGTACACATTTCTCCTTTTTAATTATAGTGAAACCTGGATTTTTACTCATAAACACCATCCTCCGCAAGAAAACATGATGCAGCAGCATTTTCGTTTACTTTTGCACATTTAGTTTAGACTGCAGTTGAAGAACGGCCTGTTTGTGTTTGCTGCAGGTGTTGTTCTAACTTATCGCCACTCGACAATCAGCAGATTACGTAATTTGCTCGTGAGTGACAACATTTGCATACAGCTGCACATTATGCGTCTAAAACCAAACCGCCCGACAGTCGGACAGCTCTGCACCGACACGTAACGAACGCATAACTCACTCCTGATCTCCATTATTGATATGTCTCATTATGCTCCTCACGTAGCACTATTTAATCTTTCACTCTGCTCCATAAATCTTTACTATGTCATTTACATTTTCCATGTTTGCACTGAGAAACAGTTCGAGCTGAGCTCCTCCAGCTTCTAGCAACATTTTCCCTTTGATACCACAGATCACATTTCTGAGACAAAGCCGTGTTAATGAGACTTGTCTTGCAGGTTGGTTTCCTCACCACGTTTGCCATCCTGCTCCATGAAATCCCCCACGAGGTAAGATTACACTGTTTTTTTAATTGTACGATTATCGTTTCTAAACTTAGAGACGCAAGGTTTCATGTTTTCATGGTTAAAGGGATAGTTTAACAGTTTGGCAGATTGGACCATTGCCATAATCCCTTTCGTTTTAGGAGTATTTTTAGAACGGCGGAGTAGAGCCGCAAGCTGCTCAGAGCTACGCTACGGAAGCTAATGGGATTTCTTGGTTTCCCTCATCAAACTCATCAAATACACATTCCAACGGAGTTGTTTTAGAGGCAAATGCAGAGACTGCTTGCCGAAAAACTTCCCCGACGGGAGCACGCATCAGCGGTTTTGCATGAATTTACCTCTAAAACAACTCTGTCTGGTAACGTTGTGTTATCATCTCATAGCGCGGTGAATGTGCAGGTCACAACTTGTCCACCAGAGCGTTTTGGAGTTGTTGGATTGTGTATTTGATGAGTTTGATGAGGGAAACCAAGAAATCCCATTAGCCTCCGTAGTGTAGCTCTGAGCAGCTCACAGCTCTGCTCCACCGTTCTAAAAATAGCTTGCACTGTCAATTAAAGGTAACAAACCTACTGCTAAGACTATAGGGATTATGGCAATGGGTCAATTTGCCAAAAATGTTGCACTATCCCTTTAAACGTGTGTAGGAAGAGTCGGACATGCTGCTGTGTTTACGTTCAGACCTTCCTGTTTTATCTGCAGGTGGGAGACTTTGCCATTCTGCTGAGGGCCGGCTTCGACCGATGGAGCGCCGCCCGCATGCAGCTGTCCACAGCGCTGGTCGGCGTCCTGGGAGCGTGTTTCGCTCTGTGCACTCAGTCGCCGAAAGGCACAGGTACAAATATCAGGACCAGGACGCGTTTTTTATACGGAGCTGCCAGACTCACATCTCATCTAAATGTGTTTGTGATGTTTTTTTTAGAAGATGCCACAGCCTGGATCTTACCCTTCACCTCCGGAGGCTTCCTCTACATCGCCCTGGTGAACGTGGTGCCCGACCTGCTGGAGGAGTCCAGCCTCAGGTGCGTTGAATGATCTTTATATTCAGTCACATCCATGTTTAGCAGCTTGGAGACTTGAGTGTTAGCCTGGCTCCGCCCGCCTACGTACTTCTACTCAATTTTTAATTTCCCTTCAGTACTCCGGGGAATCCTGGGATTGAAACGCTTTTCTCTGCTGTTCTCATGCTGCGTTCAATTGCGCTCGGAAAGATCCGGGTAAGAAATTCCGACTTCGGAGGTAAATGAGTTTCACACAGGGTGATGTTTGTTTGGATGTCTTTCAAGCATCAAAAAGTACTGGTATGTACGCGCACAGACCTTTTAAAATCACAAATTCACAGAGTGGGAATTGAAATGCCGCTGCAAAGCCATTCTACACTTTTAGTAACACAAATGCTAAATTAGACGACACATAACAGTAAAAGTTGAGGAAAAAGTGCGACGGCATTTTGCTTTGACGTAATTCCGACCGACTCGGGCTGCTTGGATCCTACCTGCATTCCCGAGTCGGAGTCCCGAGTTCAAGGGCCGTTCTGTTGCACTTTTCCGATCCAGAGGTCAGATCTTTCCGAGTTCGAGTGCAATCAAACGCAGCATCATGCAGAGGATCTACCAGCCAATCGGCGAACAGAGGGGGAGCGGTTGAGAACAATTACAATACATACAATAGTTTTAAACTTTAAAGTGTGTCCAAGTAAATTTCCTTCGTTAGAATTTCATGATATATTTAACATAGAAAAATACATCATATTCTTGAATGGCCCCATCATTAAACTTGTGTATCGTGTCATGGGTAGGCTGTACAGCGTGGGAATAAAGTTTGAATTTAACTTATACAAACTGTCATAACATTATTATTTATTATACTGACAGAGATTTGCTTAGAAATTTGCTTTAACACAGTACCCACCTACCAGAAAATAAGTTTCTCAATGGAGAGAGGCCAGTTTCTTTCCACAAATGAAATGAAGTGCAAAGAAACTGGTTTGGACCAGACTAGGGGAAAGTGTGAAACCAGCAGCAGGACTTGACACATGTACATGGTGACTATGTAAAAAGAAAAACAAACCTTATCGTATCGTATCATGTGAAGTGTACGAGTTCTGTGGTGTGAAAATGCGCAGATGGTGAATTTCTTTCACGTCCTTGAATCTGTGACCTTCATTTTATTCCTTTCTTTTCTTTTCTTTTCCCAGACACTCTCTCCTGCAGATCCTGCTCATTTTCTGCGGCGTGGCCGTCATGGCTCTGCTCTCCGCCATCGTCGACTGAACACGGAGGCCTTAACCAAAACACTAAAACTCAGCGCTGGAGAGAAATCCTGGTCTCCACCGGCCCCTCGGATCCGGTCCCTCTCGTTCCTAGAGACTTCATCCTGACAAAGAGATCACATCCTTTTTGATATCCCCCTCCTCATCATCGTTAGTCACACCCAAAGAACGTCTGGCAAAAGAACGGCACTTTATTGATGGATGACTGAAAGGACGAGCTCCTCGATCTGCTGACAGGACATTTAAAAAGGACACTTTATAATGTGCCAGGCTTGTAAAGTATCAAGGGAATTCAGCGGGTTTGTATGGAAAAAAAGTTACCAAATAGTTTTATATTGTTGATCAGACAATCATGATGTTTTGCACATACATTTACACAGGTACACCTGAACAGGTGTTTATTGGACCTTCACACGGGGCCTCCACCTTCTAAAATGTACCAAACTGCCGAAATAGTTTAAACATTGTTTGTGTTTGTCGCTGTGTTGCTTCTTCTGTTTCTCATGTAGCTGCATATTTATTAAAAAAGAGACAAGTTTCCCCCCTTTTTCCCGGCCGTGCATCACGAGCACCGCGCCGTTATCTTGTCTAGGTAAGAATTAAGTGCCAAGAAGTCAGGATGGTCTGTTACGCTATCGTCAGCTCTGCACCAAAGAAGACGTTTTCTGGTTGTACCCCCCCACACACACACTACAGTCTGCACCACTTTAAAGCACAAACTAGTGCTACAAGAAGCTCTGCTTGAATAAATAATATTGTGATAAAGTATAAATTCTTGTTACTGAGAACTCTGAAACAGACGAAAAGTCTCAGGATTATTGGTATCATCGCATCGTTTATTCACTTCCTGATGAAAGTTTCCACTCCTGAAGAAATAAAACTGTAAATTTCTCTATTATCTGTGTTTTTAAAAGTCTGTTTATTTTCATCTTTACTTTACCACACGTACAAGTGGACGGTTAGTGAGAAGAATTAAGACACAGAGATCACAGTTTGATCTCAGCGGGATCAGGATCCTGTTCAGGTGCTGAGGACTGACCTTGCTGCCGTGAGTGTGTGAGCGTGTGTGTGTTTTTCACTGCAAAGATCCTACGCCTTGAAATGTCATATGGGAGTGGAGGGAGGGGGTATTGATTGTGTGTTTTCACACTTGTCCAATTTCAACACAGTCTGTTTGGCAAGCTTCTGTTGCCATAACGACTCCGCCGCGGGTCGCCTTCCTTAGTCATCAGCCTGTGAGCCGCCCATTGTCTGTGGGAGCCTTCCTCAGTCGCAGCGCACGAGGACAACAAACAGCCACGATGTCCATCCACTGTGGTGGGAGACGGTGCAAACACACAGGTGATGAATCTTTTATTGAAGGTTTAATAACTCCATAAAGTAATTTAAATGTTCACTCGGGATTGAAACAGTTGATATTTCACGGTTTCTCAGTGGTTTTGTGAAAACCACACAGAGAGAAATCAAACTATCACTTAACCACTCAAAAAAATCCTGTAGTTTCCCATCAGCTTTTTTTTTGTTTTTGTTTGTTTTTTTTTCGAATAGTTCACCAAAAAAATAAAATTCAGTCATAATTGACTCACTCTCATGCTGATGAATACTCCGGAGTAGTTTTTTATTCCTCAAAGTGCATCTGGAGACCCGGGAGGGCGGTTCGTAGTCCAGCGAAATCCTTATATGGGTGCCCGACTCAGAAAGTCCATAAAACTACACAAAAACCATTTAAAAAAAAAAAAAAAGAAAATATCATACAGTGACCCTTTTCGGTCACTGTATGATATTTTCTTTTTTTTGTGTGTGTGTATGGTTGCAATTGTGTATAATATGTTTTGGCTAAACTGTTCACACAAAATGGTTGATTTTGATGTTGGTGTTGTATGACCGAAATAAACAAATTTCAATTCAAATTCAATTCAATATTCCTCCACACTGCTCGTCCGCTGCAATCCAAGTGTCCTGAAGGGATATAGTCCAGAGTTTACTTGAAATGATGTAATTTAGGACATTTTTACAGCCTGAACAGTCCTGTATTGAATTTGCCTGGGGCAAGCTCTCACGTTCATGCATTATACAGGACTGTTTAGGCCGTAAAAATGTCCTAAATGACGTAGTTTCGAGTAAACTCTGGACTATATCCCTTCAGGACACTTGGATTGCAGCAGACAAGCAGTAAGGAGGAAGATCATGGTTTTTGTGCGAGCGCTATTGACTCATAAAAAGTTTTTGTTGGACTACGAACCGCCCTCCCGAGAGTATTCATGAGGGTGAGTCAATAATGACTGAATTTCATTTTTTGGTAAACTATTCCTTTAAAGTCTGTGCCGCAGCTGACAGCAACAAAGAGCAGGATGAAACATTTGTAACAGAAAAACTGTACGTTTCCCAAGTTTTACAAGTCCCACACATCAGAGCTCAAAGTCACATCGGTGTCTAATAATAAACACGGCTCGGTACTGAAGTGAGCTGCAGCCTACTACAAGAAGTCTGCTCCAATAAACTTGTAAACACAGGCTTCATCATTTCACTACAGAGCCGATACTGTACATATAAAGAGTTAAGAGTGTTAAATGATTATAATTAAGACCACCAGTGTTGACAAGGCAGGTTGTACAAGGTTTATGATACAAGAAGAATTCATAATAAAACACACAAGCACATAATTATGCTACAAATATATAATTCAGTTGTATAACAATGTTTTAAAGCGGGTGAACAACATTATACAGTATCACCAACATATTGTGTTGTAAAAAAAGACAAATCTAAGCATCATTTAAAATAATTAAAGGGGTTAAACTTTTGAAATAGTAGGAAAAGGACATCAGTATGTTAAATTTCAATCCTCCTACAATCTTTGATCTTTATTCATATATTATAAACTAGTCTGATCTCAACCTGGAGCATGACATTAATTAAATCTACTCAAACTGAGCCCACTATTGATTAATTGATTAAACCTGATATTAATGATAGATCTGAGTAAGATCAGATTTTAAAGCTTAATTAGCCTATATCTTTATCCCATTATTCTACTTTTCTTTTTTCCTTAACATTCATTTCTTTTTCTTTTTAGTTTTGTTTAATATTTAGCCTTAAAGTTCCTCTTACTTTGCAGCGTGCACACACAAAATCGAGTGAAGTGCTCTAATTGGACCACCCTGTAAAGTTTAAAGTGATATAAAATCTAGTTGTAAACATGTTTATATAAGTTTATATGCTGATCTCAGACAAGCACATGTTTGCAGGACACATGAGTAACTTACCACCTTCTAAAATTATATTTTACATGTAAACATTGATATTAGGAGTATAATATCACTTTTAAATCACTTAACCCACTTTTTTTTTCTTTTACATCTTCTTTCCGTCACCTATTTCATCTCACAGTTATACTCAAATGCTCTCAGTTCTACTTCATACCTTCTTCTGTTTTAATTCTTTTATCCCATCTTTTCTTTTATTATCGTAACTTCTCTTATCTCCTTTTATCATGTGTACCCCCCTTTTATTTATTTTATCTAATAAACTGCATCCTGCATTTTAATTTGAGTCCTGGTCTCAATTTGTTGTTGGGTTCTTCTCGTATTGCTTGGACGGTCCATATGATTTTATGGCACTTGTGTCCTTTGTAAACTTGTGTTTGTTTACACTGCAAAAACTCAAAATCTTACCAAGAATATTTGTCTTATTTCTAGTCAAAATGTCATTTCTAGTCAAAACAAATCTCATTGTACTTAAAGCAGAAGTAAGCGGAATGTTTGTGTTAATATAAGTCTTAAATAGTTAGGCTATATCTTCCGACAGCAATCACTTATATAGAGTGTTTGGTCTGAAACACGGGTCTGTCAGTCACTCTGCTCTGCTGTAAGCCGAGGAGAAAACCTTCCTTGTATCCTACAACCTTTATCCAATGAGGAGAGAGAACGGCATAAAGGGGCGGTCCTCTCTGTGTGTTCTCTAAAAACAAGTTGATTTTTAGATGATGAGTCTTATTTTAAGTGGAAAGAGATTCGTTTTGACCAGAAATTAGACATTTTGACAAGAAATACAACAAATATTCTTGGAAAGATTTTGAGTTTTTGCAGTGTATTATTATTATTATTATTATTATAAATTTGGTTATTAAAAGTAATTTAATTGTTATTGTTAGTGTCTGTTGTTGTTGTTATTGTTGTTTGTCCTGTTCGATATTTGGTTATATGGTGTCCCAAGATGTTTTTGTTGTTGTACGTGAGATATAATTTTTGTTTGGTTTGAAATAAATATGATCGATCAATCAATCAATCAATCAATCAATCAATCAATCAATCAATCAATCAATCAATCAATCAATCAATCAATCAATTCATAAAAACTCACAATTTTCTGCAAACACTGATTGTGTTAAAAAGCTGAATTACAGATATGATTAAATTCCCCTCCACTGCACCTTTGTTTTACATGTTTACTAAATCTAAATCCTAAAGGTGACCATCCAAGCATCACAAATGACCACTCCCTCCCTCCTTTCCCTCCCTCCTCCTCTCCTCCTCCTCCTCCTCCTCCTCCTCCTCTCCTCTCTCCTCCTGTCTGCTCCCCATCCCGCAACAACAACAACCTGGAGGAGAGAGCGCGCAACTACATCGCTGCCCTGCTGCCTCCTCCTCACAGCGTTGGTCGCCATCCATCCATCCCCTCCTCTCTTCCTCCTCCTCCTCCTCTCCTCTCCTCTCTTCCTCCTCCTCCTCCTCCTCTTCCTCCTGTACCATAACAGATGGTGGGAACAACATTGCATCCACCGGGCAGCAGCACCACCACCACAACAATAGACCGCAGCAGCAGCAGCAGCAGCAGCAGCAGCATCCAGACCAGACGACGCTGGCCTCGCACCATCATGCAGGGCTGCGTGAGGCTGTGAGTGCCGTCGTGATTTATTTCACGCGGTACCTACACCACCATCACCGCCACCACCACCACCACGGAGGAGGAAGAAGAACCTTCTTGCGACTGTTTGGGCTCTCCATCCATCGAGTGGGGGGAAGATGGCCGCTATGAAAATATTAACCAGCACGGGGCTCTTCCTGGCTTTCTGTGCGCTCGGGCTGCTCGCCATGGCGATCTGCACCGATTATTGGTACGAGACGGACGCGCGGAGACACCGGGAGAGGTGTAAAAACTATGCCAACAAGCGGAACGATCCGGGCTACATCTACATCTCCAACCACAACCTCCCCCTCCAGATGCCGCCTCCAAAGAGCCTGCTGCTGCTGGAGAGGAAAGGGACTAGCAACGGGCCAGATGCTGCTGGAGCTGGAGCTGCTGGAGCGGCTGGAGCGGCTCTCATCCGGGGGAAGCGGCACTTCTTGGCCGCGGCGTCCGCCATGGAGTCTCACTGCAGCCGCCAGTTCAACTCCACCATCTCCGGACTGTGGAGGAAGTGTCACCGGGAGGGATTCGACCTGGAGACCGAGGACCTTATTTATAAAGGTAAACACAAGACAAGACAACACTGTGTATGTGTATGTAGATGTGTGTGTGTGTGTGTGTGTGTGTGTGTGTGTTGAGGCTGCACCAGGCCCTGATGCTCGGCGCTGAGCACACACACACACCCATCCCGACACCCATCCCGAGGCCCAGGTGCAACAACACATTGACATGGAGCCTATATAGATTTTTTTTTTTCCATGTCAAGGTTTTAAGACTCAGGTTTGTCTGTTAAAAGGCTGAAATGTTTAAAGTCGTTGTCCATGGTGCTGAGTGGAGCTCCTCCTCCTCCTCCTCCTCCTCCTCTTTCTCCTCCTGATGCTGAGTCCCTCATCATGGATCATGGTCCAGTTTGACTCAAAAAACATCATCTCCTGAAGGTTAATGTGAGACAGGAGGAGGAGGTTTATAGAGACACAAGAGGCTGCTGCTGAATCACAACATACAGACACACACAACAGCAGGCTCAGGCAGCCCTCAAGGCCTCGGGCTGTGATGCTGTAGCTGTGATGAACCTGCTCCACAACCAGCTCCTTAAAAACTGAGCACAGACATGGAGATAAGGAGGGATGGGGGATGGGGAGGGGGGTTTACAAATTATTTTCGTGGTCACAGTCACCACATTTAATGGAGATGAACCTTCATGTATCAGTTCAGCTTCATTCAATGGCTCATTATTGTGAAACTATGCAAACACAGGTGCAACTGTTCTGTCTGTATTTGTTTGTGCACACAATAGACTTTTGGAAAAAACAAAACAAAATCACAATGTTTCACCATTTGTTTACAGTATTGCAATACAATATATATCGCTGTGTGTCAGTCATATCGTGATGCCACACTTCAGGATTTGTGTCCCATCTCCTGATTTTGATTTGCCAATACACAGCTGAAGTAGGGGGTGGGCGAGAATATTAAGCTAATAAGGACGAGTCAGGTTATTAAAACTCAGTGAGGTCGTAAAATAAATATGAAGCTTTTTCTACCCTGAGTAAAAGGTTCACAGAGAGATTATTTGCTAATTTTCTTGTAACCTGAGCACAGGAGGTTAAAAATTGTTGTTTTAATCACAGCTATTAGATTTAATGTAGATGAACCTTCATGCATAACTTTACCTTTACCTGTTTTCTATCCCAAGCAGCTGTCGCCAACTCTGTCTGTACCTTGATCCACCTTCAAATCTGGTTTATTATTATGATAAATGACACTTTTTTAGTTAAATTGAACCACTGAAACCTTAATAAGACAAGATATATTAAAGGTTTTGGAGTGAAACCATCTGTATACAGTATGGCCCAGGCCCACAGTTATATTTTGGTTCAGCTGAAACATGAGCTCACTACCTGTACATTGTCTCAGTGCTGCACACACTGTAAAAAAAAAAAACTACACCTGCTGCTCTCTTTCACATTGTGTCAGCAGAAATACACAGGGTACATTACAAGCATTACACTCAGGTATTAATAAAAATAATAATATGTATGCGTGATATCATGTCCGCACCTTGTACCGCTCAACTTTGATCATGGTTGCGTTATTAAAATGTATTTAACTTATAATAAAAGTCCTGCACCTCTGGGCCAGAGCCGAGCGGCCGGGTCGGAGGTGCAGAGCAGAATTTGCCTTCGTTGCAAGTTTGATAATGAAATGAAATCCACTGCTATTAGTTTTAGTTGCCCCAAATGAAACACTGTATGTGATCTATTTAACCTCAGCTGATTTTTTTTCCCTCTTTAGTGCAAATTTTAGCGTCGATATCTGAGCAACATGAAATGACTTTAATTCTGTCTTCAGTGATTATTCATGGAGGCCACTGAGTCTCCAAATCCAGCTTCGTAAACAGATAACTGTGTTTAAAGCAGGTTAATGAAAGTTTAAATGAACCTGGACTGAAATATAAAATAGCAGCTTCACTGCCTTTGTTCACTGCAAGTATCATAACATCCAATTGGAGCACGTGTCAAAGGTAAAAGTTGTTTATATCACACAAGTAATTAAACATCATTAGCTGTGAATGAGCTTGTTTCAGCTGCTGCTCAGTAAAGGTCAGAGTGAAGCTGCTGTGGTGAAAACGTACAGTGAGATCAGATGTTTTTAAAGTTTCCTTATTGTGACTGTGTCGCTGCACCTGTAGAAAAAAAAAACAAAACAACAAAGACGACGCAGCTTTCACGTGCAATTTACCAAACTGTGTTCACAATCAGACGGAGCTGAGGATGAAAGCAAAATGCAAAATGCTGCAAAATGTTCAAAAAGTGAAATGTGTCTCATCGGGGAACGTAGTCTGTTGAAAGTTGTTTTCTCAAGTGCTGCAGATTGTGAACTTTGATGGAGCAGGAGCGTAAAGGTGTCGGATGTTTGTCTAATCATTAATTACACTGTCTGTGATCACAGAGTTCAGATGACAGGAAGACAACAGTGTGTGTGTGTGTGTTTAACTCATTCTGACTTTGTGGACAGAAACACTGTGAATCGATCAGCTGACCGAAACAGAAACTGAATGATAACTGTTGTTGTTCATCATTTAAGTTTCTGTTGAGCTTAAAATACCAAACATTCACTGGTTTCAGCTTCTCATGAATTGTAAACTGAACTCTTTGTCTCTATCTCTGACAGTAAACTGAGGATCTGATGAATCAGAACAGAGGCTTGGGTTTAACTTTTTGCCAATTAGACACAATTTTTCTTGAATTTAGAGTTTCATTAAACTGAGGTGTTAAATTGAAACGGTATTTAAAGCAGGTGCAAACTTACGGGAGGAGGCCTCATTGATGCTGCTGCTTATTACATTATAAGATACAAGACACTAAACAGAGGTTTTAGTGATAAAACCAGTGATATTCACTCAGGACATTGAGATATAAAGCATTGTGGGATAGTTCAACATTTTGGCAAACTGGCCCATTGCCATAATCCCTATAGTCATAGCAGTAGGTTTGTTACCTTTACTTGTCGGTGTAAGCTATTTTTAGAATGGCGGAGCAGAGCGGTGAGCTGCTCAGAGCTACGCTACGGAGGCAAACTGCTTGCTGAAAAACTGCCCCCGACGGGAACGTGCATCAGCAGTTTTGTATGAATTTCCCTCTAAAACAACTCTGTCTGGTAACGTTCTGTTATTATCTCATAGCGTGGCGAATGTGCAGGTCACAACTTGTCCACCAGAGCGTTTTGGAGTTGTTGGATTGTGTATTTGATGAGTTTGATGAGGGAAACCAAGAAATCCCATGAGCCTCCGTAGCGTAGCTCTGAGCAGCTCGCGGCTCTGCTCCGCCATTCTAAAAATAGCTTGCACCGACAATTAAAGGTAACGAACCTACTCCTACTGTACGACTATGGCAATGGGCAAATTTGCCAACAATGTTGAACTATCCCTTTAAATCCATCCAGTAGTGTGTATCCATGCAGGATGCTGGAGCCAATCCCAGCTGACCGTGGTGGCATGTGGGGTTCACCTGGACAGGTCAACGTATAGGGACAAACAACCACACTCACATTCACATCTCTGGGCGCTTCAGAGTGGCTTTTCTTTTTTTTTTTTAATCTAAATGTAGCTGATATTGAGCAGAATTTATAATCTTAATGTGAAGGGATTCAATTGGAATGAGGACAATTAAAAGTCTGTTTATAGCCTTAAAGGAAATAATTCATTCCATATTGTTTCTTATGGAGGATTTAGGAATATAAGAAAATATCTACACACTAAAATATTGTGGTATTTTATGATATTGTATTGATATTCTAGCAATAATTTACATGGTGACAGTGGTGAAGTGCATTTTAGCCTCCGACAGGATGTTAGGATGATGTAGGATGTTACAGGGACAGTGAAATAGAAACACAGGTCTGAATGCATAAAAAGAAACAACATACTGTATAACATTTGTTGTGCGTACAACGTTGTGTGTTCTTTATACCATGAGCTTGGAAAACAACAATCACGGACTTACGGTTTCCCAAATATCACAATACAGAATATCGTCACCCCCCTTTTAGGATGTGCATCTTTTCTCCACATTATTAAGGACAAGTCAAGTCAGTTTATTAAATCTTAATATGTTTTTAAAGTAAATGTGAGGTTTTCCTGCCATTTGTATGTTGTGGGCAGAAGAGATTCTTACTTCCTTTATTTGTCTACTTGAACTAAGTTGCATTATGTTTGTGCTACGGTCGTAATTGTCTCTGTCACTGTTCTTTGTTCAGGAATAATTCAGAGATGTACTCCAGTCAAGTATCACTACTCTTCGTCCATCCTGCCCCGAAATTTACCCGTCAACATCACAAAGACCATTCGACAGGACGAGTGGCACGCACTCCGTAAGTCTCACAGAGTTTGTCTGTTTCATGGTGTTGGCTTAATATTTTAGTGTTTTTCTCCTCTAATGTTTTCATTTGCATAATAATATTATCCAATTGTAACATTTTATGTTTCCATTTCAACACTGTAAAGCTTCTTCATCAGCTTCCTTTGCATTTAGTGCATGAGTTTTATATATATGTGATATTTGGTGAATGTGGCGTCCCTCAAGGAAGGATTTGGGGTCCTCTATTGTTTTCTTTGTTCATGTTTCTTGCGATAATATTAGACATTTCCTCTGTGTTGTCATCATTTCCTTCAGTCTGTCAGATACTACAGTGATGCTATGACCTCTTTCCACTGGTTAGCTGTTAATTTCCGAATTGTTTTAAAGATTTTACTAATCACTTTAAATGCCCCCCTTATCTGAACGTTATCACTGCTGCTATAAGCCCCAGAGGTCATCAGGTCATCACTATTAGGACGCCACTGGCTTTAAAATGGCTTATCTGTGGACAGCGGGTCGGACAAATCACTCCTTAAAAGGAGGCTTGTGTTTCTTACTTGATCTCCTTGTTCAAAGCGATAGTGTAACAGAGCCGTTCGACCTTGGGTTGCGTCGGCAGTGATTTTTCAGTACGATATACAGGTGCTTTTATCTTATTGCTTCTAGGTGCTGTATGTTCAGTGCTGACGTGTCTGTGATTTACCTCAGTTTAAACCCAGTGTTGTGACTCTCAGCTTCAAACATGAAACGACATCTACACCACAGTATATTCTTATTATTCTACTCTATAGACGTCTTTATTCCTCCTGCTGCTATCTTCATCCCCCAGCGTCGTCCTTCACTGAGAGAGCACAGCTTTATTTTATGGATTCTTAATTTAAGAATAATCTCCTAATGTATTTCTATGAATTTTCCTGGAAAGAACTGTGCAATTTGGATTAGTTCACATCCTCTTCTTTTAATAAGCGTAAAGCAGGTCAGCTGAACATGCACAAAATGTGGAATTTGTCCACAGGCGATTGTACAGTTATGCAGTTTTGTTTCCAATAATAAATGTACAATGAATGAATATTTATTTGGGTTCAATGAGAGATTTTCCCTCAAAGATATTCCTGTGTTCGCTATAATTAAACCAAATTACGTAAAAACCTCCAGCATGAGAAATCATTAGAAAATGACAAGTGTTAATCCTATTAGCTTTCAGTCAATGCTTTGATATATGATAGTATAGCATGACTAGAATAAGCTACATGAGTGTCTCTTGAAACGATCATCAGGCCGTTGGTCGGGCTGTTTTATTGCATCTTGTATAAAATCCATTTTCTGCACCACTTATCCATCTGGGTTCACAGTCGGAGCTGCAGTCGACTCACAGTTAAAGGAATTATACTTTTATTTTTTACCTGCGTCGTCAAAGAGGCTTCAGATTTTAGTGGAAGAGTTTGAAGGCAGCGGCTTTAACAGCTTTAATCTTCAGCTGCTTTGAGCATACGGAGAGGAGTAATGGAAGAGTAGCAGAGGAGTAACTGAGGAGTAATCACAGGAGTAATCACTGGGTAATTACAGAGGTGTACTCAGAGGAGTAACTGAGGAGGAGTAATCACAGATGAGTACTCACAGAGGAGTAACTGAGGAGTAATCAAAGAGGAGTATTCATAGAGGAGTAATCACAGGTGTATTCACAGAGGAGTACTCATAGAGGAGTAACTGAGAAGTAATCATAGCGGAGTACTCACAGAAGAGAAATTACAGGAGTAATCATAGAGGAGTAATAGAGGAGTAATCATAGATAAGTACTCAAAGAGGAGTAACTAAGGAGTAATCACAGAGCAGTAACCTCAGAGGAGTATTATAGGGATGCTCAAAGAGGAGTAATCATAGAGGAGTACTCACAGAGGAATAACTAAGGAGTAATCACAGAAGAGTACTCACAGATGAAGTAATAGAGGCATAATCTCAGAGGAGTAATAGAGAAGTAATCATAGAGGAGTACTCAGAGGGTTAACTAAGGAGTTGTCACAGGAGTAATACAGCAGTAGTCAGAGAGGAGTAATAGAGGAGTAATCATAGATGAGTACTCATAGAGGGGTAACTAAGGAGTAATCACAGAACAGTAACCTCAGAGCAGTATTATAGGAGTGCTCACAGAGGAGTAACTGAGAAGTAGTCATAGAGGAGTACTCACAGAGGAGTAACTACGGAGTAATCACAGAAAAGTACTCACAAAGGAGTAATAGAGGAGTAATCACAGATGAGTCACTGAAGAGTAATCAATGAGGAGTAACTATAGAGGAGTAATGTAGCAGTCATCACTGAGCAGTAATCACTAAGGAGTAATCACAGAGGAGTTATCACAGAGGCATAATCACAGAGGAGAAATAGAGCAGTAATCTCAGAGGAGTTAGAGAGGAGTACTCATAGAGGAGTAACTGAGGAGTAATCATAAATGAGTACTCATAGAGGAGTAACTAAGGAGTAATCACAGAAAGGTAATAGAGGTATAATCACAGAGGAGCAATAGAGGAGTACTCATAGAGAAGTACTCAGAGGGTTAACTGAGGAGTTGTCATAGGAGTAATACAGCAGTAGTCACAGAGGAGTAATAGAGGAGTAATCATAGATGAGTACTCATAGAGGGGTAACCGAGAAGTAATCATAGAGGAGTACTCACAGAGGAGAAATCACAGGAGTAATCATAGTGAAGTACTCATAGAGGAGTAACTAAGGAGTAATCACAGAACCTCAGAGGAGTATTATAGGAGTGCTCACAGAGGAGTAACCATAGAGGAGTACTCATAGAGGAGTAACTAAGGAGTAATCACAGAAAGGTAATAGAGGTATAATCACAGAGGAGCAATAGAGGAGTAATCATAGAGAAGTACTCAGAGGGTTAACTGAGGAGTTGTCATAGGAGTAATACAGCAGTAGTCACAGAGGAGTAATAGAGGAGTAATCACAGATGAGTACTCATAGAGGGGTAACTGAGAAGTAATCATGGAGGAGTACTCTCAGAGGAGAAATCACAGGAGTAATCACAGTGAAGTACTCACAGAGGAGTAACTAATGAGTAATCACAGAACCCCAGAGGAGTATTATAGGAGTGCTCACAGAAGAGTAACCATAGATGAGTACTCATAGAGGGGTAACTGAGAAGTAATCATAGAGGAGTACTCAGAGGAGAAATCACAGGAGTAATCACAGTGAAATACTCATAGAGGGGAGTAATCACAGAACAGTAACCTCAGAGCAGTATTATAGGAGTGCTCACAGAGGAGTAACTGAGAAGTAACTATAGAGTAGTAATGTAACAGTAATCACTGAGGAGTAACTACAGAGTAGTAATGTAACAGTAATCACTGAGGAGTAACTATAGAGTAGTAATGTAACAGTAATCCCCGAGGAGTAACTATAGAGTAGTAATGTAACAGTAATCACCGAGGAGTAACTATAGAGTAGTAATGTAACAGTAATCACTGAGGAGTAACTATAGAGTAGTAATGTAACAGTAATCCCTGAGGAGTAACTATAGAGTAGTAATGTAACAGTAATCCCTGAGGAGTAACTATAGAGTAGTAATGTAACAGTAATCCCTGAGCAGCAGCAGCAGCAGGTCTGAATCCTCCCCTGACGTTGCTCCGGTCTCTGTCTGCAGATCTACGGAGGATGACGGCCGGCTTCGTGGGAATGGCCGTGTCCATCATCCTGTTTGGCTGGATCATCGGCGTGCTGGGCTGCTGCCAGCAGCATGACCTCATGCAATATGTAGCTGGGCTACTCTTTCTCATGGGAGGTACTGTGGAGGAACATATGCTCACATCCACACACACGACACCACGAGACCACGCTAGACTACGCAGACTGAACCCAATCAATTTTATTCAATGTCTATATTTGTTTGGTGACAGCTGAGAGCGTCTCAGTGGATCGATGCTGAGCAGTAACGTGATCGCTGCTGCAGTCAGACATGTAGGAATTTACTCACTGGTTCTTCTAGGTCAGGGGTCGGCAACGTTTTCAGGCCAAGGAGAGACGGAGCAGTGACCCCCTATTGTATATATTGTATACAATTGTGTTTTATACTGTATTAATGGGATAGTTCAACATTTTGGCAAATTGGCCCATTGCCATAATCCTTATAGTCATAGCAGTAGGTTTGTTACCTTTAATTGTTGGTGCAAGCTATTTTTAGATCGGCGGAGCAGAGCCGTGAGCTGCTCAGAGCTACGCTATGCAGGTGAATGGGATTTCTTGGTTTCCCTCATCAAACTCATCAAATACACAATCCAACAACTCCAAAACACTCTGATGGACAAGTTGTGACCTGCACATTCACCACGCTATGAGATAATAACAGAACGTTACGAGACAGAGTTGTTTTTGAGACAAATACAGAGACTGCTTGCTGAAAAACTGCCCCCGACGGGAACGTGCATCAGCGCTTTTGCATGAATTTCCCTCTAAAACAACTCTGTCTCGTAACGCTCCGTTATTATCTCATAGCGTGGTGAATGTGCAGGTCACAACTTGATTGATTTCTCACCGGCTTTGTTGAAAACAAATGCACATGGCTAGGAGAAGGGTTAGCAACACAGCAGAAAAGCGACCAGACTTGCATAGTTCCCCTTTAAAGGGATAGTTCAACATTTTGGCAAATTCACCTATTGACATAATCCCCATAGTCATTGGAGTAGGTTTGTTACCTTTAAATGTCAGTGCAAGCTGCTTTTAGATCGGCGGGGGAGAGACGCGAGCTGCTCAGCGAACACAACGGAGGTGCACATGGTACTTTCGCCTTTCCCCCCGTCAAACTCATCAAATAGACAATCTGACAACTCCAAAACACTCTGGTGGACAAGTTGTGACCTGCACATTCACCACGCTACGAGATAATCATGTGACATTACGAGACGGAGTTGTTTTCAAGACAAATGCAGCCGGAACTACATTCCAGCCACGGCTGCTGCTGGGTGGAGTGATTTCAAAAGCGCAAGTAGTTCTGAGTATTTGCTTCATGTGTCGTAATGTTACATAATTATACATGATTATCTCATAGCGTGGTGAATGTGCAGGTCACAACTTGTCCACCAGAGCGTTTTGGAGTTGTTGGATTGTGTATTTGATGAGTTTGATCAGGGATAAACGAATTGCAATCTAAAAACAACATGCACTGACAATTAACGGTAATGAACCTACCCCTATATGGGATTATGGCAATATGCCAGTTTGCCAAAATGTTCAACTATCCCTTTAAACATAAATGTAGAAACAGCACCTCCACGGTCTCTGTTCTAAGTCTTTCCTTGTGTCTCTTCTCTCACAGGAACATGCTGCATCATCTCCTTGTGCACATGTGTGGCGGGAATCAACTTCGAGTTGTCCCGCTACCCCCGCTACATGTACGGCCTCCCCGAGGACATTAGCCACGGCTACGGCTGGTCCATGTTCTGTGCCTGGGGCGGCCTCGGCCTCACGCTGCTGGCCGGCTTCCTGTGCACCTTGGCCCCGTCCCTGAGCACGCCCGCCGCTCGCACGACGACCCACAAGCCGAGGCAGGAGAACGGCACCGTGTGACAGGAACCGAGGAGAAGTAGAAGATAAAGAAGAAAAAGAAAAAGAAGCGATTGACCCACCGAACGCACAAACCGCACCCTTCCAAGTCCTGATGTGCAACTCTTGAAACAGTTTTTTTGTCTGATCACCATCTCACGACGCCCTCGACATCTCCATCCATCCATCCATCCATCCATCCATCATCCCCCGACCCTCCTCCCTCCTCTTCAGTGTTTTAAGTGTGCCTGAGTTGTGACGGACGGAGCATAAAGGATCGACAAAACTTTCACACACTCTCAGATCTCAGAATTGGCAGCGAGGGACCTGCAGGTACGACGAGAGCAACACCTACAGTACAACAACGAAACAAAACGACCGACCGAGGCACAGAGCTCACAGCACAAATATTGAAGACTTTTTGGTGGTTTTGTTTTTTGTTTTTTTCTTTTCGGGGACTTCACGTTGATCTAAAGGCGACTGTTTTCTCTACAGAGAATTTGTCTTAAAATGGTGCTCTCTTAAATACATAAAGCCACAAACACTCCCACACACAGTGCACACACACACACACACACACACACACACACACACACATATACACCAGCTTTTCCACACATGCTCAGTTAACTCTGGATGAATCATGAGAGAAATCCTCCAAAAAGGAACAAACATACATACAATACAAACATACAAACAAACCAACATCAGGCATCTTGTCAGCATTCCTCTTTCAGTCGAGTGTCGTGTGCTGTGTTATTGTTTGTAATGACAGAAAAAAAACAAAAAAAACAAACACATTGAGACGTCAGACGACTGCCCATCGCTCATCTTTTAGTGTAGCACACTTAGAGATATCAAAACATGATGAGTCCCCGGGGGTGTGGAGCGACCTGTGTACGACTACAAAAAAAAAACACACACACACAAAAGGTGAATTTGCAATCGAAAAAGCAAATTGTTCGATGCTTCTTTAACGATTCTATATGTACAAAATGCATCTCTGTGTAGATCCAGATCATCGTTTGTGTGTGTGAAGTAGATTTTTGAAATAGAAAGAGCGTTTGTTTTCTGTTTGTTTAGAGGTGGTAGCGAGCGGCTGTGTTCGAGTGTGTGTGCGTGTGCGTTTGTGTGAGTGACAGCAGAGTGGATCCGTGATGTATTCGGCTACATGAAAGTATTTTTTTTTTTTCTCTTGTGGTAGGAAAATGAAAAAGTGAGAGAGAGAGAGGCAGAAGAAATGTGACGGTAACTGCTGAGCTGTGACTTAAAGCTGCTGTGCTGTTCCCGCTCTGACAGACACAGTCGTTTGCTGACAGCTGAATCAAAACCTGACGGGAGCGAAACAAGAAGCCGAACTGTGGAGGAAGTTATCTGATTACTCCATTGTTTACTCTTAATAGCGGTCAGCCGGTTGCAAGTTAAGCAATTTTAGAAGAAGAGAAAAGAAAAGAAAAGAAACTTAAAGCGATCAAACTTAAAACGAAAGCACAAGCTGTGTAGATGTTTTTTCCTCATCGACACTGAAACAGAGCGGTCGAAGGCCAAAGTGTAAACTCAGTAACTAATGACTGAAACAACAAAACAATAGCATCATGTTTGTTCTGTTTTGTTTAGTAACCATGTGTGTTAGAGCAGCACAATCAGTTTAAAATGTCCATAAAGACTCAAACATTCATGACGTACAGTAACACACATACACGCGTGCATCATGACAAACCCGACAAATTGTACATGTGACGGATTACAGGACACAACGACGTCTGTAATCTGTATGAGTCAGTGAGTTTGAATGAGAACTCATGAGAAAAGCACAAATAGTCATTCAGAGAAACTCACAGTTGCACAACACGAAGCGCAGTGTGAACAGGTTAGAAACAAAACCAAAAGGTCAGAGTGAAGAAATAAATCCATTACACTTTGATCGATCGGAGCAACACAAACTTTAATCATCTTTTGACCAGTAAAATACATTTTACACTAAAAAAACCCTACACTATTTATCATGTAGCATGTGATAGGAACATGGGAAGTATTACAATCGTCTGTTTACTTTTGGATTTTAACTGTTGGACTAAAAGTTCATCAAAATCTCATATTGAAAAAGCACAAATAGTGATTTAGAAAAGCTTGTTTCCAACAACGCTCATTAAAAAGCTGTGATTCAAAAGTACCATCCACTCAAATCTGCTAATTTTTAAGAGATAACAGCTGTAAAAGAGGACGCTGTCTTTGTTTTTAATGTGGACAACAGCTGCATTTTACAAACTGACAACATAATTAGCAAAAATAAAGTCGTGAAATTCCTTGGAAAAGCGTATTTGATTAGATACAGTTTTGTCTGATGTGCGATTCGCACCTTTAATTGTGTATCATTAGTACAAAATTAATCTGTAGAATATAGATTTTTTGGTACCAATGTGCATGTACGAGACAGGACCAGTGTAAACAGAGGGTTTTAGTTTGTCCAGTGTGAATGGAAAACGATTCTTCTGCTGACATCCCAGCAGACTATTTTCAGTTTGACAAATTTCCCAATTTCCCGTCTCCATACATGTTGATTACTGGACACGAGTCATGGGACGATCCATCAGCCGTGAAGTCAGTGAACGTTCTCAGACATAAGAAAAAAAAACAAAAAACAAAAAAAAAAGGTGTTATAATGTGCGTTTACGACACTGTATGTGATGTTCGGTCCTTTCACCATCTCACCATAAACTCACCGCCACTCTCCTGAAGTCAAGGAAAATGTAGAACTGAGGCATGAGTGAAGACTGTACCTTCAGTTTACTTGTTGAATCTTTGCACTTTGCTGAGTGAACGCCATGAACGACGCGTGCGTGTGTGTGTGAGTGTGTGAAGCCTGAGGTCTGAGCAGGTGGTGGTTGCAGTTTTAACATTATGTGTGTTTGTCTGTGAGGCCACATGCAGCAGCAGCAGCAGCAGCAAAAGATGATCAGAGCATGTAACAAGCACCCGGTTGTGTCTTTTTACAACGAGTCTGGGTTTATACCATGTCGTGTGTTTAGGGTCAGTCGGTCCAGGCTCTTATTGTGAAAATATTTATGCCAGAAACAAAAAGGAAATGCCATAAATATAAAAAAAAACAAACACGTTTATATCTATGGTCATTCCACTGACGACAGGGTCGGTGTGTTTCCTGACTCACAGAATGCAGAATGCTGTTTGGTGTTTTGGTTTTAAGTCTTAAGTTCACACTCAACCTGATGCACAGTAATTGAAGTATTACTGTACGCAGTAAACTGTAATGTATAAGTACATGGTGCAAGTATAATGTGTTGTTAGGACTGAAGCACAACTGCACACAAATCTTACAATTGTATTTTTTTGTTTTGTTTTCTCAAACTTTTCCAGTACTGATGTGCCACCACTGCACATGTGCAGGATTTTATGTCAAAAAGTGTTACAAGCAAAAAAAAAAAAAGAACAGAAAAAGCACATATTTAAGCCCCCGTATCTCAGCTAGTAAACACACAAACACAAAACAACGTCTGTAATTTCAAACAAAAGCTTTTTATCAATGATTGGGTTTCACTTCGATTCAGAGGAACAGCAGCACACAGTAGCAACATTTACAAAAACATTAAAAATATAATGTGCTTTAGTGAGAGCGAACATGAGGTCAGCACAGTGTAACAGTGTATTTGAAATTGTTGTAAAATCCCTCTCAAGTGGCAACTTCCTGTGTTTTCATGAGGAACTTAGAAACGTACTCTGTGCAACGAAGAGATGCCCTGTGAAGACGCCACCGTTTAGAGCGGCGCCCGTTTCAGTAGCACAGCTATTATTTTCTACAAGTCATTTCTACTGTTTCAATCCACTGCAGATGTTAACGTGGGGACTAAAGACATTACAGTCTTGCATGAGCTCATTACAGCTAGTTTCTTTCAATATATTAAAAACTTGTGTCCATTTTTAATTAATTTATTTTACTGAAATAAAATATGTAATTACTAAATGTGTTGTGACTTTCAGTTGTTTTGCATTTTGTGCCTCGTTACTCTGCAGGGTTGCACACTTTGTCTGTGAATCCTCCCATCTTAAGTTTCTTTTTTTCTTTTTTATTATTATTAAATGTAACATTTCATAGGCTGGCTGATGAGGCAGCAGTGTGTTTCTGTGGGGAGGAGGTGGTACTTGGAGTTTATAACTGAACAAAAAAAAGAAAAAAAAAAGAAGTCGTCGTGTCCAGATAAGAGACGTGTGTCATCAAGTGGTAAAACATGATCATGACAGCTCAGTCCTCCTGCACAGACACAGACATGGAGGCCCGGCCCTTTGTCACTGAGGACATGGTGCCATCTAGAGGGAGGACTTTTAAAGGCCGAGGTGATCAGCTCACGACTGCAGGGCTGCAATATACAAGTACAAATACAAGAACATACGCATATAATATGTTCCTGCATCTATCCTGTATTACAAAATATAAACGAGAGTGACAAATTATGATGCATAAATGTGATGAGATGTGATTTTATCAGTTTATTTTAAACAGATTCTTCCCCAGTAAAATACAGAAAAATAATTTCATACCTCGGTCGGAAGACATTGGAAATATAAAAGATATAAACTCTAACTACAGTACCACAATAGATAGATAGATAGATAGATAATCTCAGAGCTGTATGTTTGACATCTACGCTACAGTAACAAAAATCTGTTATAATCTGTTATTCAAATTAGTTTCATTCAAATCCAAAACCCAGAAGAGTTTCAGACTGTGATTAGATATGTGACGACGAAGAAGAAGAGCATCAATCCTCACACTGGAGGAGCTGGTTTGGTATTCTCTCATAAAAAGTGTCCAAGAAGATTCATTGATTATTTTGATTATGATTTTCTGCTAATCGACTAATCATTGCAGTACGTACAGTCATATACAGCTTCAGTTACAGGTTGTTTCAGTAGGTGTGATGATTCATTCAGATAAAACTCAGGTCTTATGTACAACTTGAATAAAAAAAAAGAAGTTGGATTTCCCTTTAAACTTGAGACACAGAGGATTTGAACTGTGTGTTAAATCACTGACCTTTTTACGGTTTGGTCTTATTAAAGCAAAGCGGAGCCGGAAGAGAGGCTGAAGTCTCAGAGTCTTACTTCTTGCCGCGGTAATGAGCTCCGACCACCATGTAGCTGTCAGGTGACATGTTCAAAGTGGGCGGCTTCGCTTTGTACCGACAGACCCTGACCCCAGACCTGCCGCCGCCGCCGCTGGCCGCTCCTCCTCCTCCTCCTCCTCCTCTGCACGGGTCGTGTTTGTGCAGGTAACTGAGAAAGGTCTCCCAGCCGCCGCCGACACGCACCATCACATGACGCTCGTTCAGCATCTGCAGAGGGACGACAGTGAAGAAGACACTGCAGTCGAGACGGAGACTGACAGGAAATAACTTTAAACTTTAAAAAAAAAAAAAACTTTTAATCTGAAATCGTTTCTTGTTTTTATTTTGATAACAACTGTGTTTAACTTCCCTTTGATTTGCTCTTGTTTTATTAAGATTACCTGTAGCACTTTGAGATTTTGGTAACACTTTATTTGACGCCTATATAACGCATTATCACCATAGTTATACTGACATACATAACACACTATAAAGCATTTTAGGTCAGGTATTATAATACGTTGTAATTGTTAGTAACTCGCTGACAATGCCCACATTGATAATGCATCATAAATGTAGTTATAATGTGTTATAATTGGCTTATAAACGTGCATAACTATCAATATAAACACTCACAAATTATCATAAGGCATTATAACAATAAGCATAACACATTATAGAGCATTTTATAAAGGCTTATAATGTCAAGTACTATAATAGAGTTATAATGCTCTATAATGTGTTATGCTTATTGTTATAAAGCCTTATGATAATTTATGAGAGTTAGTTATGCACATTTATAAGACAATTATAACACATTATAACTATATTCATGATGCATTATCGATGTGCGCATTGTCAGCGAGTTGCTAACAATTATAACGTATTATAATACCTGACCTTATAAGTCATGATAAAATGCTTTATAGTGTGTTATGATTATTGTTATAAAGCATTATGATCATTTATGAGTGTTTATAACTATAGTTATACAGTGCTATAACTGCATTATAACTCATTATAAGTCTGGTTATAACGCGTTATAGAGATAGGCGTCAAATAAAGTGTTACCGAGATGTTTTGTTAAAATGTAAAGTGCTCTAGATCCTGAGGGATGATGCATGATGAACACAGCCTCCTCATTTGTTCTCAAGCTTTACTTTCAAATTATCTCCCGTTTCTTTTTCTTTTTCTCTTTGTTTAATTTTCCAAACCTGTTGAATGATATCTTTACCTATATCAATATCACAACTTTTATTTATTTATTTACTTATTTAATCTCCTTAGATTGGGATGCACTACCTGGGATTTTGTAGGGTGGGGGTAGTGAGTTGTTTTTGTATATGTGTCCTGTGAAAAATCAAAAAGTATTATCTTTTTATATGACTGTCTTTCTGTACCTTGTTCTCAATAAAAAGATAAAAGAAAGTAAAGTGCTTCACAGATAAAATGTATTAGTGCATGTATTATTACGCATATATATATATTATAAAGAGGTTTATGAACTCAATCACAGTATTAATCAGTAATGAACACTCACCAGTCTAATATTTACAAGCTTCCTCTGCATGTGTCGGGTCTGTTTATGAAAGACAAACGCTCTCTGATAGCTCGGTCCAAATCTCATTAAACCAAATGAAACAACGCGTCACGGCACACGTCAGCTGCGCTCACACACACACACACACACACACACACACACACACGTCGCAGCAGCACTAATCCACATACGAACATGCAAACACACGCACGCCGGCGATGACGCACCCACACGGATCTGCAACACACAAACCAACCTAATAAGCACTATTTCAAATTAAAACCACCGGCAGCGTTACACACACACACTCCCATCCACCACCGTCCCTCTAACAGCAGTTGCATGCATGGAGCCGAGGTCAGTTGTACATCGTTGTGTGTGTGTGTGTGTGTGAGAATCAACACATTCAGCCGTCCGTACAGCGAGAAAACCAACTGCTGCCATGGCAACTACTGCCACAATATAAAGCCTGGTAAAAAAAAAAAAAAAATGAAAGGAGAAATTGAGATGAGTTGAGCACAGACCCTCAACTCCCAGGAGACATTAACATTCCCAGGAGGAGCTTCAAAGCCGAGCGTTGTCCTGCCAGCAGCCGCCCCCCCCGCCCCTCCCCTCCCACCCCCACATCCTCCCCCTTCTGCCTTATCACCAATAAACCCTTCATTACGGAGCCATTAAGAATGTGATAATACAAGCAGATCAACTCCCCCTCATGTGGGGACTGGGAGGAGTGGTGGTGGTGGTGGTGGTGGTGGTGGGTCACGTGTATTAAAAAAGAAAAATAAGGGGAAAAAAAAAATCAACACCACGACACGGGGGGAACTCCAGACGTGTCGTGTTGTGTTGTGGTCCGTCTCAGCTGTCATCCTGCAGATTAAAACGTTGAGGTCGACAGGGGTCAAGTCTGACATCCTGAATAAACCGCTCTGCTGTCAGACCAGAGTCGAGACGTGGAGGGAATTTCACTGTGACGGCTCCTCACGCTCAAAAACTCACCCATCATCTCAGGTTCGCCAACAATATCCACTTCTATCAGTGAAATCATCTTCAGTGTTTACATTATTCTATAAATTAAATCCAGCATTATATTAATCGTCTTTTTTCCGTATTCCTTTAGTCCAGTGTTGTTAAATCTTTAGTGTTTACATTAAGTTACTTACATTGTTAATAGGGCTGAGTACCGCTACTCATTTGCTGGATCGATTCGATTCTATTCGATATTGATTCATATAGAGGTATTTTTGTTTTGCTTGGTTATGAAAGAGATTTTCACAGAACTAATGCTGCAAATTGTTCAAAGACCAAGGTGCGTTATTGAAAATATTAATGTTTACATTGAAAAGTAATCCAAAAGCAGTTACTGGTACGTTAATGCACATATATGTAACATGACCCACCCATCCAGAAGTTAACAGTGCAACTCTTCAGGACAGTAAACAAACAGGAAACAGGAAATTACATCAATCTAAGGATTTTATGAATCGATATTGGATTCCTCAAATAAAGATCGATTGGATAATTACTAATTTTTAATAGCTCACATGCTTTTTTAGACATGTATGCGTTGTTTCTTGTGTGTTTGACTATTACTGGTTTCAATCACATTACAAACACACTTCTGTGTTTCTCTTCTCTTTTAATTTATAATATTTATTTTTACATGTCTGGAGCTGTGAATTCCTCCGTCTATTCTGCACCAGAGGACTTTTAAAAGCAGGGCTGCACATATGAGGATGTTTCTGCACTGTAATATCCGACACAAGCCCTCTTTGTCAGGCAGACTCTTTTATTTCTGTCTCTACAACCACCCCTCCTCCTCCTCCTCCTCCTCCTCTTTCAGGTCTCCGTACAAAGTGTGCTACGTCTGCAGCCCATAAACTACCGTCTGGATTCCCCTGTGTCCTCCCTGGCAGCTCCATTGATTCCCTCCTCTCCTCTTTCCTGCTGAAAGATGCATGAGGGCTCTCAGGAAGGACGAGTCACTGAAACACGACTGCCAGTAGGAGGCAGGCTTTAGCCACATCCGCTGCTCCTCATGCTTTTTGGGTTTTTTCTTTTCTTTTTTTTTTTTTTTGGAGAACAGCTCAGTCCTTTGTAAATTTGCAGTAAAGAGACAAAGTGATGAAGGTTAGTTTCACATTTTATGAATGGGAAACATGGTTTTCCTCATGGAATCACAGGTCAGTGGATAGAGGGGGTGTTCTGTCTGATCTTTTGGTGAATATAATAAAACAGTGACCTGGTCCCCAAATGACTTTTCCTGTTCCTGTGCCACAAATTGCCACAATCTCGACAACTGGAATTAATAATTTAGAATTCAGTTTGACCGTCAATGGGAGTTCACATTTGTTTAGATGTTCATGTTCCCTTCATGCTGAACCGTTATACTCATATTTTCTGCTCTATTTTAGTCTAGTGTTTCTCTGTTTTTCCTGTACTTTCTTTTATTCTTTTTTCTTGCTTTTAAATTGTATTTTTAATGTTTCCATTTTTTACTATTTGGGGTTTTATTAAAATTTTTTAAAATTGTACATTTTCTATGTGTTTTTTTTTTTTTTTCGTTTTTCAATTCTTACTGTTAAATGTTTTGTTTTTATGTGAAGCACATCAAGTTGCCCCTTGGTATGAAATAAAGCTGCCTTGCCCTTATAACTTTGATATATATTGGATATTTCTTCATTGTAGTTGAATACAAAATACCTGCAAACTCCAAATATCTGCAGATTAGCCTCAGCTGGTCTTTAGCTTCAGTGATTATTAGCGATTGTTAGCATTTAGGTGGTGAAATGAAAAGGAGAAAACAAATGTAGTGTTGTGCTGTAAACATGTTTGCATTTAGCTCAGTAGTTGCTAATATTGATGAAGCCTTTAGGTTCACGATTTCATCACATCACTAATGATGAACTATGATTAATTATTTTTATAAATAAACGTGCGACTATTGGGAATCATTCAGTGTTTGCATTTCTTTCATCTGGCAACGTGAAGTCAGAGGTCGAGGTCACCTCCAGAACAACGTGTTGGAGGATGGTGATGATGATAATGATGACGATGATGAAGGGTTTCCTTTCAAAAGGCGAGAAAATCAGTTACCTCATCCTCATTTTGTTTATTCTGCTCGACGATAACTCGACTTCAAAACGACGAGATGTTTTCATTTCACTTTTTTTTTTAGGTTTATAACACGATAAACAAAGAGCTGATTTGGCGTGATATTGTGAAGTGTTTGAATGTCTTCTCCTTTCATTGACTCCGAGTCAGGCTGCATCTCCGCCACAAAGCTGAAGGAGAGCCTAATTGGGTGCAGAGAAGAAAGAAAAAGCCTTCCTCTTTTTTAGCACCAAAGAATGGCGGAGCACTCCAGGGCCGGCGTGATTGAATAGTCTCCATAGGGAATAGAGAGGAGGGGGGAGGTGGGGTGGGGGGTAGAAAGTTTACATGCGAGGAGAGGCGGTCATGCTCAGCCGCTCATTAACAAGCTGTCTGATTAAACCCCTCGCTAATGACTTTGTCTCGGTAATCAATAGTATCTGCTCTTTAAAAAGGTCTGTACACATTGAATGGCACGCTCTCTAAGGAGCAGCACACGGGTTATCATGGTATATGGTAATTGAGGTTTATGGCGTGTTTACCCCCCCTCTTTGCACACGTGTAGGCAGCTGTGAGCTTCAAGGTAATGGATGGAGTCGGGGTTGATGGGCTGCAGCGCTCTATTCACCCAGCTGAGGTGCGTTCGCTTGTCAGCGGCGAGGAGAAAAGCGAAGGAGTAGCAGCAGAGTCTACGAACTGGTAATTATAGCTGAAAACTGACAGACGGACAGAGTTTTGGTAAAACACTGTATTTACAAGGAGAAGGTGAGCACGAAAGGTCAACAACTGAGATGGTGCAGAAAAACAAACTCCAGCTAAAAGGGGATTTTTTTTTTTTACTTCCTCCTTTGTCAACATTTAATTTCCTTCCCCCCCAAAATGCAAAATGTGTTCAACTGGACCATAAACTAATAAACTAATAACATGCTGCGGTTATTACTTCTTTATTGCTGCGGGTTTCTTTGATGTGGAGTTCAAACACACGCTCCCGTGTTATTGACAGGTCGGACGTGGAGAAACAGGTGTTGTGTGACTTGAGGAGGAATGTTCTCTCTCTAAAAATGTAAATATAAAATATGTCGTCTGTCAGCCGACGTCAAAATGTAGACGTTGCTGCGCTGCGAGCAAACTGCTGCTGACAGGATTGATTACCCGTTTAGAAAGTGTTGGGGTCAGTGGGGTTTTCAATATGTTTAACAAAGCATTAAATGTGTTTCAACTAGTGACCAGTTTGTTACCAGAGTGTGTAGGAGATACACACTGTCAGGTCACAAAGGGAGAGTTCAACATTTTGGCAAATTGGTCCATTGCTATAATCCCTATAGTCTTAACAGTAGGTTCGTTACCTTTATTTGTCAGTGCAAGCTGTTTTTAGAACGGCGGAGCAGAGCCGTGAGCTGCTCAGAGCTACGCTACGGAGACTCAAGGGTTTTCTTTCCCTCATCAAACTCATCAAATACACAATCCAACAACTCCAAAACGCTCTGGTGGACAAGTTGTGACCTGCACATTCACCACGCTATGAGATAATAACAGAACGTTACGAGACTGAGTTGTTTTAGAGGTAAATACAGAGACTGCTTGATGAAAAACTGCCCTCGATGGGAACGCGCATCAGTGGTTTTGCATTAATTTACCTCTAAAACAACTCTGTCTGGTAACGTTCTGTTATTATCTCATAGCGTGGTGAATGTGCAGGTGACCACAACTTGTCCACCAGAGCGTTTTGGAGTTGTTGGATTGTGTATTTGTTGAGTTTGATGAGGGAAACCAAGAAATCCCATGAGCCTAGCGTAGCTCTGAGCAGCTCGCGGCTCTGCCCCGCCGTTCTAAAAACAGCTTGCACCGACAATTAAAGGTAACAAACCTACTGCTATGACTATAGGGATTATGTCAATGGGCCAATTTGCCAAAATGTTGAACTATCCCTTTAAGTTTGAATCTATTACTAATGAATTAGTAAATTGAAAATAATTTCCATCATCAACTGTCTCGTGGCTTTACGGAGGATGAATTACTTAAACATCCGACACACACAGAGGCTGCTGTGTTTTGTCTCCCCACATAAACGGACCTGGATCCCTGAGTGCACTGCCATTTGACACACACACACCACGGTCATACCTTCAAAAAAAAAATCATCCTGAAAGAGATGTGTTTGTTTTTCCTTCAGGTTTGAACTCTTAGCTGAAGGTCTATGTACTGAAATCATTGTCAGCCCAGTCCAATCCTGACCATTGGTTGCCAAGCAACTCTGCCTCCCAGAAGGCCGTTCCTCGAGCCTTTGTACAGGCGCGTACGTGCGAGGCACGACTCAGGGAGGCTGAAAGGCGCTGAATGTCTCCATCCTAAATGACTGCAAGTCAGTTGCTCTGACACAAAGCACTTGTTGCTGACGCAACTGTTGATTAATGACTTCAACCTCAAACCTGCATCAATTCGCCATGGTGACAGATTTTACAACAAAGTATTAGATTTTTTATCTGTATTTTTAATTTATTTATTTCACATTGTATCAGTTGTGGAGGTGGTTGTGAACCAAGCTCATCTTTTATCTAGAAAACACACGTATAGCCACTCATGTGTTCTGCCTTTTATGTTGTGATGGGCAACAACGTCGATGCCCGGGTTACGTTCACTGGCAAAGTTTCCTTCAAGAGTACAAACTAAGTACTACATATACTAAAGTTGTAAGGAGCAGGTCAGGGTGGAGGGGGGTGAACAATGTGCAGGACTGTGGTTCACATTCGAGTGCCCTGTGTGGCGAAGCAAAGTCTGCAAGTGATTGAACATGAGACATGAGGAGACAACATGATTGTGCAAACAAGGTTAAAAACCAAGTGCTCCTGCCTTGTTTGCAGTTTTTCTTTTTCTTTTTTTCAGTTTTTTTTATCTGTTTGTTCACAGATATTCAGACATCTAGTGTAGTTGAGCCACTTTCTTAAACATTACAGGGATCCTTCTTCCAAAATCGATCATTCACCAGTTTTCTACTCGCTGTCATGCCAAGTAAGGGTTCGGAGAACTCTCGGAGTCATCAAAACGCTTTAGGAGTTCCAGGGGGGGTCCGGCTGGCGACAGATTTTCATGTAATGGCGTTGGTTAGATCTCACTTTTGAATCGTCCAAAACACACACTATGAAACATCCAGATACCTCCATACTGCTCGTCCGTACTAACCCCAAGTGTCCTGAAGGAAATAATTAATTTGATCTCAGTTTTTAGCCTTGATGTAGTAGTAGCTCCCAGTGGCTGCGCGAGATTTGCTGCGAGATGTTCTTCCGTGTTTACATCATACATCCAATGGTTTATGACGACGAATGAACATCTCGCAGCAAATCTCGCGGACGAGCAGTATGGAGGTATTTGGATGTTTCATAGTGTGTGTTTTGGATGATTCAAAAGTGAACTCTATTCGCTGCCATTATGTGAAAATAACGCGCTTTGATGACTCCGAAAGTTCTCCAAAACCTTCCTTGGCATGACGGTGAGTAGAAAATTGGTGAATTATCGATTTTGGGTGAAGTATCCATTTAATTTACTTAGCATGAACACTCTTACCCGTATGTACAGGACTTTATCCCCGACACGGTAGCAGCCTTTAGGTTGTTTCTCGACAGGGAACCTGGTGGGGCAGCTGCAGGGGGGGTTTTCAATGATGTTTCTCACCTGGAACAGGTTTCACACATAGAAAGAGAGAGAAATATTCAGTGCACTAGTTTAACATCTGTGAACTCAAATAAGATTACATCTCACTGGAAATAAAATACATACAATATCATCCAGAATATTGTTGGTGGCTGTGCCCCTCCGGCTCGAGGATTTGCTCGAGGATCGAGGAGTCGCAGCTGCAGGTGGGGTGGAAGAGGAGGAGGAGGAGGAGGAGGGGGCGGGAGGTGTAGCTGCTGGAGTGTGGTTGTTCACTGCGGCGGGGGAGACTTTGGCAGCACCAGCAGCAGCAGACACCGGGGTTTGGCCCAGTAATGGTGCCGAGAGTGGAGGTGAAGCAGATGTGTTAGCCGAGCAGGATGAGGAGAACAAAGGCGTTTGTGTTGAGGCTGTGGTTGTACAAGTGTTGGAGGCTGAGCTGGAGTTGGACTGAGGAGGGTGTAAACACGTAGGCACCGGGTTTGTTGTTGTGGCTGATGGAAGATCAGAGGCGAGGGAGGCGGCGAGGGGCTCAGACAGACAGGTCATGCTCAGAGTGAGGGGCGCAGGTGGAGCAGGAGGAGGAGGAGAGGGGGATGGGGATGGGGGCAGGGAGGACTGTGATGGCGAATACAATGATGTAGGAGGAAAAAAGGAGAGGGGCAGAGGGGATGATGGAGATAAGCAACCCGCCTCCTCCCTCTCTATCTCTCTCTCCAACTTCACCAGCCCCGGAGGCTCCACTCCGTACCTGAGAGAAGGGTTCAACAAAACATACCAGCAATCAAAACAATAGATCAACACTAGATCACACAGTAGAAAATAGTGATTTCCAGCCAGGGAAAGACGAACCCCAAGAAACACTCCTGCAGGGAAACATGGAAAGATGTGGAGCGGCTCAGTTACTCCTAACAATTTAAACTCACAACTAAAAAAGTAACAAATAAGTGGGTCAAATACTCCACTAGAAGTAATGAATCAGCTTAAAGTAAATAAGAAATACTTAAAGGTAATATCATCAACACAGTAGCTAGCTGCTATAGCCTTAGAATATTAAAGTCTACAGCTAAAGACTAAAAAGCAGCAAATTAAAATTGAGTGGGAACATCATTGCTTTCAAACGCAGCTATAAACAGCTTTTTATGGGGCCTGTACAAGAGAAATGAGCTGGACAATGACTAAAAAGATATTTTATATATATATTTATATATAATTTTTGTCTTTTTGGTTGGCATTAATGATTGTTGATACATGCATGTAAAACTGATAATGCTTGTATGAGACTGTACTGGATGTCTTCTGTTTTTTTTGTTGTTTATTTATTTATTTTTTAAATGTTTGGTACTGTTTATACATGAGGAAAAAAAGAAATGAAATGAAATGATACACTATGAATAATAAATGGTTTGAACAGATACTAAAAGTAATAATTAGTCTAATGGGCAACCAGCTAAAGTTAAAGCTATGTAGGATAAAACACTTTGCTTTTGAATCAGGATTTCATGAAACAGTGCAGCGGTTTCCTGCTCATCATGATTCAGTTTTGATTTTACTTTCAACTTTTTTTAAAAACTTTTTTAGTTACCTGGCTGCAATCCGTCCCAGCTCCATCAGGCACAGACACACCTCCCGAGGCTGCTTGTGCAGGACTTCTCACAGCAGCACATACACAAAGTGCAAACAAAGAACGTGGAGGAAAAAGATGAAAAAAAAAAAGTTACACATCTGAGAGGAAAAGATGTTTCCGGAGATAAACTTCTGCCTGTGTGAAAAGAAAACAGAGGCAGCAGCAGTCTGAACAGATGAAGCACATTTCAGGATGTAGACCTGTCTCTTTTGTGCATCTCTATCTTTGAAGCTGAGCAGGAATTCCTGTGGGCTCTGGATGTGCAGCTGAGGGCATGAGGGTACGAAAGCCTCCTCTGCTTCTCCTGCCTTCAGTCCACTATTTATAAAAAGGGGCTAAGTGCACTTAGTCCTATTTAGTTAACTCCTTATTATGCCATGACCCATGACAATTGGTTGAGCTTGAGCATGCATGAAAATATGAACAACTACACATCCTGTCAGTCTTCTTCATGACTGAGAAGAAATTTAGTCTTAAAGGACAGTTGCAGGCAAATTTAAACTGGGGCTATAGTTTCCTAATATTTTAGGTCTAAAGGCGTGAATCTGAAACTTTTCTTTTTAATGTCTCCTGTTATGTAGTTGTTCTGTCTGTCCCCGCATTGCCACTGCAGCGTATAATGGGAGTGGACGGATCTTAGGCTGTTTAGGCTGTTTACATCCCACAAAACCGCATTTTTTTTCCACATACAACGTTCGAACATACATCGAGGGGTTTGTTCACTTCAAGAAAGCGGACATGTTTGTAAATGGAGCTGTAATACAGACATAACATCAGACGTTTTGTTGATCCCACGTGTAGGAAATTCGCTTGTAACAGTAGCAAAGAGTACAGGAATGCGTAAAGTAACGAATAAAAATATAAAGAATTTACTATGTACAAAATATGTAAAAAACAAAGATATGTACTGTTATTGTACAAAATATTCTTTAAATAGAAACTACTGTATATATATACATGTTGTTTGGTCAAAGATTTTGCACAGTGTGGGTGGTCATGAAAGAACAAGTAAAACTACGGTATTGTATGAATGAGAAAGGTAAAAATACACAAGAATAAATTATGCAGAAAAGAAAACTTTATAAATGCGACTGGGTGAGGTAATGGAGTGTAATGGAGAAAGTGGCTTGTGCAAAAGTTGTCACATCAGTATTGAAATAGTGTCAAAGAATAAATAGAGTCCAGAGTGCAGGTTATTACTGGGTCAGACTGGTATTATACAGTCTGATATAGTATATTTAAAGGTAGAATAAACAACAGCCAGATTTACTCTTACTGCTCAGACAACCTGTAAACATACTAACTGCCTCAACTTGACTCTTGCGCGAAACTTTGTATTACAGCTCCGTTTACAAACATGTCTGCTTTCTTGAAGTAAACAAACCCCTCGGTGTATGTTTGAATAGCCATCTGATGCTGCCTGTGAAAAAAGTAGTTTTAAGTTTTGTGGGATGTAAACAGCCTAAGATCCATCCGCTCCCATGATACGCTGCTGTGGCGATGCGGGGACAGACAGAACTACTGCAGAACATAAGAAATTAAAAAGAAAAGCTTCAGATTCATTCTTTTAGACCGAAAATATCAGGAAACTAGAGTCCCAGGTTGAATTTCCCTTTAAGTGAATGATGGTGTTTTGTTTTCCAGGGTTCCTACAGCTTAAGCCAAGTTAAATTTAAGACTTTTTAAGACTTTTTTAAAGCCACTTGAAATGAAATTTAAGACCAACTTCACAATAAACACAAATGCAGAAAAAAAGAAAAAAAACACCACATCAGTTACATAGGGTTAGGGACAATTTGACCCACTTTCCTATGTGATCCAAGGTAAAGTGGCTGCTACATGAACATTGGATTGTGTCTCTTTCCAGCTGTCCTTTCAAAATAAATGCATAAAAAGTCCGAAAAAAAAACAAAACACTGACTTGGGAGCTGTGGCGGTGAGAAATTTAGCGTTGACGGCCGCCACTAACTTCTCTATGTCGGAATGTTACCAATTATTTTGAGATTTGAGACTAAAATCCCACTTACCAAGTGTTAACATTTTTAAGACCTTTGAAAAATTGATTTAAGACATTTTAATGCCAATTAAGGCCTTGTTTTTAGATTAATGAATTCAATGCCTTTTAAGACTTTTTAAGAATCCGTAAGAACCCTGTTTTCATTCATCTGACATTTGACAGCCACCATTACATCATGGCTGCAGCGAGAAACTGAGACGAAAAGGGGGAAAAAAAAAAGGACGGCCGTCTGTGGCATCAACGTCGATGAGGCAGCAAACTGGAGCCTGGAGTCACAGCACATCAAGTTCACTCTCCCTGTCCCTCAATTAGTCAAGTGAAGTAGGTTAGTCTGCCTGCAGGGGGGCTGGTGGGTGGGGGGCCCATTGTTGGTGGGGATTAACCTGCACATTATCATTCTCACGCATCTGCCGCCCTGCGTAGACATGCCCAGGTGAGAGAAGAGGCGCATGCAGAGGAGTGTGTGTAATGATACAGAACCATGTTAGCATGTTGACTGTAGGTTTTCTCTCCTCAGGCGCATGCAGCATCACACACACACACACACACACACACACACACACACACAAACTCGCATTCAGTGTGATCGCTGTGACTCTCTGTACTTTGACTTTTAAATCGTTTGGGAGAAGTGTTTTGAGTTTGCAACAGAGTGTTTAAGCACTTAAGTTCTTCTTTTTCTTTAAAAGACACGGGTTTATTTGGATTTTTTGAAGTGGTTTAAATCACCAATAATACCAATTACCGTAGTCAGAAACTATACACACATCAAATTTCACTTGATTGCCGACAACGATCAGTAAAAAAAAAAAAAAAAGATGCAAAATGCCATATCTTTGCCATATACAGTAAGACACTTTGTGCTGAGTCCATCATGTTTAGATTTGTTACTATACAAAGGAAGAACACCTGAGAAATTGAGGAGGGATGGAGAGATTAAAGAAGACAGAAGCTTTTACTGGAAAAAGGGACCAAAAAACACGTCAGAGCTCCTGAACTCTATAGGGTTGACTGCAATCTCCGGTCTTGACTCACCCAAATCCTCTGACTCAAAAAGGTAGGCACCGTCAACACCAATCTTTCGACACCAGTAAAGGAAGTTGGCTGCGTTGTCTCGGGCGAAAAATGATCCAGAAGTTGCATCAGCTCGCCAGTGGATCACTCTCCTTGTAAAGGGCTGTAATTGTTTTCAGCAGACACATAAAACACACAGTTAGGTTACTGTATCTTATGCAGTAACAGAAAACTTGATTCATGTTGGTTTATGTGAAATAATCAGTAATACCATTTATATATTATAACAGTGCTGTTTGAATATAAAGGCAGTGACAGTGGCGAGGAAAAATCATGAATTACATCTTGTCAAACAACAAGACGTAATGTAATCATAGGAAACATGAACAGGTGTCAACAATTACTAACACACCTCCTTATATTGTCACTACCAACCTCAGCTTGAACTGGTTTTACGGTCTACAGCTCAGCAGCTTCTGTCACACCCCACACATTATCTTCAAGCAAAGTACCAATGAAACCTTTTTTCAACAACAAGGCAAAATCTATTGTCTTATCTATCTAATTTAATCAACTATCGTTAGTTTGTCTTAGTAGAAAAGTGCACACGAGAGTTAAACGTTTTCAAAAGACAGAGTAGATTATTCTAAGATGATGATAACATTAAGTTGATGTTGTTAGTTTTTTTTTCTGGTGGATTAAAAATGAGCTGCATGTTGTGGTTTTGTGTTGTTGTGATTGCTCAAGTCTTGTCTGTATTTGTTAATGTGTGCATGCATGACTTTGTGTTGCAGCACCTTTCCATTGTTGGCAGTGATCATCTTCTCCTGCAGCTTCTGTGCCAGCTGACAGAGCACAACACCGTTGTCCAACCTCTCCATCAGACTGTCTGCTGTGAGGTCCAGACCTGAGGAGGACACACACAAACACGCACAGTGAATCACACACAGTCAAAGGTGGTTCATGTACCAAGAGTACCAAGAATAGATCCATCTTTTTTATGGTTTGGTAACAAGAAGTTGCTTCAATATGAACCTCTCCTCTGCAGATTAGTTTGAATAAAATTATGTAAACATGTAAAAGAGCTGCTGTTTTACTGCTGATCAGTCAGCCCACAAACAGCTAAGAAATAAAAATCACTCATAAAAACACCTATTAACATATTTACTGTAGAATCAGGACAATAAAAGAGTCTCATTACACCTGGGTTGATGAAAATGAGAAGGTAATCATAACTATGGCAAATACGTTTCTATGAAAGGTAATCTCTAGACAGATTGGAGTTTTAATTACATACAGTATCTACTATAGTTTCATCATCTTGTGGATATTTAATTGTGTGCAAGTCAACACACTGCTTGTCTTTTGATTTAGAGAATTAAGAAAATAGCAAAAGTATCCAGAGGAATGTTTCATCATGAAAGAAAAGGCTTAGTGTGTCAAATGTCAAGGAGCAATGATCAGACAGGTTTTAACTCTGAGGTGTTAACACATTGAAACTGGAGCTGATAAAACCACTTTCCCCGAACAAAAGGCCAATAAACCGTTGGCTGTGTTTTTGCAGCATCAGTCAGAAATTCATCATGTTGGAGTCTTGTCACTTTCCAGACGCCCTCAAACAGGTTGTGGCATGTTTACACATTTTATGTTTTCCCTCACAATGCAGTAAAGTGGGAGAAAACATCCCTTTCCCCCCAGAGTCCCAGCCACGCTTCCTTTTAATGGAGAGGTATTTCAGGGATTTGAGATAATAAGTAGGTTAATGTGCCTCTGCAGCCTTTTCACCTTTTTTTCTTTTTTTTCAAAATAAAAGCTCCAGCTCCAAACGTAAAATGGTTAAGTCCTGTAGTTCATCTGCATTTGTTAAGTTGTTTTTTGGACACTATTATTACTGAGTAGTTTAGACATTACCATCCTCTCTTGTACTCAGTTGCACAAATTCAAAACATCTGTGTGTATTTTTGTAAGAGAAAGGTAATAATCCCAGATTTCAGTTTTGCACTATTCTTTCTTTTTTTTTTGTTCCAGCCAAGGTAATTTCAAGACTTTTCCCAATAAACAGACCAAAAACACAACACTTTCTTATTGCCTGGTTGGAAAGGAGCAGGGAGAAGATACATCTTATATTGCCTGCCCCTCACTCAATACATAATTATACTGAAATAATCTGTCAATCACTGAGCAACAGTCTTACAATAAAGTAAACAAAACGGTAACACTTTATAATACACACAGTACACATTATTAGTTAAGCATTAATAAATACTGAATTTTTCATTTATAACACATCAATACTCATTAGTGTGTAGTTTATAAATACAGTTAGTGTTTATCAATGATGAGTAAAACATTTTTAACTGTGTTTATAAACTATATACTAATGAGTATTCATGTGTTATAAATGATGGATTCAGTACTTAATGCTTAATAATGTGTACTTATTATAAAGTGTTACCAACAAAACAAACAAAAACATAAAGTTTCAACCTGAGATTTTTGCATAATAAAAAGAGTTTGTGAGTCGTTAATTATTTGTGTCATAAGTTATTATGTTAGTTATTTCTTTTACCATTTTCTTGAATAGGAATATATTTGTACAGGTCTTCTTTTTTACACAGTGGTCTCTCACCCATCATGGAGTTGAGCCAGAAGGCCAGGTCCTCCTTCATGGGCAGCAGGCTGGCGTCATGGCGGTAAGGCAGCCACTGGCTGAACTCCTGCGGACTGGTGAGTCCCGGCCCAGAGTGTCGGTACTTTGGGCTGAGGAGACAGTTCATCCCCAGGCCAGTCAGAGGACTCTCGAGGCCGTCGTTCATCACTCCCACGTCACTGTCCATGTTTCAGCGCCAATACGTCTTTGGCCTTGATGGAAATAAAAGAAAAATGTCTTTGTGTTATATCATCATCATTTTTTCTTATACAGTTTATATTATAAAGTCCTAGACATGAAGAGACGACATAGTCTGTTTTTCAGGCTCAGCACTACTCTTTCTATATGAAACTGAATATCTCATTTAGAGTTCACTTTATAGATGTTCTCGTCATTGTTAGGGCAGAATGACTTTAGATTTAGCGATAAATCAAGAACTGAACTTAGGTCAGCTGCCTCCTGCCAAGTTTGTCTTTCCCTGCTCCTTTTAAAAATACAACATTGACACACAGCATAACAAATAACACATGAAACAACCTACAAATATAATTGAGGGTCATGGGGTGCTTTTCACAAATAATGACAAAGAGTAATAAGAAACAGAAGTGAAAAAAAATGAATTTAAGCAAAACCACACTGTGCTGTAATTAAAGTTTTTTTTTTATTCTTTAGGCTATATTTTGTAAATACTCATAATACTCAGAGACCTCTCCCACCCTCTTTTCATGCAAAAATGTAGCCGCAGCAAATCAAACAGTCAGTGAGTCTTATTAGTTACATTCCCTCTTTCTTTTTCAGACACTTATCTTTCTGCTGACATATCAATTTTTAGGTTTTGTAACATCTTAACTGGCACATTCATGTGTACGGGCAAGTCAGCGTTATTTAGGAACAAGTTTGAGAGATGCAATAAATAATTAAAATGTAATGGTTTTTGAGGAGGACACCGAAGGGCGTTGTTTGGCATGAACAAAAAGAAAGCCGTTCTGCACATGGACAAAAGCAACATGCTGAAACGTATTTTACACACTGGCATGGATCTTAAAACTCGAAACCACACAACACACACAATCATTAATCAAAGGGATTAAACTGACTGGCTTAATAAGACGTACAGCTACAGCCCTGAACCAGCCTCCTGGTGCTGCTGCTGCTGCACGGCTCATTTGTCGTGTTCCCAAAGCAGCCTCCATCGTAAAGCCCAGCCCCATGCAGAGGCACGGTCTGACTGCTGCTAATATTCGCTGCTAATCAGCTGGAATTAAGACAACAACACACGCAGTGGGTCACTGGGTCTGCTGAGTAATGTACAGTAGACACTAGACAGTCACACAGGCTTTGGTTTTTTCCCCCCAAATGACTGACTTTGACTAGAGTTTCATTGTAAAGTCACAAGACTAACTGGGCAACGTTCAGACAAAAACAGCCTGGCGTTAAAAACACAAACACAAAGGGTTGCAATTTTGGAGGCATGTTGTTTCAGGTAGTGGTTAGACTAAATTTGAAGGCTGCACAGATGCAACAATGCTGCACAGAGGTTTACAATGCACTTTACTGAAGCCTCATGACCTAATTTTTTGAATTTCTTTCATTATTGTTGGTCTAAAAAACAACATACAGTGGCATCGTGCAAAGGTTTGGTCAAAAATTTCTGTTAATGTGAACAGCTAAGCAAGTGGAAGATGAAATGATCTCCAAACGGCTTAAACTTAAACATGAAATACTCTTTTGAAATGATATCAGTGTATTATTCTTGTTTTCTACAGTTTTAGAGTGAAAAAGGGAAACAAAACAGCAGCCTGCAAAACAATGGGAAACCCAGGTGACTTGAGCTCTCAGATAACTTTGACCAAGGTATCACACAATTTACTATTCACACGCTGTGATGGTTTCCAAAGCGGGGGGGACTACAAGGTGCTAACTATGCAGGGTGGCGAAACCTTTGCTGCTGTCCCCTTTCCTTTTCTGTCTTTTTGAAAATATAAAAAATGAAAATATTCTTTAAAATGTAAATTATACTGTGTAAAATGTAAAGGGAATGTGTCATCTGTAACTTTTGGAGATCATTTAGTCTTCCACTTGCTTAACTGTTCACACTCTGTGAGGCTTTACTTGAGCAGGTATAGTGTTGACAATGTTCACCACCCAAGGCACAAATGTCATGCGACCATTGATGCCTGTACAAAAACTTCATGGCAATTCATGCAGAAGCTGTTGAGATGTTTCAGTGATGGAGCGACGGACCAGCAGACCAGGTGATTATTACCACGCCCAGAGCCACGCTGCTAGTTTAGCTAATAAAATAATAATCTAATCTCTGACAAAGACTTTATCTCCCTAGTAGGATCTTCAAGTGAAAGCAAAGCACACCTGGAGAAACCCAGACAGGCAGCATCACAGCTGGCAATTCAGAGCTCATTTATAGTTGTGCACCACCTGTGTCTTTGCATGAATGTACCTGTAGCTCAGAGTGGCAGACAGACCATCATTACAAGTTCAGGTGTAGTTGTTGTAAACTTGCCTTACATCAGCAAAAAAAAAAAATCGTTGATGACAAATCCCTTGCACCAGGACAGAAGCGCAAGTAGGGCAAACGTGTACTGTATGCAATATGTATGTCAGTGAATTCTGGGCTGCGGTTGAGTCTGATGAATGTGAGGAGGATGTTGTAGACATAAGGTTCGAACTGGACTGACGTGGTGAGAAGAAAAAGGGTCCTTTGTAAACAAATCATGCAGACATGGGCCAGAGACAAGGTGTATGAATGAACGGGGGCTCGCTGCCAAGTTTGAGGCTGGTTTACAGGTTGACCATCAGGGCATGAGAGCCTCTGTCTCTAACAAAACATCCAGGTGCAATATTCACACCTCTGCTACAGGATGGCTCTGCTGGGAAGAGAAGGCAAAGGTCACTCACTGGCCTAACTCTCAGACACTAGCAGTCTTTATATTCCTGCAGAGGTGAGGGTCCATTTATGTAAACACACACACACTGGTGCACAAGCAGACACACACACACACAGGCCCCTGCATGTATCAGTGTTTCTATTCCACCTCATTTACTTTGCGCAACCTTTAATGTTTCCAAAGTAAGACTTGCTTCAGTGGCATTTCACAGCCTTTAATTGTGTTTTTGGTAATAAAAAGCGAACATCTTCAGTCTAACCGGCTATTTGGGAGAAAAGGTTACAATTACAAGCCATGCAGCCCACCTGAAAAGTCTGTGTGCAAAATGAAGAATCTGAGCTGCAGCAAGAGCTTAAATACCTGAACATGTACTGTATGTATGTGTGTGTGTGTGTATGTGTGTAAGATGACAGAGTGATTAATGATCGGGAGCCTTCAGCAGCGCAGCTCTGACACTGGTGGCTCCAGAGAATGAAACCAAAGCCGGCGTCTGGTAAACAACTAACTTCACAACTAGTTAACAAAATCCTGTTTCCCTACATGACAGGCACACACACACACACACACACACACACACACACCATCCCTTCTTCAAAAAAAGTTGAAGTTGCAAATCTGTCAGTGAAAGAATCATCTCTTCATTCAGGAAAATGTGGATTTGTTTCTACAACAAACAACTTTCAGAACAAACTGAGTTTGCTGTTATTGTAACCTGCAGCCGTGTGCGTTCTGCTTTTGTCTTCAAAGTCTGTTCAACATCCATCTGTCAACTACGGGGAAAAAAAACCCCTGTATTCCTAAAATTTCAAGATGAAGGACTTCAAGTGGACGTCCGGCAGCACTGCTGGCAGCGGTAGCTCTCGCCATCAACGATCTGCTGTCTCAAGTGTTAGCTGGAGGATTGTAACAGCTTAAAAGAGGTAATGTAAAACTAGTGAATGAATAACAGGTATTGAATGGATACAACTGCATAGTTAGGGGTATAAGTTTCAGCCTCACTGCTGCTCTCACCCTATGGCTTTCCTTCAGCTGCTGCTAGACTAAATAAACCTCATATCAACACAGGATGGAAAGGTCTGTTGCCTGCTTCTGTTTACGCACCCTGCACAGTGGAGACCTACTGTACCCCAGCTCCAGTGAAACACAATAAAATACAATTTTGGCACCAAGATGTTAAAAAAAAAAGAAAGACAGAAAGAAAGAAAAAAAGATTGTTCTGGAGTAAATCAAATAAACAATGTGGGCACCTCAGAACAGTTGGTTCATTGAGTGAGTTTTTGCAGCTGAAGCACAGACATGTCAGACACCGTGAACATGCAGGAGAATTCATTCCTCAATCTTACAAATGTTCAAGTAATAACTCAAATTCAGACACATATTTTCTTCTAACTACAGTTATCTTGTCTTTTTGTTTGCCTTTACATCTATCCATTCAAGAGAATATCAACTTGTAATCAGTTACTTGAAATTCTGAAATTGTTTTACTGTTATAAACAAAATAACACTAAAAATATTAGATACTGACAAAAAAATTAACTTGTGGTTGCTGACCTACTTTCTAACATATAGCATCATTAAAACTTTTGCAGAACCAAGTAAATAATCCTATTAATTGAGGAACTCTGGTGGACAGTAACTGTACATTCAGTTTATTCAGGTGCTGAAGATGAACAAAATCTTCTGTTTTATGTTTCTTTGTATTTCTACTCCTCTAAGAGGGAATTATTGTGTATTACCGCACACAATCATGACTAGAGAAACCTACATACAAATTCAAATTAAAGCAATTATAAGATATATGTTGTACATTAAATTACCCAGCCACGCAATCAGTTTCAAAGCAAAAAATGTTTGATAAACCTTAAATTCACTTAATTACATTAAATGCTGAATGGCACACTGTCAATCAGTAATAAACTATACTAATAGACCAACATGCAATAATTTGACTGTGGTTATTTCTCATAATGAGTAATTTTACTTATGGTACTTTAATTGAATTTTCTCTCCTCATTAAGATTTTGATTGCAGTGCTTGTACTATTTTTTACACTGTGATATCTTGAACTCAAGTAAACTTTGCCCACCCTCATCAGTGGTGCAAGAAGTAGAAGTGATACGGTGTGTTTTATCATCACAACCACTGTCAACATCAGCATCAAACTTTTACTTTGACATAAAACACCCAGTAGCTTTAATCGGCAGATGTACTTACAAAACGCCAACAGGATTCTTCAGAAGATTTGCTCTTTTTTTTCATAAAAGCTAGTTTTAAGTGTCTTCTCGGCCGTGTGTGTGTGTCCTCTCACACACATGCACTCATCACGGAGAGCCAGATGTTCACCGCCCTCAGGTTCGCCACATGTAACTACACCACACTGTGACCGGGGCCGTCGCTTTTAAAACAAACTCTTGCTGAACACGCCTGCAAGTTTGTGGTGTCAACTTACAAGCTCCTGAGAAGAGTCAGAGTGAAAAATAAATCACCACCACTGCGGTTAAGTCATGTCTTTTGTGACGTTTTAAGGACACGGTGGAAGTTTTTTAAAAGTTAACTTTATCTGGCACATCATAAGCGAAGAGAGACGGTTTTTTTTAATAATGACCCACAACTACTGTCTGAAAGTACTGTACAGTAGTCAAAGAGGTTTTCCAACACCATTCAACATCAACCACATTTTAACTCAACAGAGTATTGCTTTAAAATTCAGTGCATGGCTGGGTAGTTACGGTAAATAAATCACAATAATGAATAAAAAAAATATGAGAGAGCATAAGCATACCTCATCTTCCCTCTTCTCCTTGAAAACCGAGTTCAAGCGTTTTTGTCACAGTAATTTTCATTTTTTTCCCTCAAAATGTGGTGTGATAAACTGAGGGACATCCAACCTGATAACGTGCAGATCTCCATTTGAACTGACGTCGTCTGTTGCCATGTTACCGTGCTCCTCCTTAGCGACGCTAGCATCTTCCGCTCCATTAGCTCTTTGCTAATGCTAACAAGCCTAGCCAAGGAGCCGACTTTTTTAAACAGTCAAGAGAGACTGTGCATCTACTGTGTCCAAACCTCGCCAATTCATCCTTCTCTTCGCTCTTTCACCGCTAAAAACTTAATTTCCTATGTTTTAAATAAGAGACGTCTTTGGCGACTAGCTAGCTTTGCCGCTAAATTACAACTGTTACCATTACGTCATCCTGGCATCCAGGCAACCGAATATGATTTTTTTTTTTTTTTTTTTACTTACATAAATAATAAAGCAACTGTACATAATGTGGTTCCCATTTCAGCAAACATATTTCCAGAAATTGATTAGTTTAATGAAAAGAAAAAACAAAACAGGACATAGCCTCACTTGGTGGGGTTCGGGGGCCCCCTACAGGTTGGAGATTGCGATACCCGACCGGAAGTTAAGTAAATGTATGTCGCTAAACGTCAAGAGTAAAAGACAGCCAATCACAGCTGAGGACTCCTCGCGCGCGCGCGCACAAAATCTAAACAAACTTGAGTTAGGAAGCAGTCAGGTAAGCTAAGTTGACTAATGTCGCTGAAGTTGTTATAAATATCACGATCCTCAACGTTTAAGTTAAAACAACACCACTCTCTGACTAATAGAGTTCATCAAACACACGGAGCAAGAGAGATTCAAGACATAGCGAGCAATCTCGAGGGCGACAGAGATGCTAAATCCATGATGTAGGCCCTTGCAGCTGCTAAATTACCTGGAAACTCCTGCTACTTCCTGGGCTGGGCTACTACAGAGAAGCACTGGAACCTCTACTTCTTCTATTCTTCTGACCTGTGAACCACTATTATTGACTGAAGGAATGGAAATAACCGAGGAAGTAACTGATACCTGCTCTTCACCACTGCCACAAAGGTAAGTCTTAAGTCATTGCTGTTTTCCTGGTTTTGCTGATTTACAACGGGGTTACTACAAAGTGCTTTACTGTAATTCAAGTTTGTCATATGTCCATAAACTGGTTGGTTGTTGCCAGACATCTGGGAAAATGTCTATGGGCCTATATTGGATCCAGTAAGGATTGATGCGTCTCTTGCATAAGGTAGCTGAAAGTCACTGGCTTTGTGCTACAGATCAGTAGTTCCAATCCCTTTCTTGAAAGTGTTGAAAATGTTGGCATCCATGTGCAAACGCTTAACAATAAGGAAGAAAAGTGATATGTCCAAACTTTAATTCAAGTGTACCTACTTTGACATATATCCGTATATTTGAATCACAGGCTTCAGCATATCACAAGAGCCTTGTTGCCTTTGCATCCAAATAAACTGCTATTGTCTTATTTAGACAACCCCCAGGGGACTCTGTGATCTGCAATAAGATGTCTGTGGTTGTAAATATAAATCTTTGAGTCAGTCAGCTGTTTTTGAAATAAATCAGCAATCTTTGGTGGTATACAGTACCATGCAGCTGCTTTGGACCATGTCCTACTGGCTGTAGTTGATTTTAGACATTTATTCTTCTTGTTATAAGACTGGATTCAGATAAGAATTGCTTATTATTATATTGAATAACGCTTGAGCTATTTGTTGCTCAATCATATTTAATTCCTGCTGCCAGGATGGTAGGGTGTTAATTACACTTTTTTTTAATACTTGTAGAAATCAGCTTCAGGGCATCAATCAATCAGGTATGCGGTGGAGGCAGCCACATGCTCACAAGCAAATCCCTGTGTGTGTGTGTGTGCGTGTGTGTGTGGTGTAGTCCCAGGTGTGGCTGCTGGTTCATTTGCAGCTCTGTCCCAGAGGACGAGTCCCTCATGTCACTACGTCTATCAGACCCTCCCCTTTTCCTCCATAAGTACACATCCCCGCTGCCCTCCTGCTCATTTGCACTGGTTAGCATTCATCTGACCTATGCTATTGTGAATATAAATGAGTGTGTGCGCGTGTGTGTTTTCGTGAATTTGACTCGCTTCATGCCACATGAATATAAGATTAGATTGTTATCACAACAGAGTGTTTTAAACGCACTGAAATGTAACACACGCTGAACCATTATGAGTGACGTTTTGCTCTTAGAGAAGCTTCTGAGACAATGTACATTAAACTGAGAGTAAACAGAGTGTGAATCACATCCTGTCTGTCTTGTAGGAGCAATGTGCCTTTGAGCAGGTATTGTAAAGCGGACATACTGATGAAGTTTTAAAGACCCGTTAAACCAATTTAATAATGACTCAGGAGCACCCACAGAGTTAATAAATAGTCCCTCAGCATCTGGAACACAGCCCGGATTGTTAAAAGGACGTCAAACAACACAGTCAGTTTCACTGGTTCATCCATTTCCTTTTTAAAAACTTTTTAAGTACAGGGCCGGTAGCGTTCTTCATCAATTTTTCTGTCAAAAAACCACATGAAAAGGCCTAAACTTACATAGCGGGGTGTTATTAAAACCACTTTAAGTGAGCCAAACTATTGCAGTAGCTGACATGCTGCATCATGGGTACTGATGTTTATTCTTAGTCTGTCCCATGTACATATTCAGTCTGAAGCTTAAAAGTAGGTTATGCAGTATTTCCCAGTTTCTCCTGTTGTAAATGGGATTAATTGGAAAAATATTTAATATTACAGCTTCTCTTAAAGGCAGTAATTTGATATTTGGAAAATTAGCTTTCTCATTTTTATCAAGGGTAATTAGATGAGAGGACAGCTTTAATATAATGTGGTATATTAAAGCCAAAAGCTTGTTAACTGAGCTCAACATAAGAACCGAAAACTGTCTAAGGGAAATAAAATAATCTAATCAAACCTAACATTTAGACTCATTAATGCCTTGTTTGATTTAGCCTATTAAAAAACTGTAAAATTATATGCTTGTTTTCAGAAGGTTATGTTGTCAGTCTGTTTCCTGCCTTACAAGGCAATGCCAACCAGCAAAGATCCCAGGAAGTTCCTGCCTCCCAGCCATGACTTGTGTTTCCTGTCTGTTTGCTAAACTACAGCTGCTGGCTACAGTTTAATATTGCACCATCAGACATGAGATTGATTTAAGATTTGCCTCTCTTGAAAGTTAACAAGCAAAATCCTCCCTAAATATTGACTTTTGTTGATTCAAGGGTTCTTCAACTACTGTGTTATCTGTTTCTATCCTTTTATAGTTGAGCACAAAAGATTGAGCCTCAGAAAGTCTCATAAATCTTTCTAGTTAAATAGGCTGATATGACTTCTTGTATTTTATCATTCGGTCTCGCTGGTAGTGAGAGAATGATTGAATTAAAACAATGTCTCGGCTACACGACATGGATCAGCACACTCATGACAGATGGCATCTCTGGTTGCCAAGACAACTAAACCCTAATCTGCCTCCCTCTTGTTCCCCACTGCACTGATGGTGGTGGTGGTGGTGGTGGTGGTGTGTGTGTGTGTGTGAGTGTGTGTGTGAGTGGGGGGGTTGATTATTCAGCACAGGGCACCATGTGCTGTGTCCCACTCAAATTGGTCCCCTGGGTCAAGAGGACCCGGGGCCCATCAGATGGGGACACAGTTATTAGGGACTTACAAGTGTTTTATCATTCTGTCAGATTAAGGCAGGTTTCATTTTTAAGGTGGAATTAGCTTTCTTAGTGTAATTGAATATTTTTGTGTGTGTGATGCTGTTAGGTAGCTATTGCACATATTTGGTTTTGTTTAAAGCTCTTTCTTAAGGCGCATATTGATTTTACATTGTATATAACGTTTATATTTTTTAGTTTAAAGAGGAACTAAACAGGATTTTTCCCATGGCTACTATGCTACATTTTTAATTAAAAAGCTCTGAAGTAATTGTGATAGTTAACTACATGACTTGTGACTTGTTATGAGTGAGAACGGAGGCTCTCTGCCTTCACCTGGCGTCTCATGAAAACCAACCTTGCAACATCAGTGTGTAGTACCTGGTCGCCGCCCCGGTGTCCCAGCTCTCGTCTCTGCGGCACCGCGACACAAACACACTCCGTAACCCGTAATCTTTTGTTTATGACAGTTAAGACTACACAAATATACACATAGTAACATTGTATAATAATATAATATTGATTGATTTTTCACCTGCTGCGTTAAAAAACAAATGCACATGGCCGGGAGGAGGGTTAGCAAAACAGGAAAAGCGACCATGCTGGCATTTCACCCATTTATTTATGAAAATCAGATATTTTCATTTGCTAATTCTTGTTAGTTATTCATATTTTTTTTTAAAATACCCCAGTTTTGTACATAAATATCAGTTTAGTTGTGTGTGGTCTTGTGTAGCTTTGGTGGTCAATCAACAAAAGACATGGAGCTTAAAACATGACGGCTCTGCATCTGTTTGCACTATGGGAAGTTTCAAATATAGTGTATTTAGAGCTTGAAATTAAATATATCTTGTCATTTTGCTTCATTAAGTTCCTCCTCAAAGTTCCCAAACTTCATGGAAGTTTGATACTGTATTTTAATCAGACTGGATTTGCATTTGGTTCCACTTCATTCGTTAAAAACGTTGCTTCTGTTTGATGCACTGAACTTGTCATTGAGGCACTTAAAAATCCCTTAATTACTAAAAAAACATTAACTTTGTTTTATGCAAAAACATTCAAGTTGTTAACTGTCCCTGAAAACTCTTGTTTGTATCTCAGAAAAATGTGCCGTCATCATCTTGTCGTGTCTCGTGAGGAAAGCACCTTTCTTTTCATCTCAAAGGAATCCACAGAGATTCGGCTAAATCATGCCATCCCATGCTTACCGGTAATTACTGCAGGTTATTAAGTATTAAAGTGTCTCACTGTGGCAGCGAGCGGTGGCGGTGGGCATGTGGCCGTGAGGCGTTCATATAAATGACTAATAAATGATATGTCGGCCAATCCTGCACATGACAAATGAGTGCTGCTTACCTCGGCTCAGGCTGGCAGGCCAGGGGGTCACTGGCTGCAGGGCAGACCTTTACTTTAATTAAACTACCTGTCACACTGAGCGTCTGAATGTGGAGCCAGTCTGAGATCACGGTCAGGAAATGATTGTACTTTTATATTTGAATCTACAAGAACAGGAAAGAGGAAATAAAACAAATTCTAATGTTAAGAACATTTCTGCAGTTCTTTACACTGTATAGATTAGAGTGACCAAACGTTTTCTTTCTGTCCTCTTTCAAACTGTCCACTTTCTACTGTCCTGGGGGAATGAATTTGTGAATATGTCTGGTTTTCATGGTTTTTCACGGGACCGTTAAGCCTGAACTTAAATTGATGGTGCACAACGAAGTCTGAGTTTTATGTGCAGTGACACGGGTCCGTACGCTGGCGGGACTTTTCTTATAGGTTGATTTTTCAATACAGTAGTGTTTCTATTGTTATTTCATTCCAGAGAGCTTATCTTATTTCATTTCATTTTATTTTTCTGCTGAATTTTGTATCCATACAGATGAGGCATACTTATAACATGTACACATGATCCATCTTTTTGTTAACTTCAAGTATCGTTTAAGTAAGAGCCATTTAAAATATGGTCACTCTAATATATAGATGCAATATCTTGATGGAGCATAATGGTTTTAAATGGAGTGTTACCACTGGGCCAGCAGAGGGCAGCAGAGGTGCTTAATGACAAGCTCCTCATACAAGAATATAAAGGAAAAAGAGGAGCCATCTTTACTTTTAATGGAATAGGGTGCAGCCATTGTGTAGTGATTTCATGTCAGAAAACGGATGCAGCATCGGTGCCGCTGCTTCTCCACTTTCTTCTCATATTGTGTTTATATCTCATGATGTGAAGGAAGGGGAATAGGCTACCTGCATTTTAAAGTACCAGTACTATACTCAGCAGCACCTGTATGCCCATGCAGCTCCATGGTTACCCGACAAAAGCTTAATGCACTTCAAAAACCTTCAGTCAGATGAGGATGAGGAGGAGGAGAAGAGGGGCTCGGCTTGGCTCGGCTCAGCTTGGCTCCACTGGCGGCTACCTCGCTGTCACTGGTCTCTCTGTCACTGTGATTCCAATCACTGGGATTTTAACAAGATTACCGGGAGCGAGTGGAAGCAATGGAGTAGCAGTGTAATGTAATTATCAAGTGATGGAGTGCTTGAAACGTCTGTGTTATCACTTGCAAGTCGCTTAACCCCTGTCAACACGTGAGGGATCACAGCCCTGCTCCCTGTGCCATGATGAACAAAGACTTATCGGCGTATACGTATATATATGAGCCAAACTGTGCAGCATGTTTCCTTTTTTTCAGTTTTTTTTTCCAAACACAAACAGCAGCACGTGGTTGGATGCTGATCTCTCTCTCAGCCTTTTATCTTTGCCTACTTTTGTGATTTGTAGCAGTGGCTTTACTACTGTAGAATGAAATATGAATGTACCTCAGTGTGTAGAAAAGCAAAGACCTGAACCTTGACACACAAACCCATGCACACATATTATACACACACACATACACACACACACACATATACTCTGCAGGCGCTCAGCCTCAACCTCATGGTCCTAGAGTCTCTCCTGACAACCACATTTCTCTCTTTTGCCACTTCCTTTTTACACAAGTATCCCAGTCTCCATAGCAACTCATCTCAGTTTTTAGAAACATGGACAAAAGACACATGAAAAAAAAAAAAAAAAGACATGCACAAATAATACATGTAGACAGACATTAATCAATAGAACATGTGCACAACTACACACACAGCATCAACCTCACCTGTACTCCATTCATCACTGTGAGAAATGGCTTTTTTTTTACGTAAAGGAGTTGTGCTTTTTGGATTTGGACGTAAAGCTTCTCAGAAATGTTGTGTTTTCTCTCTGATATTGATAAATAAACATCTCACTTTTATTGTCATTTGATGAGTTTTATCTCCTAAGTCACACAGGGCTGCGAGATCAGCGTCATCGAGACGTTTTGTTCGTCATAATGACATCACAGCCCCCCCCCCTGAAAACGCTGTGTCACATCCACAGCGAGTCTCCTGATGAATGACAAGACGTTTAGTATCGACAAGTCGTTTCTCTCGCCTCATTGTATTGTCTGTGGTGGTCGCCATTTAACATAACTCTCTCAGATGATTTTTTTAGTTAGTTAGTTTCAGTTTATTTCAGACATGTTAAAAGAAATAAGAAATAATACAGTAATGGACAGACATAACAAATAAATACTTTACAAGGACAACACATGAAAAAATGAAAATAATTAGATTTTTTCATATCCAAAAAGGAGTGGGAAGAAGTAAAACTCATTTACTCCCACCACCTATTCATACATTAGCTGTCAAGCTTCCTTGTCATTATAATCTATACAATAAGTTCATTTATAAGTTTATTTAGCTGGATTTATTCTAATATATTATCACTAATCTAATCACAATCAGTGATGATGTAATGTAGTGTCACGTTTCATCTCTGATGGGACGACATGAATGACATTTCTTTTATTCCTCACATTCCCCAAACTGCAGGTTGACAGTTTGTTGCTACTAATGTCGTTGAAGTAATACTTCACTTTCAAATTTTGCTTTATAAATCTAATTTCACATTTACAGTATCTCTTTAAGACCTATAAACAGACTGTTATTGTATACATAACCCAAAGTGGGGTGACAATATGATATATTATGACATATTGGGAGACTGTAGGCAAGGCCATACTGTATATTAAGTCTTTTTTTTTAATGCATTCAGACTCAGGTGTTGCACCTGTGTTTGTATTTCACAGTTGCTTCAGAGAATCACATCACAAAATATCATAATATTGTCGTGTATTCATCTTTTATTTAACACGCCCGAGCTGTTATGTGTCGTATGTTGTGTAAAAGAAGTAACCCTGAACTCGTGTTGTGTTGTGTTGTGTTGTGTGTCGAGCACCTGTTCTGTACAGTATTGTAGTAAATGCACTTGGCTACTTTCCAATGCAGGGAGCTGTTGAGCTTAACTGACTTGTTGAAGACATAGCAGAGAGAGAGAGAGCAGGGTGCGTAAGTGGCTGGAAACCTTCAACGCCGAGTGAAGGAAGGAGCCGACTCTCGGTTTGAGCAGAAGGGCGAGAGAGAGAGACTGACAGATGGACAGAGAGAGCGAGGGAATGAACAAACAAACCAAAAAAAAAAAACTTGCCCCTCTGTGGAGCAGCGGATTGACAGATTCACTGTGTATGTACACGGTTGTTGTGCAGCAGCGGTCAGGGCAGTGTGTGTGTGTGTGTGTGTGTGTGTGTGTGAAGGGAACACCATTAAAATCAGCTTGTTTGTTTAGTCGGGAGCGTAGGTGCAGAGTCGAGCCTGAAAATAAGTGTTTGATGCATCGATCATGGCAGCTCACTGTCTGTCTGCACGGCCAAACACAAATCTGCTGGAGTCTGAGTCAGAACCGCTCAGAGGTTATCACCTGCCTGTGTGTCTCTGTGTGTGTGTGTGTGTGTGCTCGTGCAGGGTGTGTGGAGAGAAAACTTTTTCAGAGATGGACAGTGTCCGACCAGTGTGTGTGTGAGTGTGACTCATGCTCGTATCATTCAGATGTGGCATCTCTGCAGTGTCTGAGTCACCATGCGGTATAGTGACAGAGGGAGAGGAAGAGCACGAGGGAGGGACAGAGAGCCAAAGGAGGAGAGCAGATAACAAAGGAGGCTGATGTGATGAAAGAAAGATCATGACATTATCTTATCCTTTTCATCTGACTCTTTTCTGCAGCCTACACTCAGCTTCACTTTGGGCTGTCAGAGGCGTAATCTCCCGGTTTTTGACTGATATTGTGTCAGCGTGGAGCTCAGACGAGGTGTCGGGCTGAAATGAATGATGTTTTTTAAACTTTAACAGCATATCTGGCTTAAATGATGCAGCGTTTATTTAATAGGTAATGATATTTGATGCTGCAAGCAGGTTTTTTCTTTAATATTTTAAATATTTACAGAATATCTCTTTATTATGTAGAGAAAATGAGATGAACAAAGAGTGTAATGCAGGGAAAACATCAAATATGCAGCTATAGTTCATTTTTAAGCTCATAACTTGTGTTTCATTCAATGTGAAATAATAAAATAGAACCAGTCTTGGTGTAATTTCACCAGTTTTCACATCAAACCAATAGGATTTGCAGCTTTAGCTCTCTGTTAAAAAAAAAAAAATCAAGCTGCACATTTTACCATCATCTTTCCAAAGCAAATGTCAGAGGCAGCGTCTCCCGTGTGCTTTTTTCTCCTATTTGTTTATTGTCTGTCCCTTTTCTCCCACACACTCGTCCCAAGGTGTCTGCTCTCACAGGCTCCGCTCTTAAAGGCACCGTGCATCAATATTTCATCGCCGCAGCGACACAAAACAAAAATCCATTAGACAAATGCAAATGTGTGCTGTTAAGTTCTCATTAACAATGGCTGCAGGAAGTGAATAACAAAGAGGGGAACGATAGACTGTTTGGATTAGGCAATTCTCTCTTCTTCTTTTTCTTTTTTCTTTTTTTTTGTCTCCTCCAGTTGAGGAGCAAGTGCTCGGTTGCTGCTGTGGATGGAGAGTAATTTCCTGCAATTGCAAAGCAATTTCCAATAATGGGTAAATTGCAGGATGTGAAAGGGGAGCTTGTTGTTGTGCCATTCATACCAGCAATTACAGCAAATTGTTTAACATGAGATAATAAAAGGCCTGGTTTTAAGATTAGAAATGTTTTTTTTCCCCTTCTTCTTCTTTTTGACAAAGCTGTCAATATTTAACAGAGTTGTAGAAAACAGACTAATCTCATCCGGCTGCTGCAGGCGGGAGGGAGCGTGAACCGAGCCGTCTCTTCTAAACGCAGAACAAAAGGGCAGACAGGCGGTGATAGTGTCGTTCTTGTATCATCACGTCGCTTCGAGACCTCTCTATCAGATGTGTCACATCGGTGCAGCTAATGAAATCAGATGGACGAGTATCGGTGGAGGGGAATCAATCAATAGAGCAACAAAGGAAGTGTGTGTCTGTTCACACGTGTTGAAATGTGGCGGCTCTCCTTAATTTTATTTTCTATATCTGCTGATGGTAAAGACACGATTAAGAGACACAACTAAGTGCTGTTAGTATTGCTTTCACCGAGTTATTATGGGCTTCATCCAGTCCTGTTAGACATGAACCCCCCCCCCCACTACCACCACCCACCCTCTCCACCCCCCCTTCACTTTTTAATGAGATTTGGAGTGCGAGTGTGTGTGTCACCCCACTGTGAAGCCATCAGTGACAGGCAAGAGGACAAAAGGAGGCCTGATGCTTGGATTTTGGGAAATACCCCCCTCCTAACCACACACACACACACATGCACATGCACACACATTAATGCACACACACATACACATACACCACACACTCACATCTACTGCTCTCTCCCATCTGGTGATAGGGCATTAAGAGGCAAGGCCGAATAAAGAATTACTGGCACAGACTCGCACATGCACATGCACACACACACACGCACATGCACACATACACGCATGTTGTCAGTTCAGGTGCTTTGGCTGCATTAATTTTGAAAAAAAAAAGGCCTCCATGTGTCCCAATGTCCCTCATCCTCTCTTTCAGCTAATTGTTCTCTGTTCTCATCACCATCAACAGCAACAAGTCGTTTTTATGTGTGTAAAATAACCTAAATTAACAAATAATGATATAGACCTCAATATAAAAATCTTAGATGCTCTTAAAAGACCAATTACACAAACTTATCGCTCATAAAATTAAAAAACATTTCTCTGACTGATGATGAATTTGTCACAGAATCAGCAGCGTCCTTGAAGTACTTGAAGACTGTGTGTTTGTGATTCATCCTTTTTGAAAGAATGCTCAGTGTTTTTATATTTCTGTTTCTGTCTATTTACCTTTTTGGAAAATGTTCGTTCTTAGAGATGAAGACCAAAGGAAGAACATTATGTCTTGTCACCATGTGCAATACACACACACACACACACACACACACACACCTTTTTATCTGCACGTCTCCCAGCTCCGGCGTGCACACAGTCTTGCATCATAATGTCGTGTGTGTGTGTGTGTGCGTGCGTGCGTGTGTGTGTGTGTGTGTGTGTGTGATCTTGAAGGAGGGTTGATGGAGAGTTTCTGACTTCCTAATATTAGAGTGCCTCGCCCCAGAGGCTCCCCCTTGACAAGCCTATGACGCACTTCCTGACAAGGTGGTGGAGAAGAGGAGGAGGAGGAGGAGGAGGTGGGAGGAGGGGGGTGGATGTGCTGGGGGGGGGGGTGCTAAATATATACCAGCTGTGCTGATAGTGCTGAAGGCTGGCATGTGCAACCAATCATGCTTCCTGACTCGTGCAGGAGGAGGATCCTGCTGCTGTTTTCCGAGCCAATCGGCGCCGATCCAGAGCCTGTTGTGACGAGGGAGGGGGGAGGGGGGAGGGGAGGGTGGGGGTGGGCGTGTTACCCAGCATTAATATAGAAGTGCGATGTATAGAACATAGAGGATCATTTAAGGTCTCCAGTATGCGGCGGTTTATCTGCATCGTGCGTATCTATGCAGAGCCGAGTGAACGCGGCGCCTGCAGTCGTGTTACGCAGTGATCCCTCACTGAGCACCATGGACAGCTCACGTGTGGATGTATGTGACTCCACGAGAAGCAGCACAAAGTTAAAACTAAAGTCTTCACACCAAATAGAAAGAAAAAGAAAAGAAGCTGTGTCTCTGTTTGCAGCTGTGGTTAAAGGGATAGTTCAACATTTTGGCAAATTGGCCCATTGCCATAATCGCTATTGTCTTAGCAGTAGGTTCGTTACCTTTAATTGTCGGTGCAAGCTGTTTTTTGAACGGTGGAGCAGAGCCGTGAGCTGCTCAGAGCTACGCTACGGAGGCTCATGGGATTTCTTGGTTTCCCTCATCAAACTCAACACATACACAATCCAACAACTCCAAAACGCTCTGGTGGACAAGTTGTGACCTGCACATTCACCACGCTATGAGATAATAAAGGAACGTTACGAGACAGAGTTGTTTTAGAGGGAAATTCATGCAAAACTGCTGATGTGCGTTGCCTTCAGGGACAGTTATTCAGCAAGCAGTCTTTGCATTTGCCTTGTGTATTTGATGAGTTTGATGAGGGAAACCAAGAAATCCCATTAGCCTCCGTAGCGTAGCTCTGAGCAGCTCACAGCTCTGCTCCGCCGTTCTAAAAATAGCTTGCACCGACAAATAAAAGGTAACAAACCTACTGGGGATTATGGCAATGGGCCAATTTGCCAAAATGTTGAACTATCCCTTTAAAGAGCGACTCTGAAAGCTGTGAATTATTTGTGAGGATAATAACTCTTATTATTAATTGAATAAAAAAATCAAAAGTGATCTTCATGTGTCCGTCTCGGCCTCCGATCGATATCCTATCAAAAGACAGATCTCTCATCACCGTCCTGTGAGCAGCTCAGAGCTGCTGGAGGCGCATTGTGCAAATCAGGAGGTTATTTATGAGCCACATAGGGTCTCAGGGCCGGGCCCCCCCCCCCCACACACCCCCCAGCACAACACGACCCCCCCTCCTCCTCCTCCTTTTCTTCCCCTGAGTCATTAAAGAGTGATTTTGGCTTCACTTCCACTCCTCTAAGCCCTCCTCCTCCTCCTCCTCCTCCTCCTCCTCCCCTCGGCTCCCCTGAGGCCGTGGCAGCAGCACCTGCCCCCCACCCACATTTGAACCAGCCATTTAAGACGCTGAACATATGCGCACGCGTTCTCTCAATTTAGCATCCACGCTGTCAGACACGCATGCCCCCCCCCCCACACACACACACATACACATACACACCATAAGCTGTATTTACGTATATACATGATGTAAAGGAAAACGGTAAAACTCCAGAGAACTTTCCAAGGAGCCGCTCGGTGACGTCTTTCCGCTCAAAGACTTGCATCAGCAGCGGCGCAGGTAGAAAGAAAGGATGAGACTTTCTTTTTGTTTTCCGTATTCAATGGGGAGACGAGACGCGGAGGCGAAGTTTTTGTATAATTGGTGGATTGATGGTCACAGAGGGTCACGGGTCGCCTCCCTCACTTGCACCTATAGACAGGATGACGGTTCTGGCTGGTTGACTGTGCGAAAACAGCATTTAGGGCGGTGGGGGGTCGGGGGTCGGGGGGGTTTGGCTGGTGACACGTTTTATTGAGCCTGTCAAATTAACTAAAGCAACGAGGTGAGCCGGGACAGCAGTGACAATAACACACACACACACACACACACACACAACACACAGAGGATGAGGGAGGCAGAGCGTGTTTTTTTAATATCACCTGATGCAGAAGTTGTGCATCAATCAAACACTGATCTCTGTGTGTGTGTGTGTGTGTGTGTGTGCGTGTGTGTGTGTGTGTGTGTGTGTGTGTGTGTGTGTGTGTGTGTGTGTGTGTGTGTGTGTGTGTGTCACCTTGGGCTTTTCAGAGCTCCTGCAGAGCGTTTTGACATCAGTGACGTTAGGAGAGCAAATGCAGCGTGACTCTTACTTCAGTAACGCTGCTGCAGGAATCCACATAAAACACACATCAAGGACAAATACACTGTGCTTTATGTGCCATTATTCATTCATTTATCTCTTATACCTTTATACCCCTGATCCTAATACTCATGAATTACATTTCATTTAAAGATTCATTCCAGACACATTTTAATATTTATAATACTTTACATCAAATAGCAGTTTGTCAGGTTTAGTTTTTCTGTAACATTTTGAATCGTGAGTCGTTTTCTCCACCTCCCACGTCTGACTGTGTTTCATGACGACACTTGTGTAAGTTTGCTAACAGGACCACGATTGGCTGTTTCCAAACTGGTCGTGACCTCGAAGAGTCGTGCAGAGTAGACGACGCTGAACTCGAACACAGAGAAAACTTTCCGCCCCTCTGCGGATGAGTGTGAAAAACTGTGTCGAACTCTGCACAAACACAGGGTTCAAGCTGAGAACAGAGAGTGAGGTAACAATTAGTAAATCACATTACTGAGTCAGACAGGAGCTGAAGATTTCCTCATAAAGACTGAATTTAAGTCAAAATTAATCAAAACAATTTGGTTTTGCCCAACAGGGTAAAAGAAATTATTAGTTACATATCTTCTGCTAGTGTTATTCAGGGTGCCTACACATTTTAAATTTCCAAATTCCATACTTTTTCCAGACCCTAATTTCCGGATTTCCACTACAAAAAACTCAAAATCTTACCAAGAATATTTGTCCTATTTCTAGTCAAAATGTCATTTCTAGTCAAAACAAATCTCATTATACTTAAAATAAGACTCATCACATTAAAAGTAGCTTGTTTTTAGACACTTTTTACTTCTTTCAAACAGATTTTTCGCTTGAAATAAGTAGAAAAATCTGATAGTGGAGCAAGTTTTTTCTTTCTATTACGAGCACAAAAATCTTGCTTTCACTGGCAGATTTTTCTACTTATTTCGAGTGAAAATTTGTTTGAAACAAGTGAAAATGATCTAAAAACAAGTTAATTTTTAGGTGACGAGTCTGTGGAAAGAGATTAGTTTTGACTAGAAATTAGACATTTTGACAAGAAATAAGGCAAATCAAATATTCTTGGAAAGATTTTGAGTTTTTGCAGTGTCTCAGTAAAAATTTTTTAAAATAATTTGTGACATTTGAGTAAATAGATGTGTTTCACGTTAATAAAGCATGCAATTAATCATTTGTTTTCATTATTCTGAATTTGTATGCCATTATGAAACCAAATCATTTCCAGGATATTGTAGTTAGGTACAATAGCGCATAGGCTACAAAGTAATAATGTGAATAAGACCAAACCCAGATAAGTATTAAGATAAATATATTTCCATACATTAGTTTCCGTTTTCCATACTTTTCAAGACCTGGAAATGTATAAAATAAAATTCCATATTATTCCATACTTTCCATACTTGCGTAGGAACCCTGGTTATTATATCATCATGATATATTGGCTTTATCTTTCATTAGAAATACAGACACCAATATATTGATATCTGTAATAATGACAAATGAAATCTCAATAGCACTTGTGGCGCTGCTAAACCTCACTGTCTGAACGTTGTGTGCAGACTACAGGAAATACAAAAAAAAGAGAAGTGGATTGATCACAAAGGAAAGACTTTACTACTTTACTTTAATCCCAATATCTCATTTACATAAAAGAAACAAATGTCATCTCTCTCTCTCTTCTCTTCTCTTCCGGCTCAGGTGTATAGTGTTTTTGTTTGGCGGTATCTCCTCTGCGCGGCGGAGCATTGTCGGCGGAGGTAGGGGTCGGCTCCTAAATCGAAGTAACACCTCCAAATAGCTCAGTAAGTGCACCTCCTCCCTCTCATCTCCATTAAGAGGTTAGAACAGTCAATATGTCCAGCCGAACACTGGGGACTCACCCTATTGATTTCACCGACGGGGGGAAGGAGGGCAGCCATTAACTCTGCACTTCCTGTGGCCTTGGTGGAACAGTTAAGACGCTCGTCCGCTGTAAAAAACCACCACGGTGATACGATAATATTACACACTGAGCCCAGGTTTTTAAATTGTTTTTGTATGTTGTGACTTTTCTCATTAATCATAAATTAATAGAGACGCAAACGATTGTGATGCAACATGATGCATGTTTTGGAAATCGGGTCTCAGAAATGAGGATGGTGAGAACCAGCATGAGCAGTACTGTAGGTAACATTATGAAATCTGCCACAAACTGAAGCTAAAACTGAGAATAATTAACTTTTTACTGTTTGGACTTTTCTATCTTCGATCTGAGTTTCTTTCTCCAATCGAATCCTTTTAAATTTTCTCCAGATACAGACGTCAATCACTCCTACTTTATTCTAGCCGGTGGTTAGAGGCGAGTTTAGACCTGCTGTGTTGAAAACTTCACCTTCGCCTGCATCCAATATTAATCTCCGTAAGTCAATCAACATGAAAGAAAGTTCTTCTGGAGATGGACTTAATACAGACAAGAGTGTTGGATCTATGAAATCACTTTCATTTACGTTTTTTCTCGTCACGTTTACTCATTCAGGACATAAAGTCAACATTTTCAGCTACTTTTTCTGAACAATTCAGTTTTTTTTTGTAAATTTCCAGCTTGTTCTGTGTTTTTTTTTTTTTTTTTTTTGTGGGTCACTGATTATGATCGTGTAGTTTTTGTTTTTGTAACTCCCCTTCACATTGTGGTTGGTTTGTTTTCACTATTCTCATCTGTAACCCTACGTACGTTGTCATGTCACTACAATACAACACAGTAAATGCGTAAGGTTAGTAAACGACACAATTATCAATGACATCCTGAAGATGATACAGGTGGAATAAAAACTTTAATTCAGTTGTTAATGCAGCTGTAACTGATATTTTTCATAATAACAATGTATCAAATGACAATGTATGAATGAAAAACAAAGAATCGCTCAGAGAAATTAACCTGCAGACGATTAATTATCACTCAGACCTGCACCGACCCTCAGACTTCACAGCACTTTATAGTGAGTTTCAGCCTCTTTGTTTTCACCGTCCAACTTTTACTGCGTTGGTTCAGTACAAACAACGGGCGGACACTGCAGTATAAAAGCAGCCAAAGAGTCGGGAGCTGGTAGAGAGCTGAAATGGAGCGAATACTGGAGTCATCTCGGCCTAATGACCAGAAACATGACTCCAAATGAAAGATAATGTTGTTTCATCATAACTGCTGGATGTGGAGCAACTCTCTGCTTCACCACGTGTTGAGAACATTTTGGTCACGGTTAAGTACAGTAGTAGTCGCTTTGAAAGGTGGCCTGTTCATCAGTACAGTCAGACTTGTTGTGTCTAATGGCTCTTTTCCACTGCACAGTTACAGCTCGGCTCGGCTCGGTTCATTTTCTACTTCGTGGTTGGGGTCCGTCTAACTCTCTTTTTTCAATTCTCTCGCCAGCTCCAAACAAACTCGTCTGTACCTCGGCACGCTGTGGTTTTGTGCACAGCAGCCGTTTAATTCAAGTGAAAGAATAACAACAGTCGCAGTACAGACCAGTGGTCGCTGTTATCTGCTGTGTTTTTAGAAATAGCAGGTTTGATTTTTGTGTCGGACATCAATAACACTCTGGCCAATCAGAAGTTAGTAGGAAGTAGCAGGTACCATGTATCTCTATGGTGGAAAAGCAAATATACCGAGTCGAGTCGAGCCGAGTAGCGCTAGTGGAAAAGGGCCATTAGATTGTTGCCGATACAAATACTCAGGACACACAGAGATTTGTTAGCCTTTGTCTTTGTTTTTTTGTTTTGTTTTGTTTTTTGTTTTTTATCAAAAAAGGATATAGAGTATTTCATGTTGACATCAACAAACCTCTCAATTTACACAGCAACAGAAGCCATAGAATCACACTCCAGAGGCACAAAAACAGGAAACTTTGAACTACTTCAGGTTGCACACGTTTCATCTTTGAAAATGTAGAATTGTTCGGTTTGAATTCATCCGTAACGTTAATAATGAGTCTTTATGACAATGAAGTCAGGGGTCGCACAGAGGAAGGAGGAAGTACAGTACATGTGGTTAGGTAGGGAGGCGGTGGGGGAGTGGGGGAGTGGGGGGGTCCAGCCACTGAAAGATAAACATGAATCAAACTAAAAGAGAAAGAGAGAAAGAGAAGAAACAACAGCACAGACTCCATGTGGACCACAACAAAACAAAAACAGGAACATGAAGAGGACAAGCGTCCGCCTTTCAGACGGCGCCTGTTTTATCATTCTCATCTGGTGAGCAGCCCCGTCACAAACTCCTTGTAGTCAAAGACGTTTGTGCTGGACTCTATTACTATATTTTCATACATACAGTATATTTCTATTGTTTTGTTTTTTTTCTTTAAGTGTTTATTTTCTACATTTGTTATCACAAAAAACACGACTTTTAAACAAATGCATAAAAAACAGTTACATAATGACTGTTCATGACGGTTTGACCAGAACTGTTACTATGGATTTATTGCTTTGTACACTGAGTAATGTTTGGTGCCACCTGCACACTGGGGGGTCTTGTACGCTGAAACTTTACTGCTGATGGTCTGTATTGTACTCCCTTTTTTATTTTTTTTTGTTTAAGTATGTGACTTCCAGCTAAAACCCAGCTCTGCTCTTCACCTTTGGTTAATTGTGCAAAGAAATTGAAGCATCAGTAACAGTTTCTGAGACAAAGACAAAGAAGTTCGAAAGAAAACGGAAACAAACAAACAAACAAACAAAAGGACATACTACAAATTTCACTTTGTTCCATGCATAAATACACATCCACGCACATCTATATTGTGAAGTGCTGACTCAAAGTCTCCACAGACGGTGATAAATCAAACAGAATTGGCCCCTTAAGACCTGGTCAGTCAGTGTAAGTGCAGAATGAGGACAAACAGATCCTGGAGGTGGGCGTGTTCACTTGGTTCTTCCCATTGAGAAGCCTAAAACACTTTTTCTTTATATGTAAAGACAGGTCATTACATTATACATTAATTCATGAAATGTCTCATATCACCTACTAATATATTGATTATATATCTAAAATGGAAATGGACAAACGGCACTTTGTCCAAATTGCACACATTTGCGATTGCCTAGTGTTTCTTCTTCTCTGTAGCTGTAATTACTGTAGACATCTCCGGTTTTGGCGAACTATGTAAAGTATAGATGTACGTAAACATTCAAATACTTGTTTTGGGAATGTTCACTTTAACTTCTACAATATTGTTTGACATTTTTAAGTCATATCCCTTTTTAGTTTGTTTTTAAAGTCCCTGAAAACAGTTTCTCAGCTTTTCACTGCAACAAGTTTCTGCTAAAGTTATTTTAAAGTTATTTTCCCCCCCATTATTTTTAGTACTTCAACAATACTGAGCTGGTTTAAGCTCAGTTGATTAACATTTAAATCTGAATCTGATGGTTTATTGCTCACTATTGGGCAAATTTGATCAAATCAAACCCACAAAGTCCTGATGAAGCAGAGTTATTGTGTGTTTCATTATTATCATTATAGAAATGCATTGTTTTCAGGGACTTTTACATTTAAAATTAGACACCTATCCCTTTTTTTAATCATGTAAATATCTAACTATTCTAAATATTTTAAACATCATTACATTTGTTGTGCTTATAGAATAAGACTCTCATTGATTTAGGCTAGTCTGTAATTTCTCAGCCTTTATTGCACAAACTCTTCTGTATAACTATGAATCTCTTCAGTCAATTCTTTTTTATCTATAAACTCTTATACACTGTAACTGTGTGCACTTATAGTTATCTCTATGAAGGACAAAACTAGTAAGTATAAGTAAATAAATGGAGAAATAAATAACTTATGTTATTCATTTCTATATTGATGCATTTCTAGATATATTATTTTTTATTTGTCAATTTCTACTTGTATTTATTGCTGTGTTCAATTGTTAATGACGCGGGCGATCCTACCTCAATCTAAGGCTTGATTGGTTGTAACGATGTAATTGATCGGATGGATCCATACTGCCTTGACTTCACTGATACACAGGCGCTTTTGCCTTTAGCTTGTTATAGCCACAGCTTTACTCATCTATAGTCTTCACATGCAGTATCTCAAGGCACTTTAAGGAGTAGCCTTACAATATTATAGAGAAAAACCTGACAGTTCCTTCTACATCAAGCACTTGGTGAGAATGGAGAGGAAGAAACCACCAACGCCCGAGTGTTGTCGACTCAGTGTCGCTGAGTTCAACTCTTGTTATTCTCTCAGGGCAGTACTAGCAAACTCTCCTATAAGGAAACAAGCCATGACTTGTCCAAAAAAGTCACTAGATTTGTCAAAAGGTAGTTTTTAGGGAACAAAGTGGTGCTAGGAAGGTGTGAAAAGTCACAAAATTTAGTGTCAAAGTGGATAAATTGACAGCAATGGGAAGGTGAAGCTCTGGTCTGTGCACCAGTCAAGTCAAGGCTGTAGTAAACGATCCATTCAACTGATTACACCAAAACCAATGAGGAAGTACGGCCTACCTAATTAACATATGGAAACAGAGATTAATAAATGTAGAAATGCAGAAATAAATGTGGAAATAAATATATATATATATTTAGCATTTAAAACTACAGAAATTAAAAGATATATTTATAAGATAAGGAATATATTAATACATTTTTCATCAGAATAATGTATTTTGCATTTATCTATTTATTATTTCCCCCTTAATTTATTTCTTTATACTTATGTTAGTTTTTCCTTCATATATATCTGTCATATATATATTTTTTATTTATTTAAGATAAATCCTTCGACAGTGCATTGGTACAACTAGACCTTTTCTGGCTTTAACTGTGACGTGGAGTATAATATTAACGGGGATGGCTTTACTCCTGCACTACACTGCTGAGATGTGGCGGCGGGTCGCAAAAGCTCAACTCAAACTCTTTGTGTGTCAGAGGTACAAAAATGGATCACATACAGCAAAGTGTAACCACCACCACCACACAGTCATCACAAGTCGTTTACGCCACTCTCAAATCAAATCTCTATAGAGCAGTTCACTTACATGTCAAGGACTTTTACACACACACAAGAAGCCGTGGGTAAGAAAACCAAAAAAAAAGTCATCATATTGTGCATTAGGAGGTCACACTACTCTGAGTGCATTCAGGAGAGATACAGTACAATCTATATCAACAGAGTGTCTAGTTTCTCTTTACAATGCTGTGCAGTGACATATTCACACACTGTAATGGCTGGCTTGTAGGAAGTCGTACTGTTAATTAAACAGTTAATTTTGATAAATAAGGGGTCGGCTCTGATGGGCAGCTCCTATGTAACCCTACAGGCTTCAGTGTGGCCACGAAGCCTCGGCTGATGGGATGAAAATGTTCACGTCTAACACACGATTGCACTCCAAATAAATATATCTATTATCAATATGCATTATAATACATTTACAGACTGCCAATTTGATATGTGTTACATCTCTATTCATCAAATATCTTTAAACTTTCTATGTATTTTAGTATTTATTTATTTTTTACAGTAGATTGATAATTTCTTAGATTTTTTTTCTTTTTTAGAATTTGTGCAAACAATACAACAATGGATTGTAGTTTTCTTGTTTCTCGTTTTGTTGTTGATATTTTTCATGACTAAACTGAAGCACACTCAGGAAATGAAGTCTACTCGTGTCAGCGATTGCGTATTTGGTCTAGGAGTATCCCTCATCCTGCCTGTATCCGTAGCCTCCTCCCTGCGCCTCCTCTTGGACGTACTCCTCCGTCTTCTCCCAGCCGGTAGCCCAGCCTCCGTTCACCTGCGTGGTCGCGCCGTACGTCTTAGCCGGACCCCCGAAAGCACCGTAACTCTGAGTGATGTCGCCGGTCTCCTCCGCCAGCTCGTCCTCGTCGATGAAGCCGCACTTCTCATCGCTGGTCAGCTCGGGGTCGGCCCACGGCTGCTTTTCTCCCGAAGCAAAGAGCCCGTAGAAGATCACGCCCCCGTAGTGAACCATCGAGGCGATCAGGAACACGTACTGCCACTCCTCTCGGGTCTGTAGCAGAGGGGAAAACATAAGAAAACTATTAATTTTTACCATTCTCAACAAATCCAAAGTGCAAAACAGCACATAAGACACACCATTACACAGGGTGATATGCTTCTGCATGAACATCAACCTGTATGCAGCCTTGTTGCTGCAAATAATCACTGAGAATAGTCCTAAAAACACATATTACTTCTGTTTTAGGAGCTTCCAGGACACTTATTTTGAATTTGAGTTAAAAGAAGGGTTGAAACAAGCTGATATAGAACGTATAATACACAATCGTACCTCTTGGAATAAGGCTTTAATAATCTTAAAGCTTCTTGTGGTTAAACAGAAGCAGAAATAGGTTAAAGGATGAAATGAATCTTTAATTCACTGGCTAAATGAATAATGCATATATACATTTTCATGTAATAGTATGGACTCTCTATTCTCTAATGTCAAGTTTAACATATATACAGCTTTTCAGCCACTGAAATTTATGAGCTCCACTGTGTATTGTTCGTGCAAAATCAATAAGCCTGAGTTTCCTGTTATAAACTGTGAAAATGTCTATACAGTCTTTTATAGTTCAACAGAGAGAGAAGACAGATAACAGAGGCCACTCTGATTAATAATTGATAACATACCTAGTTGTAGGTTACTATATGGCCTAGTACAGTATTGTACTTGTACTTACTGTACTGTATATGTAACAGTGGGTGTTTCACAGGACGACTTTAAGTTGTCAAATACACAATGAACACTTGTATCTGCTAATAAATGCATAAAGTCTGTTATAGACCATGCATGAAAGAGGAATGCACGATAACTATCGGTTAAGATAAATATAGCCCAATATTGGCTGATAATATCATAAATAGTTATTGGCCAAAATACACAGATAAGTCAGATAATTTTTTGCAGCTTACTAGAGCCAATCATAATCAGCCAACCCTGCCTTGATTTCACTCATTTTCAGTCAGTTTTCCCCCAGAGTCGATTTGAAGTGATAACAAATGTTGATTTCTGAAAAGTCACAACTGTTCTTGTTTTTGTTGTGATTTCAGTAGTGATGTTATATTATTGTGTTAAGTTAGTGGCAGAGCTATAATGTTAAATTCATCTTTACTGACGACATCTTAGCCTTTCTTAACCTCAGGTGTGGATATAAACTATTAAAAATGTTATCGGTTATCTGTATCGGTGGGAAAAAAAGAGTCATTGTGCATCCCTAGTTTTAAATGTAAATGGTGTATACTGTATATACTTATTAGAAATGCATAAATAAGGTGTTGCCCACTCATTTACAGCTCGTTTAAGACTTTAAATCTTAATTACTGTGCCATTTAGAGGCTGAAGGGATGAAAAGCCTTTACCTTGTTCTTTGTCATAGCACCAACAATCAGTGGACACACCATCCCAGACAGGGTGCCCACACCGTTAGAGATGCCCATTAGGATACTGGCATAACGCGGAGCAATGTCCAAATGATTGACGTTAAAACCTAATGGAGAAAAAAGAAAGAAAACCGGACATGAAAATATCGGCTGTTGATTAAAAAAAAAAAAAAATCCACATGAATTATGACAAATGGAAGGAAGAGCTGTGACCATATGTGTTAACTAATAATAGCAACAGATTCAGGACATAGTGGTGGATAAAAACAGCACAACTGGTGACCATTTTGTTGGAGAAAGCGGCAGGAACTCGCCACACATCTTCCTCCTCCTCCCCCACTCTCGACTGGCTGAATGAGTAAGTGTCCTCGCTGAGCTGCCGGCTGCCCGGCAAATCCCCCAGGACGGCTAGCGCTGAATTATTAAACACTCCAGGAGTAAGCTCAAGAACAACAGGCAAGAAACTGATTTTGCTCTCAGTCACAGAGCCCTGCATCGTCTGTAGCCGGGTATAAACAAAAAAGATCTGTTGAATGGAGAGCAACAGGGAGCTGAAAGGCTGAAGTGCAAAACGTGTTGCGATTAAAGTCTGAAATCTGATGTTATATATATATCAGACGTCTCCAGTGACACAGCGTATTTTGATTAAACTCAGTGCTGAACGCATCTGAAACATCATATCACATAACAGCAGACGCATCACATCATTGCTTTGGATATTAAATATGCAGCTTTGAATACATTTTAATGTTTGTCATGATACGTTTCAACGCAGCTGCGTGTCAAAGAGTCTGAACCGTCTTTAATTTAGCTCAGAAACATGAAACCTCAAGACAATTTTCTGCCATTCTCAAATTTACAAAACTGAAAAATGATTTTGGATTGAAATAAAAGAGGCTCTGGTTAAATGACGAATAAATCAATTATTAAATGAAGAATAACTGCACCACTTCTCGTTCAACTGATAGATTTCTTATAGTCTTTTGCAAATTAGAAATGATGTAAAACAAACTTAGTTTACCCTGAAATTACAGTCTGCTATCAACCTTTAAATTATATCAATAGTTATATTGTTAATTACATTTTAGAAAATATGTTCTTGTTGAGGTAAAGATCCAGGAGATGGCTAGCTCAGCTTATCTTAGCATTGCATGGCTCTATCCAGAGGAAACCAAGGTTGTTAGAGGTCAGAGCATCCAGCCCAAAAATATTCCAGCACATAACACCCCATAACACCATTTTTCAAACCTTTAAACAGAGTCAGACCAGCTCTTTTCCTCTGTGTCCAGTCTTTACAGTGAATGCTATGCTATGTTGACAATGGCTGTAGCCTGTACAAAACATCAGTGCATTTCCCCTAAAATTTGAAACCATCCCTTAAACTTTCCCTTTTTACTACTAAAATGGTCCCTTTGTTGTGAGACAACTACACAAAGACACACAACAGTCATCACTTCATATCATTATTTTATATAATATTAGTGCTGTCAAAGTTCACGCGCTAATTTTGGCGATTCATTTTAAACATTTAACGTCACGTGTTTAAAAAAAAGCACTTAAAGTTGTTTTGTTTACTTCCGTTGGCGGCTGACCCATAACCTTTGTACCAGCTGTAGCGCTGTTAGTCATCACTTTTATTAAGTTTTAATATTTTGTCATGCGAGTAATTAACCGTTTAGATGCCCAATATGCGGTTAGTTTATCCAAATGACGCCTGTTTGGAAGTTAATTTAATTGCTTAAAGAGACCCAGAGGAGCTTGCTTTTGGTTATAAGAGTCTCATATTAATGTGGATGAATCTACGTTACCCACTTGTTAATGGGTCCATTTTCGATAAATATATCGTTTTGTCTTTATAGTTATTTTGATATTATTTTGTGGTTGACTCGCTCAGCATTTCCTAGTTTCGGTTTCCTGGACGCTGCCCAGTGGGTCATGGGAATAACGCCGCCGGATCGCTAGTTGGCATCGTTTATGGTCGGAACTACGACGGTATCTGATCGTCTTCTTCGAACCTCTGACTTTCATTCTTGATTAATGAAAACATTCTTGGCAAATGTTTTCGCTTTCATCCGTCTTGCGCCGGTCCAAGAATTTCACCGTGCGTACGGAGGCTCATGGGAAATGTAGTGTGAAAACAATTTGCTTTCCAAAACTCCTCGTAGTACCTTTCATCTCGATTAATTACAGAAAATTGTGCGATTAATTAGTTAATTTTTTTTAAGCGATTGACAGCCCTATATAATATACTAGGTTGTACTGAAATTACATTCTGAGTGTGTTACACTTGTACTAACCTGATATAGCGAATCCACTGAAGCCCACTGCCAGCACCAGGAAGGATATGGCCACCCCTTTGCTGTGGGAATATCCTACCACCAGCAGCAACGTGGCCTCCATGCCAAATCCTAACAGAGAGAGACAGCAGGTCACACACACACACACACACACACACACACACAGTAACGCACAGAAACACACAAAGCCCAGGGCTGTTGGTCTTTGTGGTGCCAATTGAATTAAGCATGATACATGGTCTGCACTCAATTACGTAAGTGACGGATTTAAAATCGATGCACGGTCACAATCAGCAACTCAACTTGTGTACAAGAATTGAACAGATGGATTTTTGCAAAAATCCAAACAGGAGTGTCTCTTGCTCCCATCTGGCAGCGAAGAGCGACTGAAAAAAGACCAGTATGGATCTGACACCATGAGAATAACACCCTGTAACAGTGCAGAGAGGAGGTGTGGAAAGTGATTTTTCATCCAGCTCAGACTTCTCACCTCCACAGTTCATCATTTTCCTGACAGTGGTGGTCGTCACGATGTTCCTGGCGCGAAGGTAGTCGGCCAGTTGGCCGCCGATGGGCACAATGATGGTCATCACCAAGTGGGGGAGGGCGGACAGTATGCCGACCTGCAACCACATACCGCAAATCAGCTGAATAAGCTGCAGCTCAGCAAATTTATTTTGAGTAAACTGTGGGAAATTATTTTCGTCTCAGTCTTTATTGATTCTGTAGCCTGGGAGGTTTTCCCCCCAAACTTGGCAATAGATTTTTTGGTCATTTATGTTTTAAATATTCATGATAAAACCAAGTTTTAAGAAGCTCAAGGTAACTGTATCCTAGACACCAATACAGAACAGAAAGAGACAGTCCTTATATTAAAGGGATAGTTCAACATTTTGGCAATTTGGCCCATTGCCATAATCCCTATAGTTTTAGGAGTAGGTTCGTTACCTTTAATTGTCCCTCATCAAACTCTTCAAATACACCATCCCACAACTCAGAGTTGTTTTTGAGGCAAATGCAGAGACTGTTTGCCGAAAAACTGCCCCCGACGGGAACACACATCAGCGGTTTTGCATGAATTTACCTCGAAACGTTCTGTTATTATCTCATAGCGTGGTGAATGTGCAGGTCACAACTTGTTGGATTGTGTATTTGATGAGTTTGATGAGGGAAACCAAGAAATCCCATGAGCCTCCGTAGCGTAGCTCTGAGCAGCTCATGGCTCTGCTCCGCCGTTCTAAAAATAGCTTGCACTGACAATTAAAGGTAACAAAGCTAGTGCTAGACTATAGGGATTATGGCAATGGGCCAATTTGACAAACAAGCCTATTTGTCATTTGTGCAGCAGGTTATCACAGCCCATATATAACCTTTTTTTGTTTGGCGCTTATGTCTAGATACACAGGAATATAACAGAGGACACATGTTCAATTCCCATGTGGAAGTAGCAGTTTATGTTATACCCAAGTAGTTCTTGTGCATAAAACTATTATTATACAGTAGTTTAAACTGTGAGGCATTTCATTACTATATCCATGACAATCAATGACAAAAAAAGACTGTTGTTGTACTTGTTGACATCTGATGTGTCAGTTGTTCTGCCAATGCAGATCTTCCTACAGTAACATTGTTATAGGGAACACATTTATTTGCTGACTCACCTTACTTATCTCAAAGCCAAACACTTCCTCAAAATACGCAGGTTGGCTGATCAGCAGCAGGTAGAAGGTCCAGCTCCTGCAGAAGTTGGCCACGATGATTGCATAGACGGGCATGGAGGTGAAGAACTTCTTCCAGGGGGTCTTGAATTTCTGGAAAGAGATCATCACAAAGGATTAGACTTTAAATCACCTGTTTTGTCACGGAGAAAAGATGAAAAATGGCTGGATGGAGGTGTCACTTGTTGTTATTATTGTGTTGTTACTTCTACGTAGTACCCTCACCTCAGACGGACCCATTAGCTTGGCGCTCTCTCCAATGCTCTCCTCAATGTAGCAGCGCTCCTCGTCAGTGATGGTGGGATGTTCAGCGGGGCTCTCGTAAGACACAAGGATCCAGAACATGTACCAGAAGATGCCAAAGCATCCTGCACATCACAGACGGGGTTGCATGTCAGAAAACAAGATAATTATAAAGCCAATTTTGACCTCATCAATAATACTCATACGCAGTACGCACACACCCACACACAATACACACACAGTGTTTGGTAGTGTGATCTTTCTAAAATGCCTGAGAGAATAAACCCAGACAGGAAAGCTAACTGTATTCAGTCCAGAGAGAAAGATCTGGGATTATTTATTGACACACCAAAACATTGGGGGGAGGAAATCAATACACAGTCTGCCTGGATAAATCCGTTTGACTTTCACTGGATCCTCTCTGTCAAACTATTAAGGTTTCAAACAAGCTTAAAAACTTTCCAAATAAACACATGTATATTCTTTTTTATCTTCTTTCAATAGATTTATACCTAATTTCCTTTTCCACTGCTCATTAATACACACACACACACACACACACACACACACACACACACACACACACACACATATCGCACACAAGCCCCACCAATCAGTCTCTTACCATAGACATAAAACACTGAGGACCAGCCTGAATACTGGACCAGGATCCCAGCCAGAGGCATCGCTATCACAGCACCAGCGTAAGAGCCTGACAGACAGCGAGACGAGGGAGTTCAGATTCTTCTTAACCAACAATGGTAACATGCATCACATCAATTTTTTTAAACCCAACTTTATGCAGGCCAAACAAAGAAAGTATTATTTACCACAGAAGGATAAGGTGGCCAGGCGACTCCTCTCCAGCGGAGGAGCCCACTTACTCCAGATGCCGTGACAGGCCGGGTAGGTCACTCCCTGAGAAAACCACACAGCTGGAGTTAGAAAAAGACTGGAAAGGGTAAATTATAGAGCTCAGTCTTTTCCTTTGTCAACTTGTTTTGGAAATATGCACTGAGAGTGGACAACGCTCATGTGACGTTTACGTACAGTATCTCTCTTAATATAAACGCATAGGTTTGTGCAATGAACAAATTATTGGCTGTACCCAACACAGTATTGGCCCAGTAAATAATACTCTCAAAATATGTCTAATAACCAATGAAAATTAACACTGTGTCACCCTTGTGATTAACATGAGAAAACTGAACAAAGAGGACCTCGAGAGCCGCTCATGGAGCAGAGCCGCCCCGCAGCTATTAAATGTTCATCAGTCACTAATTTGAACAAACTGTGCTGATGTAAAAAACCCAATCTGCATGGGCTTCATGGGAACAGTGCAGTTCCACCACTCTTTAAAACCTGTAATATTGGATCTTAATATTAGGTTTTAAGATTAGCTCTTATGAACTATCATTTTCCCTGCAGCGTGTTATTGGATGCTCGGCCACGTTATTGATGGAAGACTTCTGTGTCTTTTGACGCCATTTGTCAATGAAAACATTGAAATAAGAAAGAAAGAAAGAAAGAAAGGCCTCAGTCAGACAAAAACATGATATTTTGAATAATGCCATTGAGAAATGTCATCATCTGTTATATTTACAAAGCTAGGAACAGTAATATCAGCTGTGTTTTCTTCACTGAAATACAAATTTCATTCAACATGTCGAGATTCATTATTCAGCAGGGTGTCATGTTGCACTACACAGCCAGAGCATTGATGTGCTTTTGCATATCAGCATGTTTCTTTTCATCAATCTGTATACAAGCACTTTACTATTATGTATCCAGGAGGACTGTAAAAAAAAAAAAGAAAGAAAAAAAGACCAGGACTATCCCACAAACACTCCGCTATAGTCGACTGGATCAATACGGCTCATCTCATATTTCGTCTGGCTGAATATCCGGTGCACGTTACTCCAGCACAGTCTTTTCTATTGGACTAAAATTTGCAGGAAGTCCCTTTTTGTATAGAGTATCACAGTAAATCTCCAGTTATTCATAGCCATGAGAATAAAAAAAAAACCCCACAGCAGATACATGTACATGTGTGTCTTGTGTTGTGTTAATGGCGAGGTTGTGTTGAGTGCTGTTTTGTGTTTACTTCATCTAGTCTCTTACCTCCACCAGCCCTTGTAATATCCTGACAAAGATGACACACCCATAATGGACCCGTGCAGCCGAGGGAATGAACATGTTGAAAATGGAGGTCAGGACGATGGCTGCACCGAACACCCTGAAAATGGTAGAGAGCGTTTTTAATATACTGTAGTACTATTTATACACAACCTTATAGCAACAGAGCAGTGAAATATCGCAGTAGAGGACGTACAGTATAGGCTGCCAATAGGAAAATGCATTGGCCTCGAGGTTTTGTGATTTCACTCTGCACTGAGACAGAGAGTATGTTTATTCAAGTATAGTACACGGTACTTAAACCTCAGCACTCTCATTTTATGACAACTTTAGAGGAAGAAATATTTTAATTCATATACATTTATCTCACAGCTGTATTCCCAGTTACACTGCAGATTCATTTTTATTGAATCAAAAGATGGAAGGTGGATTAATATAGATTATGATGCCAAGAATTAGGTCTGTATCAAGGAGTTTAGATTAGCCCTGTACATTTAGCATTTGTCTATAAATTGATTTTTTACAATCAAATGATGACTTAGCAATAGCCCAGGCCAGTCTGCGTGAATGCAATGACAGCGTATTTCTATACACTGTGGTTCTTGCAGCTACTTGCTCCAATGAAACACATGAATCCATCCATCCATATTATATTATATTATTTGGAGAAAAAAGAAACGTGCCACATGTGTTAAAAAAAAACTCTAGTGTATAATACTTTTCACAGCATCAGAGCAGAGCGCATAGCCCCCCACCCTCTCCTATGTGTCGCCTAGCAACCATTTTCACGTGGGTTACCCTTCAAGAAATATGTTTTTTCATAAGTGAGCACATTTCAGTTTTTGTTTGACATTTAATTTGAAGAAAATAAGAATTCATAGTCTACTCATCACAATCCGTCCAATTAGAGCTGCTTTATTTATTTGTTAATTATCTGTCTCATTTTCTGCAGCTGTTCAATCTTCAATTCAATTCATTCAATCAATCATTATTTTATTTTGTGTGTGTGTCTGTGTCTATTAAGTATTTATATTTCTTCATGTACGGAAGCCGCTGAGGGAGTGACACCGAGGCCATCCATAAACACCCAGCTATTTCTCATTACTGTCACGTCCCCTCCCGCCCCTCTCATCTGCACGCGGGGGGCAAACCCTAATCCGGTTGAGACCAGGTTTGGGCACGAGACCAATTGATTTGATTGCATCCCTGTGTCAATCAACAGGGCGAGATGCAGAAGCAGAGCTGCATGGGAGGGATAAAATAAAAGAAATAATGCGCTTTTTTCTTTCTTTTCCATATTATTCTTTTAATTATTTTTCAATTATAAGCGAATCCTATTGTAAACTATGCGATCTGAACTGCCTGCACCAATTATTGGGTATAAGCTAATATTTGAAGGAATTTTAAAACCTTTATTTATAACAATGAGGCCTCTAGTGTGGCGCAGAAGCATTTTTTTTATTTATTTGCTTGAGCCATAGATGATGTGTCACCATGAGACACGATCATCCAACAAACAAGGAGAATACAGTATTATCAACATCCATCACTCGACTCCCAATCCCTGAAATGTGCGTCATCATTGTGCGTTAATATTATACAGCGCTATAGCCCATAGTGTCTGGAACACGGGCTCTATAACGTGATTATAATGACTGTGCATTGGCAGTGCTCGTGTGAACAAAAGCCTCTGGCGACAGGACAGGGCTCTGGTCTCGATGCCCTGAGAGAGGAGACGGATTAAAGCCCCGGGGGAGCTCATTAACAGGTGGCAGGAGGCCGCGACAGCGACCGGGAGCTGCGAGGCTGCAGCCCGGCAGTCAGTCAGTCAGTCAGTCTGCTGTCTGCATGCAGCTCCACGCTCAACCTATAAACTGTGCATTCTTACATAGATGTATATTTTAGCAAGATATCCTTCCTTTGCTTTGTTTTACCGTGATTTTATTTCAGTATAGGCCAACCAACCAGATTTAGGCTATTTAATTTCCCATGTGGTCGTTTTCGTTTCAATCTATTTTCAAATAATAAGAAAGAAAGAAAACACAACCTACAGTGAGAGTCGTTACTGTTCAGTAATTTCGTTCAATAGGCCAAAACAATAAAAGAAAAATGAAAGAAATTATAAAATACCACAGATTATCTGCCACAATGGAGGGCTGGATCAGTGTGTGTCAGTGTGTATGTGTGTGTGTGTGTGTGGTATTAACGTGCCGCCTACCTGTTCGCTGCCAGCCTGGAGGATATGTATCCTCCCGGGATTTGTGTCACGATGTAGCCCCAGAAGAAAGATCCGTGAATCAGTCCCACCGTCTCCGGATCCCAGTTGAACTTGGCTTTCTGGTAGAAAAAAATAAAAATAAACATGGAAATCAGCAGCAGCGTTAGAAAGAAAATGATTGAACCAGAACCATTAATATATGTGACCATGCATTTATTTCTATAGTGTTAATCCAGAAAAGAAACATTAGGACTGATGTAAAGAGGCCTGGTTATCATGAGAGGCCTGCAACGGTTCACTCAGATCGGATCAATAGCTGATCATGTAGTAGCCTATATGTGTATTATTTGTTTACTTGTCTTAAACGCTTAAACAGGCTGTATATATGCAAATGTGATCTATATATTCTATTATTGAAACATCTTCTAAAAGGCGTGTGTGTGAGTGTGTGTGCATTTTAACCTTGTAGCTACACACACATGTGCTCTTTTGTGCAAGCACGTGCTCTCAAGGAGTGAGTGGGTGCGTTACTCACGTTTATACATTATTTAGCCTTTAAAACCTGTGACACAGTGACTCGTTTTGGTTTAAATCTATTTATATCTGCACTACAGGCCCATAATAAAGAATATATAGCCTAGCCTACTATCAAGGAAAGCTGGCTTTATATAAAACCTATTTCTCTTATGTATTTGAGTAATAATAATTAAAAGAAATCCAAATTTAAATTTAAATTGAGAAAAAACCCATTAATCGTGGTTATTGGAAACAGGGGCTAATTTCCTGATAGCAGTGGGCCTGTGCAGAAATTCACTCTCCCCTTCCTCACGGTCTTTCCCTAATAAAATCAGATTGGGTGGGTGAGTGAGTGGGTGGGTTGGTGGGGGGTGTCTTGGCTCGTGAGGCATGCAGCAGCCTGCGTGGTTTTTACGTCATGGGGGGCTTCTCGCATGCATGCCGACGCCACACCTCTTTGATGATGATCTTGCCGTTCTGGTGGATGGTGCTGTTGTTGACCATGCCCACTATGGCCACGCCCAAGTTACAGCGGATGCCGAAGGAGATGCAGAAGCCGAGTCCGCTCATGATGGCGATGATGTAGCGGCGCGGCAGACCGAAGCACTTGCAGTCGCACAGCGGGGGCTTCTTCTCCGCGGCCTCCCGGGGCCGCCCATCCTCCGTCAGCTCGATCACCTCCCCGGTTTTCTGTTTCCTCTCTATCACCCTGCAACAGCCAGCACCGACAACACCGTGCGCTCAGTCTAACTAACACATCAGCACAAGAAGTTATAGGAGGCGTAAAAACTACAAACACACAATTAAATCCACCTGTGATGGAAAAAAAAGAAGAAGCAAATCTCAGAGGGCCCATTTTTATTTCCACTCTGTATGAAGCTCTGGATAAACTGTAGATGGAAACTTTGGATCTTTGGTGGTTTGTGGTTTGTTTATCTTTCCCATCACCAAAGTGCAGGATGTAATTTTTGCAGCATCACCATAATAAAACAGCTCAGAGCTGCATGTGGTACAGTGAGGCCTCATCTGCCTCTGAGAAGCTGCAACGACGAATCCAAACCAAACATGTTCATCTATTTAAGCAGCATATAGTAAAAAAAACATGATAATAATAATAAGACATCAACACAGAGGCAGATATGGCCTGTGGAGCTGGGAAGAGGCAGCGTGTCCCTGACTGTACCGCATTGCAGCAGCAGCCCGCTCGCTTTTCACACTAATTAGCATTCACGGGACCAAGCAGCAGCTCCAGCCTCCAGACACAGTCTGTGGGCATCCCTCACTCCCCTCACTCCCCTCACTGTTTTTTTTTTTTTTTTAATTCACCTCCACAAAGTCATATTTGCACGCATCAAATTCAGCATGGAAAAAAAACAAGCATTTCAATTCCAGTTAATGCAAACGAACGAAAAACTGAAAAAAGGCCCAAAATAATATGAATGGTAATGAAATAAGATGTTTAAAAAAGGTGCAGGGCAGGAAGAGAAATCAAAGGCCTGGTGCATCGGGAAAATGCGTTTTTCTCTTTTTTGTGAAAACCAAAGAAAATGCAAAAGCAACCAAAACAAAAAAAGAGAAAGAAATAGATTTGACTGTGTGTCTCCTGCAGATTTAGAGGAATAACAAAGGAAATGCCCCCAACGGTGAATTCACAAGGGACTCGTCTAAATATAGCAGGAAGTGTAACATGAAATTCATTGAGCTGGAAGCAGCAGAAAACAAACGGATCCACGTCACATCCAGCGAAAAGGAAGAATAAGAAGAAGAATAAAGTCATGATGATGGTTTAAAATGAATATGACACACAGGTTTATTTATGATCCTGTGTGTGTGTGTGTGTGTGTGTGCGTCACTGGCCTTTAAAGATAATATGAAGAAATACATCATAAATTATGAATGAATCCACACAATCTGTTAATGAGATTCATCATCAGGACGGACTGACGGCGTGCACGTTTTCATCCAGTGGCATCCAGGTTCATCCAAACCTCTGCTATCACGACACACACATGCACGCGCGCACACACACACTTACACACACAAGCGCGCGCACACTTGATTGCATAATTTTGTTCTCACTTCCAGAGGCGTGACCATGAGATGAGATCCCTGCGAGTTGTCAAACAGTTTTAGGGATGACCTGCAGACAGACCAGCGCATCACTGCGGCTCCGTCTGTGTGTGTGTGTGTGTGTGTCTACTTCAAATACATCATGTAAATAATCAAACTGTAAGAGCACGCACAAATCAAGGTGGGAGAAGGAAAAAAACAAAACAATCAAACAAACAAAAAACAAAACCAGCCAGTCCTTACCTGTGCATTTGACCCAGGGTCTTCCCCGCAAATTCCTTCACCCCCGCCACCGCTCTCGTCTTCACCGACTCCATATCCAGTCTCTCCCTCTCTGTGTGTGTGTGAGTGTGTGTGTAGGCCTGTTTGTCTTCTGTATTATAATATTTCTTTCTCACTGCTTGGTCGTCATGTTACGGCGCGGGATGGCCGACTGCAGCGGCGTACGAGGAAAGAAAGAAAACAACAAACCAAACCAAACCAAACCACCACTAACTTCTAGGCTATAGCTATACTACTGTAACAAAACGTGACGCCGGTCCCAATTACGCGCGACGAGCCTGTCCTTTAATTGTCACAACGACGACACTGAGGAAACAAACACACACGCTACACGCTACACACACACACACACTCTGTCGTCGTGGGGGAAATCAAACGAGCTGTGCGCCTTCATCCAAGCACCTTCACCACCGACACCAACAACAACAACAACTCATCCCCCGCCTGGAGCAGTGCGCGACGAGCTGCGCCGAGTGCCATCACGACGGAAACAGAAACACGAGTGGAACTGAATCTGATCAGTCACAGCACAGCGGCGTCGACCGATATGGATCAGTGTCCGAGACCATGCAGAGAGAGGAGAGGGAAAAAAGAGAGGGAGAGAGAAAGGGAGAAGAGAGAGCAAAGTGGGGGGGAGAGGGAGAGAGAGAATAAATGAATAGAAAAATGAATTTTAAAAAGAAAGAAAGCTCAAAGTTTGGGGAAAAAAAAGCACGAGTGGGTGTTTTTGTTTGAAGTCGCTTCAATAAATCAAAGAGGGGAGTGAGTGCGTGCGTGCTCGTCTCGTGCCTCCTGTGGAGCGCGCAGGTTCATCTGACGTCGTGTTTCAGCACCGAGGTCAGCGACAGCAGCAGCAGCAGCAACATCTGGCCAGCTGCTGCTCAAACCGAAGGGCCAGAGTCCGAATATAACAACAGGCTGATAGAAACAAGACTCAAATGTTTTCTATTGATGATTTCATAAAACAAAACTGGATTTAAGAAAAAAGAGAGAGAGAGGAATGAAGGAGGGTGTTTTAATAGATCAATATGTCGCCTATTTGAAAATAATAATTCATATTACAGCCATATTTCGATTGTTTTATTTCATTTATTCGTTTTTATGCGTGGAAAACATGCACTGTAAGCCCATGTATGAAAGCTGCAGCTCTCACGAGGGCGGTGCTATGGAAACCAAATGAGCAGGAGTGAATCCCACCCCCCTCCTCCCCCTCCTCCTCCTCCCCACCCCGACAGACTCCTGCTTAACGTGGGGATCCATCAATAATTTAAGCGTCTCCCCGATTTTTTTTAATGATTTTTTTTTTTTAAATCCCCCTCCGACAATCACAGTATTTTTAGAGGAAACGTTTTTTGTTAATATTTAGACGCCACGGCCTCTGATACCTGCCCACGTTTAATAAACCACATCATAACATTATACTAATGCATGTAGTAGGATCTATATAATACCCTATTAATATTACTACTAATACTAATAATACCAGGCTGCGTATAGTGATAATAGTAATGTTCATAAGTCTGAGACAGATCCTGGGTGTGTGAATTGAAGAAAAAGGAGGGAGAGGAGCGAGTTTCACCTTTCTCGTCATTTGTTGGTGTTGGTCGCCACCTGGTGTTCAGTCATGGAACCGCAACTCGGTGCAACAAACAGAAACCATAAGTTTGTTGTCTTATTTATTGACTGACTTTTGTGAGATGATTGATTGAAATTTGGCACTAAATTGTTCTCTTGTCACTTTTCTTTGTGTTTATGTGTATTTTTCTAGACCATGTCACTTAGGCCAGTTGTATCATATTCGCTACAGGAGTTTGTGAGACTCCTGTAGTGTAATAGTTTCCTGAAAAAGCTGTTGTTTACAGTCTGATACATATTTTGTTTGTTTATTTGTGAGGATCCCCATTAGCTGTGATCTAGCACTTCTAGTCCACATTTAAAAACCGCACATTTAAACATACATTTACAATCATGGCACGAATAAGACAGGTGAACAAAAACCTACATTAAATCTTTATAATAGGTATAAATCGTCATCCTATAAAGTCAAATATAACATATATGAGACACTCCAATCCACAGTGGTTATAAAATAAAGAGGCAAAACAAATCAAAAAGTGACAACTAAGAAAACATACATACGGTAGCTAAGCCTACAGTACATAAGACCCCGTGTGTGCATGTGTATATGTTATCTTACAGGTATGAAATTCCAAGATGTTTTTTTTTATTTGTTTTTTAAATATTAATCTATGGGTTTGGTTATTGGAGTGGTAAGGGGATTCATGCTTTCATTGAGCTGTATTCAACTGTATGCTTCAAAAAGTTGGTGTTTGGTTTGGGAAGCAGGAACCGGCCTTGTGTTGCTTGTCTGGTGGCATATGTACTGTATATGAAGAATATTTGTGTTTTAGCTGATTGTATTGTTATGATGGAGTTTTGGACTGTAATACTTTCCACATTGAAAGAAGTAAAGCAGGATTGACTCTGTCCTCAACTTGTAACCGCTGTAGACAGGAGTGCATGTTGTTGATATTGTTATTTTGTGCCCTCTGGTGGGTTTTCTGAGATTGCAAAAGTTCTGGCAAGAATAACATTTACCAGTATATTGTCACTTTCTAACATGTACTAACTTGAATCAAATCAAGTCAAACTTACTTGTCACATGTCTGCTATTAAGTGGTATAGCAGGTGCTGTCATTTGGACATACAGGAGGTGTGTGTGTTTGTATTGCTGGTATGACTAATCCAGACTCTTGTTAAGTGGCTTAACTTAAAGCAAACAGCTTAAAAATAGCGTGGGAAATATCTATGTAGACTCACAATAAACACGGCATAAACTGGAAGAGTTTAGACAGTGATGTCACTAACATATAAATATAAAACAATAACTGAGGTAAAAAAAAATACTTTTACATTAATTGAGAATTTTCCGTCTGTGCCACAGGTGCTGCCTTTCTAAAGGTGATTCTTACCTACAGTAAATGTTACAGCTGACCCATTATACAGTTATCCCTCCTCAGTCTTAAGAGTTATCAGTAAGTTTATTGAACTATTTCTGTAGAAAAACATCATATTAGTCTGTTGGAATTTCTTCAATGTCTTGAAACTTGTCAGGAGGCAACCTTTAGTTGGTGACACGTCCAGGTTTGTCTTGTTTTATTTCTGGTTTTGCGCAAATGAAACTCAAAGTCAAACTAGTTTTTTCTTCATTTATTGTGAATATTATTTATTATTTTCTGTACATTGCGCTACAATGAGCTTAGAATGTAACATACATTACGTAACAGCAATTCTTGCACATTGAACCGGACAAAACAGCTACTTTGCAAAAAACCAATGATATGAAACAGGTTTAGAATTCAGATAGGAAACTTGTCATTACAAAATCATACAAAAACAAGTAAACACAGACATTTAAGGCATTTGTTTGCTGGGAAACACGTTATGCATCTTGCAGGATCATGCACACACACACACCCTTGCACACTGTCAGCAAGTGATGCTCAACAAACACTGGGAGATGTTAAATCCTGAGACTGGAGTTAAGTCAGTTTTACTCTGACCCGACTGTCGAATGGGAATTGCTGTTCGCTGGAATCACAACTGCTTCAGTCACAGTACAAACCACAAAGACGTCTCGATAAAAACCCACATGCATGTTAAGCTTAAGCATAATAATAAAGCCATACAGTATCTGATAAATCAGCCGTGTACTATGAAGAAACCTCATGTCTCCCACAATGTTTGGAAGATTTTATTTGTCTGGTCCCTTTACAAAGTCGTAATATAAAGCATAAAATTGACATTTGAACTTTCTGAACTAACACTTGTTTGGTGGTCTTTAAATGAGGTGGTGAATAGCATAGGATGAGAAATTAGGTGTTGCCAGTAAAGTGATAAAAAAAAAGAAGTATTATGAAGTAACTCTAAACACAAACGCTTCAGGCTACAGAGCAGAAACAGAACAGATCAATAAATTAATGGCTCTACAACCCATTTAAATAGATAACACAATCTTTATATCTACAGCAACACTTAGTATCCAGCTAGAGAGTGTGAGCGGGGTACTACAGTAAAAGTCATTAAGTATTTCGTTTTTCACTGAAATCCTTACTCACATGTCTTGTAGCACGGGTACGAGAACTTCTGTGTATCTCTTAAAAAAAAAATCAAGGTTACAGTTTGTTTGTGCCTACAGCAGCGAATGCAGACACACGAATATCTGAGAACAGATACTATATAGGCCATTTGTTATCCCCGTGTTAAGCCGGCGAATGATCAACCTGCACTCATCCACGCAGACTTGATGATTGTATTAAAAACAGAAGATCTGCTCAGAGATCCTCCGACTTCTCCTTCATGTGATCTGTTCTCTAGGCCGACGTCTCATAATTGGTCCCGGAGCAAGTTGGAAATAACATTTTGGAAGATGAGACACGATGAGCCTGCAGCTTCTGTCGAACCACAATACTGTTGCAGCCCCCCTGCTCCCCTCCTTCTCAATCACTGCAGTATAATGGAGGTACTTTGTTTTCAAATGCACAGTTTTTAAGAGGTTTCCCTAAACATAACACACGCAGATAACAAACCTGACAGTCTTATAGCCCAGCTATAGGTCAGTGGAACTAAACATTACGTACTGTAGCTACCAAATTAAAAAAGAAACGGTCAGAGGAATAAGCACTGCCTATTATTAATTTTCTTACCCATAAATTAGTTTCATATCTTGATGTATTTGCACATTTCGAGTGTTTTTTCTTTTTTCTACATTCATGGTTAAACGATATGAACTTCTGACCACAATTATCAGTCAAACTATTTCACAACTTACACATACTTTACAGTCTGAACAGTTCAGTCCTTCATCATCCCGTATTCTCAGTAGAAGAATCACATGCAGCACATTAGATTAACGTCACATCCAGCTCTTTAAAGGGTAATTACGTCTAAAGTGATCAATTCAATGCCACATTTTAACCCTGCCAGCTCATACAAAGTCGTTCGGTCGTGACATATGGAGTGTTTGCTTGGGGAACGATAACTGCAGTTTCCACTCTTTTCTGTTTTCTTCTATCCATTCACATTTTACCCAAGATTTTTTTTTTTTTATGGCACAGAAAAGCTTTCGTCCACTCAAGAAGCTGCTTTAAAGTATATAAGCAAAGTGAAATGTATGTATGAGTTTGATTTCCGCCCCCCCACACACTGTTTCTGATGCCTCGATGCAGATAACACAAACATATCTTTACAGTCAATTTAAAAAAGGAAGGATAATAGCATTGTTATCCCGAAGACAGAAGCCCTTGCATATGGGTGTTTTCAGCAGGATATCAAAGTCCCAGACATGTTGATATATTTTTTTTTTGGTTTGGTTTGTTGGAGGGGGGGTGGAGCAGGGGCTACAGGCACTCAGACAGCACTTCATGCTTGTCCGACATCAGGGACACGTCCGATTGTGGCTCCGTGATGAAACTAGCGCTCAGCTGGAGTTTGAGCTTCTCCACCTCGTAGTCGTGCAGGTACTCCTGGATCAGGTAGCGCTCTCGCTTGATCCGTGCCTTCACATCTGACGGGACGTCTGGGATCATCCACGCCACGAAGAACTTTACAACAAAGACCACGTGCTGCAGGGAGGGGAGGAGGGATAGGCACATTATATAAAGTTAAATCAGGAGGATACATATGGACATTGATGGAAATTGTTGGATATGATGGATCTTTTTCGATTTCCTTTTTTTAAAGGGACAACGAGGAGTTTCTCCATCGGCAGAACGAAAAATTCCGCGACAATAAAAAAGTCTCACATTAATATGGATGAATCTCCGCTACCCACACTTGTTAATGGGCCCATTTTCGATAAATATATCGTTTTGTCTCTATCGTTATTTTGTTATTATTAGTGGTAGTGGAAATGCTGGTCGAGCCGACCAGTGTTTCTTTACTTTCGGTTTCGTGGCGAGTCATGAGAATAACGCCGCCTAATCGCCGTTTATGGTCGGGACTACGACGGTATCTGATCGTCTTCCAACCTCTGACTTTAATTCTTGATGAATGAAAACATGAGTCTGTTTTGCGCCGGTCAAAGAATTTCACGGTGCGCGGAGGCTCATAAATGTAGTGTGAAAACGCTTCGCTTTTCCAAAACTCCTTGTTGTCCCTTTAAAGTTAATATACATTATGTTATGTCACTTTTTGGGCCTTACAGCGCCCTCCACAGGTTGGAAAAATAGGTCTACGGTTGAGACTGATAGGCAGTATGTCAGACCCTGATGAAGGTCAACATGTGTAGGTCTGTTTTGCTCTTTGCTCTCAATAAATTTATTATATTTATTTCAACCGACGACAGAGTGCCTCAGCCGCCATTTTCTCTTGGACGTCTGCATCTTTTTTTTCACAGCAAGACGTCACTGGAGTCTCTTGTTTTGTAAAGATTCACCTGCCTCACCAGTGTTGGGCACGTTACTTGTAAAAAGTAATTAGTTATAGTTACTAGCTACTTTCCCCCAAAAATTACAAAAGTAATTTATGACCAGGAAAAGTAACTATTGCATTACTTTTTTAATAAAATGCTCACAGGCAGCGACAGTGAGAGAAAGTGCGAGAGGGGGGATTGACATGCAGCAAAGGGACTGTCGGATGGAATCAAACCCAGTGTCGCTGCAGCAGGCGTGCTCTAACAAGTGAGATATATACGTACGACGCTGGCGGCTCGGTGTATTTAATCGGAGATTCCACTGAGCGTTTCGGTGACGGAGAGCGAGTCATCTGTTCCCGTTCACATACCGTCGACCTAATGTGTCCTTTTTAGTTAATAATCTCCTCTCCTTAAACAAGTGTGTTATTTTCTGATGGTAGCCTACTTCTTGAGTCAAGTAACAGTAATGGTGCATCTTATTGTCAGTAACGGCGTTGTAACGGGGGAAACAGTAACGTTTTTGATTACGCGTTACTGAAAAAAGTAGCGTTATTCCCATCACTGTGCCTCACTGAAGAACACCTGCCTAAGACAGTGATCCAAACAGCGCTTCCTTCTTTCTTTCTATCTTTCTTTCCTTTTTGAATAAAGTTAAAACAATTTCATTAATTTATTCTGAGCACTATGAGTGAGTGTACGATTGAAAGAAAGTGTGTTGTCTTACTTCCATGATGATAATGAAGGCCATTTTGGCTGCCAGGATGTGCCAGAACTGCATAGTGTGAGTGTACTTCCTGTCGTGGCCTGGAGGGTAACGGTAGTCACGGTATCTGTGCACGACAGGGACAGGGAAGTCAAAAATAAATGATGTATTAAGTCATATTAAAACATATTCATTCACGTGGTTAAACCCTTTGTGGCTGTTGATACTGTCGGATACCTGCAGCTGTCGGTGATGGTGTTGTTGGGGTTGTATTCCTCTGGCATGTTGCGTGTGGGTATTTGTGAGATGTTGTATATAGACAAGCTGTTGCTGATGTAGCCCTTCATGCTGTTGTTTCCGTAGGCGTACAGGTAGACCATCCGGGGAATCATGTCGGAGGTAAAGGCCATGATGAAAGCCTGGAATGAGAGTAAACACAAAAGGGTGTCGATGAAGTGTAGAAACTCTAAAGAAAAATTTTGATGCTTAATTTCGTGTTTAATTCAACATTTAGGTCAAAACCGTCAAAAAAGTGGTGCCAAATATTCACTGTATGTGGAGATGAAGAAATGAATACAGACTTAAAGGAGAATTCCGGTAATTTTCTAAGGAACTCTCTACAGCTCTAGGTCCCCGAGTGCAACCATAGGAAAAGACCCGAGAAAAATATGTGCAGCCCGGACCTAGCTCTCCTCCTGCTAGCTGCGCTACACTGCAATTAAACAGCAAAGTAATGGGGGCAGAACTTTAAAACCGCGACTTTGGCCTCTATTATGCTCAAAATATCACTGCCACCAGTTCCTTACCACACAACACTGACTGTGCATAAACTCCGTTAATATGAGAGAGCAGTGCTACATGTCTGTTTTTGTCACGTAGCTCCTAGTTCGTTGGTAGACCTTACTAGTCGGCTGTCGAGCTCGGGACTGTTTCCATATCAATGAAGACTGCTTCTCATCTGTATATTCTGGTTTGAATAAACACGCACGACCATCAAATTCAAAATGTTCATGTCCATCTCTTAATAATAATAATAATAATAATAATACATTTTATTTGTAATCTCAAGTGCTACAACAGCAACCGAAAAAGAAAAAGAAGTTAAAACAAGAGTTCACTTTCTACACCGATGCAGACTGGGCATGCGCTCGACAGTCAACGAGTTTATGCACAGTCAGTGTTGCAAAGCACGTGTGGTGATATTTTGAGCATAATAAAGGCCAAAGTCACGGTTTTAAAGTTATGCCCCCGAACCTGGGGAGACAGAGCCTTTTCCATCGCTGCCCCTTCCCTCTGGAACTCATCCGCACCTGCACACACCTCCCAACATTCAAGACTATACTCAAAACACACTTTTTTAAATTAGCTTTTAATATATAATTTTTGTGTTTTATACTGTTTTCTGGGTTTTATACTGTCTCTGCTGTTTTTAACTGAATTACAATTTGAATTGGGGCGGTGCATGGCGCAGTGGTTAAAGCGGCCGCCCCATGTAGAGGCTATAGTCCTCAACGCAGGCGTCTGATGCGCTGGTTCGAATCCCGCGTTGGGCAGACCTTTCCTGCATGTCATTCCCCCTCTCTCTGCCTCCCCCTTTCCTGTCTATCTCACTATGCACTATCAAATAAAGGCAAAAAAGCCAAAAATATACATTAAAAAAAAGAATTACAATTTGAATTGCTATATTTTATGATTTTTTAAACTGTAAAGTGTCTGTGAGCATTCGTAAAAGCGCTTATAAATAAAATGTATTATTATTATTATTATTATTATTATTATTATTATTATTATTATTAAATGTATTATTACTTTGCTGTTTCACTGCAGTGTAGCGCAGCTAGCAGGAGGAGAGCTAGGTCCGGGCTGCACATATTTTTCTCTGGTCTTTTCCTATGGTTGCACTCGCGGACCTAGAGCTGTAGAGCGTTCCTTATAGAAAATGACCGTAATTCTCCTTTAAAAAACAAAACTCACTCACTGTCAACGTAATTTAACTTTTTTGGACAAAACTCACATTGGTAACGACGGATAAAATGGCCACTGCGTTGAGGATCTCCTGCCACGCTCCGATGTTTCGGGCCTTGGACGCCACCGGTCGTCTGAACTGGGTGGTGAACTTCCAGGCGTCCACCCTGATCTCCAGGATGTTGTTGCACAGAGCCAGGAGCGGCGCCAAGGGGAACGAGGCCACGAACAGCGTGATGAAGCCAAACTGGATCACTGAAACGAAAACACAGAGAGAGAGAATGAGAATGAGGAAGATGAAAAGCCAGAAACTGGAAAAGAAGAAGAAGATGAAGAAGCCGTCTGCGATGTATCTCACCCATCTCCAGGTATTCATAGAACAAGCCGAGCTGACTGAAGTTCAGCAGCACGTGGTCCTGCTCCCAGCGGCTGTAGTGGTTTTCTGGGTTGTGCCGCGCCTTCCTGCTGCTCCACCAGTTACGCATCAACCTGTCGGGGAGAAGCAGCACGTGTCAATAAAAGGAATAAGGAAACAGTAGCTACAATGAGGCAATAAAGGTGGAAGTTTCAAGGATGTGATCATGTGACTCACGGCAGCAGAGCTTCCTGGATGTTTCCCCACACCTGTTTCCCAGCCATGACGATCACCAGCTGCGTGGTCAGCTCGATCAGACAACCGCCAGGGTCGCACTAGGACAGCGACGGACTTTTAGTTTCATATACAGTGGCATCATGCAAAAGTTTGGGCAGTGGTCAAAGATTAGATGTTAATGTGAACAGTTAAGGCGAGACACTGCACTGATAAATTCTGAGATTTTGGGCTATTTTTCTTTCTTAACATGTATTCTTTCAGAAAAGTCAAAAGAAATGGTAGAAAATCCACATTAAGGTTTTTAATTTACTTCATTTTTCCTGCTATCGTCAGTAGATTTCTCCTAAATTCACCAAAAGTTAACAGCTACTGTGACATACTGTGCTGTGCCTGTTGTCTGACCCATGTCATGTCAGCTATCATTGTAAAGCTCTCTCTCTCCTGAACAATTATGTAGGCTCCCAAAATGGTCATCTCCTCCGTATCCACAACAAATCGTAAAAGTACAATTTACATTAACAATCTATGGAATTTTACAGTACAAGTTTTCTCAAAATTAGTTTTGTCCTCAGACTCTGATCCTGAAATCTCCACTTCAGCAGCACCTACAGAGACCAAACCTTCCAGTTTTATTCCTGTCTATATTCTGAAGGTTTTTACAGAGGGGATTGTTGATATGTCATTCAAAGCCTGATTTATACAACTTCTTATTCCTAAAAACATGGCAAAATTTGATTTTTTTTAGGGCTGGTGACATTATTTTCTCATTTACAGAGTGATAAAAAGAGATATCCAAAATCCCCTCAGAAAAAACTTCTGACTCTTAATATGTCAACAAAATAAAACAAGAATTTTGAAAGGGGCTTTGTCCATTATTCAGATTGTTCAGATTTGCAAATTAGCGCATATTTCATTAGATATTGCCACATTAACAGATTAACAGAAATTTTGACCAGAGGTGCCCAAACTTTTTGCAACTCATTTTTATTTCATTTCAAGATGATGCGCTTGTAGAAAAAAATATATAAATAAATAAAATCACCTCCTCGTTCCTCAGTTTTCCGAACATGTATGTGTAGTCGCCAGGGAAACCCACGAATTTGCCTTTGAAGAAGGCCACGTAGAAACAGGAGGAGTAGTAGTTGACGAACTGGAACATAAACATCTTCATGGTCAACCTGTTCTCATACTCCAGGTGCGTCTTTGGGATTTCTGTGGAGCAAAAGTGGATTTGCAAATGTTAAAAGAAGAAAAGCGACAATGGGATGGAGACAACATGAAGACCCCAGGGAGTCCGAGCCCCTCCGTCCTTTACCCATATCGGTGATCCAGATGGCCACTCGCTCATAGAAGAAGTTGAGGATCATGATGATGACGAAGTTGATGCAGGAAGCGGTGACAGACGTCGCCAGCTGCGGGGTGATGAACCGGCCCACCCACTGGATCTGATGCAACGGGTCTTTGATGATACTTGCGAAGGCGGCGTGCACGGCCAACCTGTACGCTATGACCCCGATGATACAGGCCACGATCAGGGAAATCTGCAGAGAGCGCACACAGAGGAAGCTCATTGACACTATAGGAAAAGACAGGGAAGTTGTCTAAATCAGTGGAGGTAACGTAACGGCGAAATGCAGTAAAATTAAAAAGACAAACAAGAGTGAAGTGAATCAAAAAAATCTAAATCTAGGCTTTTTATATTAAAGAGGAACGTTGCAAGTCTGGTCGCTTTTCCACTGTTTTGTTAACCCTTCTCCCGGCCATGTGCATTTGTTTACAACAAAGCCAGTGAGAAATCAATCAATAGAGCGGTACAGGGCGTTATATATCATCTACCATGTTACGACGTGTATATTTGTGTAGTCTTATCTGTCATGAAACAAGAGATTACAGGGGGTTTCAGGGCACGTTTGTGTCGCGGTGCTGCAGAGACGAGAGCTGGGACACCGGGTCGGAGGCTATCTTACAAAGTTGGTTTTCAGCAAAGAGACACTAGGTGGAACAATTTATAGTATGTCATTTAATAAACCATCACAATTACTCCTAAACTGTTTAATTTAGGTAAAAATGTAGCAGAGTTAAGGTAAAAATCCTGCATAGTTCCTCTTTAAAATACGACCAATTTCCCATTAAAACACAGGGGATTGGGAAAATGTCTTAGCATAGCTTCTTTAGTTTAGGCTGTTGTGATGGCTTTGGTCACTATTTTAGTAAAATGACAAATGTCTGTATAGGTCATGCAATAAAATAATATTTTTTAAGTTTTAAGTACCATTGCAAATACACAAAGTACCTCTGGGGGTCCGCGTACCGCTGGTTGAGACACACTGGTCTAAACAGTGCACACAGTGAACTGTTGTGAACTTGCACTTACCCAGAATATAACCGTGGCTGCAGAAAGGCAGAAGCGAGCACACTTGCTCGTGAGGGGGAGATACGGCTCCATTTCCTAAAAAAGATTATTTTATTGTTTTATAAATATTGTTTTTGAAAATGACACACATTTATTATCACGATTGAAATCAGGCTCCAAATCACCTGAGTGATCTTGTTGAGCCTCCTGTTAGTGCATCTGATTTCAAACTCCGGGCGGATCTGAAGCTGTTGCTGCTCCTCTTCGAAGTCCACCAGGTCCCACTCGTACTCGAGCCGGGCCTGACGCCGCTTCCAGAACTCCAGAAACAGCGTGACTGTGTTGAAGGAAATGAAACAAAGAGATGTCAAATGCAACGTCAAAGTCTTTGTGTGAGTGTGTTTGTGTTTGTATGTTTTGGGAAAGATTTTTATGGCTTTAATCAAGGTTGTGGCTTTTTGAAGTGTAATGTGTTTCAGCTGTTCCCCGACTGCCTTCACTTCTTGGCCGACTGCTGCTGCGCATGGCGCCGGGTTACAGGCGCGCTTTGTGCAGGGCAGCCTGAACATAACAACATAATTGGGCTGGCAAGTTGTTCTGGACTGAAGCACCACGGGTTAAGGTTGGAGCTTCGGTGTGAAAAGGACTAAACTGTGAAAATCTGCTACGGGAGGAGGGAGGGAGGGAGTACAACGAGCAGCACAGACTGACACTTACCCCAAATCCCCATAAATATGGCAAAGAACACCGTCCCCTCGTTGTCAAACAGATGGGATTGCTGCGAGGGAGAAAATGGGAAAGGATGAGATCCTTGGAGAAGAAGAGGAAGTGACATGCTGGGCATAAAAAGGCCGACATACTGCCTTCTCAGGAGGAAACTGCTGACTGTATCTGAAGGATTAAATGCGGTTGATCCACGGTTGCATGAACATAATTGGTTCTCCTGGCTTCACAATCATTGATAAAGTAACGTCAAGTGAAATGTTTTTACCCAGGATGAGAGACACGTCGAGTTGAGTTTCCAGAAAGTACATTTTTTATCACAGAGTGGACACATCACAATGCTGCCTCCAATGGTTGGGTCACATATTTCTTTGCTAAAAAAGAGAATAAAAACAAATTAAATTAAAGATTAATATAATAAACTCCTCAAAAAAAAAAAAATTGGAAACGTTATTTCAGTTCATCATTTCTCCCCTTTAATAATACCCATTGGTGTTGTATTTTATATAATTGGAAAGCTTGATTAGTCACCTTTACAATGAGGTACAACTTGTGTTGCATTTCACAAATTCATGCACAGTTCTGTACCTCATTGTAAAGGTGACTAATCAAGCTTTCAAATGATAGAAATGCAACGCCAATTGGTTTTATTAAAGGGAAGAAATGTTTGACTGAAATAACGTTTCTGAACTTTTTTTTTCAGGAGTTTATTCAAAATGTATATAGTCAAAGGTAAAACACAACAGTATTTACACAAAAAAGGATGATGAATTGTAATCAATCATCAATCTGAGCTGTAGTAGAGATTTTAGATAATATTGTACTTCTGAAACTTTGACCCTTTTGTGATTTCAACATGACAGCGCCCCACCTGTGTACAAAGCCAGTTCAGAAAAAAGTAGACTCCCCAGTTTGGTGTAGAAGTCACCATGCACAGTTCAGTGTGATGCCTGAATGTCTACATACTTTTGGGCCTGCAGGTATCGGCTCACTGACGCCCTCTGGTGGTACTAACCTTGATATGTTGTCATCATAGCTGAGCACCCCATAGGTGAAACATATAAGGCCCATGACGGCTGCAAAGAACAGCATCTCTGTGTAGAAGCCCAGCCAGGCAAAGTAGATCCCAATCTTCTCTCCATAGTACTTCCTGCAGCCAAAGAGTCACGTTAACATTGTTTCTAATCAGAAGTAAAGCTGCAGATTTTACGAGAGGAAATAAAAAGCTGACTGCATTCAGGTGCTGTGCTGTGTTCGATTACCTGATGAGGTTCAGCGGCTGCTCTTTGTAAAAGCAGAGGAACCTGGCCCAGTGGCTGTACAAGTTGAAGCGCTCACTCTCACACTCGGCATTTTTCGCCTTCTTCCAGTAACGACACTGGATGGAAAATCAAAACAAACAAACAAGTGGAACATGTGATGTGGAGCAAAATATGTTTGGAAATTACAGGGGGAAAAAAAGCTCACAGCATGAAAGCGCACAAGTGTTTTTCACAAAACCTTTCCATTTGACCTTCTTAGTATTTTTAGAGCTTCTATTTAAAAAGAAAAATAAACACTAAAACAACAGTCATTCTCCAGAGCTGCTCCTATCCCTACAGTATGTTCAATCATAAAACAAATATAATATACTATAATATAAATGTATATGTAATATAGGTGCTTCTTATGCTTAATGAGTGTTATATCATAAATCATGATCTGTGAGGAATTACAGATAAAAATAGTATCAGCACACACCCTCTAAAACGTAATAGAAAGAAATAAAAAAAGTTGATGTTTTCCCGACTGAATCTGTTTCTATTGTCGGTCGTGTATCTCTTGGTCTTACATCATGAAGTGGGAAGGCGGCCGTGTACGTCCCGTTGCTCAGTAATCGCTTGATTCCCGTCTTGTCTTTGTCTTTCCGACCCTCTTTGTAGTACGGACAACGAGCCAGGATGTAGAACACCTAACAACAAGGAGAGGGATTTAACCCAGAGATTAAGGGGATTTGGATTCATTTGAACTTTTTAGCTAAATGCATGTTTTTGCCTCATGGTTGCACAAGCGTTTTCTAACACTGTTATAAAAAAACAACAAATAAAAACTGTTAACATGAGTGGGAGAGTTCATTCACTTGCAGACAAAACAACAATATGAATGCAACACTTTTGATTACACAACATGATGATTATTACCTGTGTGCAGTTTTATTTTGAAAAGACATTCATTAGGTCCTGAACTTGTGCTTTTTTTGGGGGGAGCATCAGAAATAAATCGCCTGCCTCATGCAGTGCAACATGACTCATTAGTAGAGAGTCGACCAGGTTGTTGATTGTTTGAAGGTAAAGTTGCAGGAAGTGGAACATGCAGATCCAGACGTGCTTTATAGGTTTTTATGTTTGGTGGCTATGCAGGATATGCAATACAATGTATATGACTCATACAGACTTGTACAGTATGAGTCATGTTCATTGTGCCGCATTGAGATGATGGCAGCAGATAAATGGCATGACAACAGGCCTCAAGGTCTTCACTGTATATCTTATCTCTAAGTCTCAGATCTACAGTAAAGCAGAGGCATTGCATTTACATTTTTCAATGTACAGCTCTGGAAAAAAATTAAGAGACCACTTCAAAATGATCAGTTTCTCTGGTTTTACTATTCATAGTGTGGGTAAATTGAGCACTTTTGTTTTATTCTATAAACTACTGACAAGATTTCTCCCAAATTGGAAATAAAAATATTGTCATTTAGAGCATTTGTTTGCAGAAAATAAAAACAACAAAAAAGATGCAGTGTTAATGCAAAGGAAAACAAGTTCTTGTTCATTTTTAAACAACACAACACTTATTGTTTAATTTAGGAAGAGTTCAGAAATCAACATTCGAGAAATAACCCTTTTTTTTTTAAATTACAGCAGTGTTTTTTTTCTTCTTTTTATTTTATTATATTTATTTATTTATTTATTTAATATGATTTGGTTCAGGTGATCACCTAATCAGTGCCTCATTTAGTAAAATGAGATGTGCTTCTGTTGAAAACCAATAGACAGTGGATTGGAACGGTTGCCATACATGTAGAGATGCTTATTTAAGAAAAACCTTGAAGTGTTCTCTTAATTTAAATCCAGAGCTATAAGATCCAATATGAACTGGGAATACTGTGTAATAGGTGTGTTGTTGTGATTGGAGAGAGCAAATACTCACTATCCTGTTTCTGGTGGATGGGGGGAAGAACGTGTCCTTGTCAGTGACGAGGAAGAAGTCAGTCTTGGTCTTGTCGAAGGGGTGGGTGAAGTAGTCCGGTTGTGGGTGCATCACCTTGTCCGGCAGACGGAAAGGATGCGAGAGCCACTCCAGTGGGACCTCCCGCCCGTGGGGGATGTCGCTCTCCTTGAAGGGGCTTTTGATCTTTAAGACATCGGCGTGGGTGGCCAGCACGTCCCACGGCGCGTGGATCTTCAAGAAATACGTCTTCTGGTCTTTGGAGTCCTGATTACAAGTAGATTAGTTAGTTAGTTAGTTAGTTAGTTAGTTAGTTAGTAGACTATTTGTTACAATTGCCTTTAAATGATAAAGGATGGCGGCTTAGTGTGTCTAATAATGAGCCATCCCTTTAAGAGTTTTCCTCTAGAATAAAATGTGCCTCGGCCATTTGTCCACTAGGTGGCGCTGGTGCTCTGTGGATGAGCTTCTTACCGATTTGTCCTCTGTCTCCAGCTCCAGTCCGGCTTTCTCAAGGTTGGCTTCAAATTCCCTCCTCCTTTCCTGGGAACAAAAAACACACAAACCACAGCCATTAGAGCCACGCATGCTTACACAGTCCGAGTGTGTAGTCTACACTTTCTTATCCTCGTTACAGAAACTTCATAAAACCCCCGTCTCAGATTCCTTGTCTCTTTTTAGATCATCTATTCTGTGGTTCATTCTTTATGTTAATATGATATAATACACAATAACGGACCACAATGACTGGTCTAAAAGGAGGTAAGAAAGTGGGGGAAGTGGGTTTGCAGCTGATTGACTTTTCCTGACAGCTGAATAGAAGTTGACAAACCTCTAATGTTTATGACAGTAAACCTGAAGACTGCTAGAGAGAAACCCTGAGTACTGGTTACTGGTTCACCAACACCATCACTGCACCACTGCACAACCGCTGAACATAAATATAAATATTTAAACATCAGACAATGATGAAACAGTCTGTGTTCAATTATAAGACAACAACAAATAGTTACAACAGCTGTAACCATTTGCATCTAATATTCACATTAACATTCATTGTTCTCTTTATATTTTAAAGGGATAGTTCAACATTTTGGCAAACTGGCCCATTGCCATAATCCCTATACTCATAGCAGTAGGTTTGTTACTTTTATTTGTCGGTGCAAGCTATTTGTAAAGCGGTGGAGCAGAGCCGCGAGCTGCTCAGAGCTACGCTACGGAGGCTAATGGGATTTCTTGGTTTCCCTCATCAAACTCATCAAATACACAATCCAACAACTCCACAACGCTCTGGTGGACAAGTTGTGACCTACACATTCACCACGCTATGAGATAATAAAGTAATGTTACAAGACAAAGTTGTTTCTGAGGTAAATTCATGCAAAACCGTTAGTAAATGATCATGTAAATCACATTGTGGTCCAGTCCGACAGTCTGTTAGAGTCTCTGTAATGAATTTCAGAGCCGACTTCCATCACGTTATCGCATCTCTGAAATCTCAGTCTCCTGCTGACTTGAAACAGAGCGGTCTCTGTTGTGCAGGAAATAGCAAAGGAGTGATTTCAGACACGGCCTTCTTTTGTTTGTGGTTTCATGAGTAACAGTGTACAGTCGGTTTTCAGAGCTTTTTTTTAGGAACAGCAGCCTGTCACGACTTAAACATGATGCACAGAGGATGAATGAAAATGAATGACGTTGTGATGCAGACAGATAGTTAAACAATGTGCCGAGGCAGAGTGGAGCTGCGGATTCTTTCAACTCCTGTCTGGGTTCAACACTTCAAACTGTCACACGGTTTTGATCAAAGCCACTTTAACAGTATAAATGAAAATATGGCTCCCAGATGCACAATAACGACTGTGTGAAGCATCATGTGACTGTGACAGCGAGAGACTGAACGGGTGCAGAAAGAAGTGACATAACTGGCTGAGACTTGTGCAAAGTGCAACTCCTCCTTCCTCCTCCTCCAGTCATGTGACTGACAATCACATCATTTTACAGCACTTCACATCATATTAGTATTCATGTATCCTCCTTCTGTAACTACATTTGTCTGCCAGTTAACAACTGATCTAGCTTTCACAAAATGAAAAGAGTAAAGATTTAAATAATACAAATGTTTTAACTATTGCATCAAATCACAAATGTCCTATATCCATGGATGACGTCTCATCCGAGTCTCGCTTCCTCTTTGTAGTCCCACGTTTTCCTGTTCTAGATATAAGTGGTGCAATAACGGCTGCCGTGCTGTAAAAATGCTGAGTGGTCAGTCAAACCATCATGTGACCTTTCGTCTACGCTCACCTGTTTCTTTTCTCCATCTTTGTCGTCTACATAAGACAACACAAAGTCCACTCTTCGCGCCCCGTCCCTGAAGAACACGGTGTCTTTGTTTGGTTGTAGCTTGTCGGTCTGAAAGGAAAAACAACAGGCATCAGGTGACAATTTTTAGGCTCTGGAACAGAATGGGAAGCAAAATGCAAAACAGGAATAGGAGATATTGTTCAACAGATACTGAGAAATGAAACAGGATCATGATGAAGACAAAGCTAACGGGCCTCGGACTGTAACACTGACACAGATTCAGAGAGAGACACACTGTTTAGAGAGTCACATGCCAATGCAGAGTACTGAGAGTATTTCCAGAGTTTAGAAAGAGGCCAAAAAAAACCCCACAAGAATGCACAGAAAATCTGGAAACTGCAGCTTGTCATTACACAGAAATAATTGATGGTGGAGGAAGTTCAGTTATTGCCTTAACTCAGAAACCCTTTCACTTTTCCATTTTATTTTGACCTCATTAATGTGCGAACTGAAGGTCTTTTAGTGTCACAGCCGACATCTAAGGTCGTTATGTATAAAACTTACACTTTTTTGTGTTTAACACATGAGTTATCATCTCTACTGCTAAAAACAGAAGGGAATGTAATAGCCATTTTTGCATTTACGTTTATTTTTGTTTTATTTTGCTGAGCTTTTTGAGAGGAAGGAATTTCAGGTGTTGCTGATCAGAAACACTGTTTTTTTTTTTACCTTACCGTGCCGTGTTTATTGATTTATATTGGAAATAGAATGGGTGTTTTTTTTCAACAACAGAAAGTGGAAGAAATAAATCTTGGTTATCTTTGGAAACTTATTTGGACACTGCAAGTAATCAGCCGCCATTATTTCTTTTTTGGGGGGTTTTGGGTAGAGAAAGGGTCACCTACAGTATGCAATAATGTGGATCTGTACATCAATATTTAACAGTATGTGATGATCTTGTTACTTCAACCCTCAGTCTATTCTTGTCATGTTATGTAACTGTGGCAGGATTAATTTACTCGTCCACACAGTTTAAAAGATGTGATTCTGACTGTTTTCTGTGTTGTAGTGCTTTATATGGCCACATATTTTATTTTAGACAGAGTTCAGTCTTTTTATTTTTATCTTCATGATTCTTGCCAAAATAAACTGAATACAATGTTTTCTTAAAATCCATCCCCCCCATTTGGCTACACCACTCATCATGGTTCAACATGGAGACGTCGCCAGTCAGTTACAGGGTCGACACACACAGAGACAAACAACTTCACACACTCGCATTAACACCTACAGGAAGTATTTTAGAGATGCTTATCAACCTATACATGCATGGCTTTTGGACTGTAAGAGGAAGCTGCAGAACCTGGAGAGAGCACAGAGCACAGAAAGGCCAATCAATGCTTCCCTTGAATGTGAAAAAAATCTGATTTCCAGAGTCATTGTTTGTAGAAAATAACACATGAGCAGCCAGAGAACAGCTGCTTCCAGTTTTTGACTCTGAAGAGTGTTTGCCTGCCATTTACAGTAGGCTATATCCGGCCCTGATGTTTAAGTTTAATGACAACACTGAGTGCCAACATTGAGTTTCCAGTTTCTGAACCCCACCCAGCTCCCAGACAGTGCAGTAACTGAGCTTCTGTATCAGAGACGTGAGCTCTGCTTGTTACAGTTATTTAATCACGCTCCGACTTAGTGAGATGGATTAGCACTGAAGGGAATCTGCCCCAGTCCTGCAGCGAATCCTGAATTCATACATCACAGAGACATAATACAATCAATGCTATTCTGAATTAATGAATCCAGATGGATAAACCATCGCACTGTATCACTGAAAACCCAGCGGACTGACAGCATTTTATTTCTCTCCCACTCTCAGAAGAATGAGGGGAACTCTCTCGGTGAGACGCAGAGGTTTTGTGACTCAGCAGTGAGAAGGATGTGTCAACAAAAGATCAGTGAGTAAGGCCAACAAAATCACACAACCATAAACACTGACTTAACCGTCCAGTGGGTATTAAAAGAAAAGAAAACATACTGCAGAAACATTACGAACCCAAATCTGACTACTACTGAAAATCTTGTGAATTATTAAAGATGATTTTGGAATTAAATAAAAGATCAAATATAAAGGTGATTAAACAATATTCTTATGAATAAAGATGCATCTCCTCCATACAGCTCTTACAGTATGTGAATACACTAAATATGAAACCAGCAACCAATTAATTATTAACCAATGTAACCAACCAATAAAACAAACAAGATGATCTGTATGTGTTCGTGTATTTATCTTCAAAGAGAACCAGGCAGGTTCCTCCTGTTTCAACCGTTCACGCTAAGTTACCCGCTATATAACATGTTTATTTTATTGGTGCATGTAAATGCTGATATCTTACCTCTTTATGCCCAGGCAGTGCTCCTCTGTCAGGCAGTGAATTGACGCCATTTCCACTGTTTTCATCTGCAAAAGAACAATAATCACATGTTCAGATGAGGAACAGTGGGGATTTAAAGATGAAATCCGTGTAGAAGAGTAAATGAGTTTAAAGTGCAAAACCAAAAACTGCTCTTGTTGTTAAGTCATCGTGTTGATTAAAACTATAGTGCAATATGATTTAAAAAGATCTAATAGCTTATGGTCATAAAGGAATAGTTCAGTTTTTTCATTTTACATTAAAGTGGTATGAACACATTTTTTCCTTTATATATTAGGACAGTTTGGGTGTCAGCACAGCTGCTCAGTAGCTGTAGGATCAGTGTCATCCGGCCTCAAGCAAAGAGACTGACCCAGACACCGATGACAGGTCACATTAAATAATATATTGGCACGGTTAAATTACACAAATTGTTGGAAAAAATGCTAAAGCTAGCCTGAAAAATAGACATGACAGGTGTTTTCCTCCACCTGTCTCCCACTGACATCCAGTAATTTAGCTTCACTGTTTATGTGATGTGCAGGATAATAATAATAATAATAATAATATTTATAATAAGGTTCACTCCAAACCACACTACTGTCCCTTTAAGGAAACTGTCTGCTGGAGCATCTCAGACGAGGCGAGCTCAATTAAATAAGGACCCAATAAAAATCCTGTGGTCTCTTGGCAACATGAGCAAGTACTGACTCTTAGCATATTGGTAAAATGAGACACACACAAACACACTCTCTCAATCCAATGACACACTACATTCCTCAGCAATCCTCTCTCTCTCTCTCTCTCTCTTTCTCTCTTTCTCTGCACACTCTGGCTGAGGGAATGTGCTCATGTAGCTCTGCTCCCCCTGTTATTGCCTCCTGAATGGTGGGAACGTTTCACTTCCTGTATGGGGGAGGCTGGAACGTGCATCAGTGTGGGAGGGAGAAGGGAGGAGAAGGTGGGGGAGGCTGCTGCAATATTAGCCCCCCTCTAAGATGACACACACACTTAGCACACAAAGAAGACCAAGATCTCCCAGCCTCCCTCAGCTTCAACCCGACCCCTGATTAGACGGCGATGATTTGACGGACAGCAGCGTGAGCCAATGACGGAGCGACTCACTGTGGACTCACTGGGCTGGAATGCAAATGAACTCGACCATAGGAATCTGTGAGCTATATAATGGGGCAAAGGAGGGAGGGGGGTGTGTGATTTTTCCAATGCATTCATGGGAAGCTTTTTTTTTTTTTTAACTTGCTCCTTTTTTTTTTGTCTCACTTCCTCGGTCGTGCATAGACAGCCATATCAGAGTCTGGCTTGAGCAAACAGAAGCCATGGGCCTGCAGTGAGTAACGTTTTACTACAGCGGAGAGACAAACACATGGAAATGGGTCAGAAAAGCTGAGTATATAAATAAGCAGTGGACTCAAACTTAACACAGAGAGGACACCACAAATAGGTGTTAACGTTCATTAACTAAAAATAACCGTTCACAGTTTTGCATCGATGCCAAATCACCATAGTCACCGTATAGTTTATAGGACACACAACATTACCCGAATTACCACTAATTTCAAAAGAAAAGCTCAGGATATGTTTTTCTAACACAGTTTTCACCCATGCAACCCAGTTACACTTCGGCAGCTGTCTATTTACAGTAGCTGAGATATTCTCCTGTGAACACATCCACCAGCAGAAACCCAGATCGTTGAAGGAAGAAGCCAATAAGCTGCAGTGCATGGGCTCTAAATCAAAGTGACATTTTTAACTACCACCTAAGAGAGGACCGGTGCTCCGAGTGGCCAAACGGTCCCTGATGTAGCAGCGACAGAAATCCATAAGCTCTACGACTCTGTGAATAATACGAGTGAGATGTGCAGTTCTTCTTTCTCTTTGCTTTTTTATGATCTGATGTTGTACTGTAGGATTTAGAGAGTGGTTTCCTCTTCTTCCTCTTTTTATAGGGCTTCCAACTCATAAAATCTTGAGAATAAGATGGACGACTTACTAGGGCAAATGTCATGAATAAGGAAACTTAACTCTGACCCTTTGACCCCTGACCACTGACGTAAAAGAACAAACCAGCAGCATCAATCAGGTAGTGAGGACGTCCCCCCTGTGAGGGTTAACCAAGGACACATAACAGTCATATAGTGCCTTTTTACTAAATGAGCTTAAAGGGATAGTTCAACATTTTGGCAAATTCACCTATTGCCATAATCCCTATAGTCATAGCAGTAGATTCATTACCTTGAAATAATCATGTATAATTTATGTAAAGTTATGACACATGAAGCAAATACTCAGAACTACTTGCGTTTTTGAAATCACTCCGCCCTGCAGAATGTAGTTCTGGCTGCATTTGCCTCTAAAACAACTCCATCTCGTAATATTACACGATTATCTTATAGCGTGGTGAATGTGCAGGTCACAACTTGTCCACGAGAGCGTTTTGGAGTTGTTGGATTGTCTATTTGATGAGTTTGATGAGGGAGTTTTGAGGGACAGGGGACCTGTACTATTCACCTCCATTGTGTTCGCTGAGCAGCTCACGTCTCTGCCCCGTGGATCTCAAAACAACATGCACTGATAATTAAAGGTAATGAATCTACTGTTGTGACTATAAGGATTATGGCAATAGGTGAATTTTCCAAAATGTTGAACTATCCCTTTAAAATATATGAACTGCATGCATCTCCAAACATAGCCGTTCTGCAGAACAGAGTTTGGACTTCAGTGTTTTCTTATCACTCCTCCCTGGTAGAGGTCAGGTGAGGTCAGATCCTGCGCTTCCCATAATGCCCAAACACCCAAATCTGTCAAACTCCACTGCCCAAGATTGTAAGACCAACACTGAAATAACTTTCATTGTGAATTCACTTTGGGTTATTTTTGGCTGGAACGCAACATCGAGGCCAACCCTGTAATCTGGAATGTCCCTGACTGACGGACTGGCTGGTGGCTGCATTAACACAGAAGAAAAAAAACTTAGCACAGACAACAGGAGCGATTGAAAATGAAGCTTTGACCTTCTAAATATTTCAAATGGGAGGAATAACAGATAAAGACCTGCCTCAAATTAAAGTATTTGTTTGTAACTATATGCAACTATTGAGAATCACAGATGGAAGATCTTTTAACTTTCTCTCTGAAAGAACAGCAAAGCCTTTGTCTTTAATTTATGTGTTTGGTGTTTTTGTCATGCAACGCTGCTGTTAAACTCAGGATTTTACCTTAGGCTTCCCAGATATTGAAAAATTTGACCTAGTCTTTTCAAGATTTTGTAAAACTCCCTCCAAAACTGCAGAAAAAACGCTTTGACAAGATCGGTATTACTCTCCTTGACCAGTCAGCTCATCTCCATTAGTAAGATCAATGGCGTTCCCCTTGAAATCAGGACTCAGTCTTGGTCGTAGGCCCCAAGGCCGCCTTCTCTGTGGCAAACTGGACCAACACAAGGTGCAGAGACCGTGCCAATAACAAGTCGGCGCTCAAAAACAACAGCTGCATGTGTATTGCTTCAGTTGGCTCAGAGATATCTGGCGTATCCATAACAAAGGAAGTAGAAACAGGCCTGAAAATGCTTCCTTCATAAAATAAGCATCATGTTCTTTAAACCAGAGGAGACAATGCTGGCTCACTCACAGTCTCTGCTAAACCGAGCCAAGTTCACCTCCTGCAGATATCCCACTCAGCAAAACAATGGAAAAGCACTTCATGCATATTATCTGACTTCTCATCAAATTGCCTCTTAAAGGGATAGTTCAACATTTTTGGCAAATTGGCCCATTGCCATAATCCCTAGAGTCATAGCAGTAGGTTCGTTACCTGTAATTGTCGGTGCAAGCTATTTTTAGAACGGCAGAGCAGAGCCGCGAGCTGCTGAGAGCTACGCTACGGAGGCTAATGGGATTTCTTGGTTTCCCTCATCAAATACACAACCTAACAACTCCAAAACACTCTGGTGGACAAGTTGTGACCTGCACATTCACCATGCTATGAGATAATAACAGAACGTTACGAGTCAGAGTTGTTTTAGAGGCAAATACAGAAACTGCTTGCAGAAAAACTGCCCCTGAAGGCAACGCGTATCAGCGGTTTTGCATGAATTTACCTAGAAAACAACTCTGTCTGGTAACGTTCTGTTATTATCTCATAGCGTGGTGAATGTGCAGGTCACAACTTAGATAGAATAGAGAATAGAGAATACTTTATTCATCCCTAGCAGGGAAATTCAAGTTAGTCCAGTAGCTCACACAACAATGACAAAAAAGATGAACACAAAAAACATTTTAACAAGTGTTATATAAAAAAAAAAAACACCAGAGCGTTTTGGAGTTGTTGGATTGTGTATTTGATGAGTTTGATGAGGGAAACCAAGAAATCCCATTAGCCTCCGTAGCGTAGCGCTAAGCAGCTCACGGCTCTGCTCCGCCGTTCTAAAAATAGCTTGCACCAAAAATGGCAATGGGCCAATTTGCCAAAATGTTGAACTATCCCTTGAAGGTTAGTAACCCGTTGGACGATATCCAGCAGCAAACCCTCAAGTTACAACACTCACAGGTCGGGCCCATTGAGAAATATCTGTCCACGCTTCAAAGACGACAGATCCACAACAGCTGCTCCTGAAGGCCCATGAGCGCTGGTCAGAATCAGACCTGGACAACAAAGAAAAGAGGAGCAACGCTACACTAGTGTATCAGAATAGGAGGCCACTGGTGCCAGTGTATTGACCCCCAGAGGCATGTGCTGATCGTGCAGAGCAACGAACAGCAGCTGTACGTTCTCTCTCAGCCCCAAACAACCATTCACTGAAGCCCAGCATCCAATCCTAGTTCACCACAACTTTGAAAGAAGACCTTTCCTTTCCTCACAGCGGAGAAGATCCGACTTGAATTTCTCCACCTCTGGATCATATTTAGATGATGCATATTTAGCGCTCAGCAGTTTCAGTTGTCGGTGTGAGTAACCGTCATCAGGAGAGCAGCCCTCTCTCTTCACTGAAATCCCTGAGAGTGAGTCATCAAAACAAGTGGAGAACCTGCTTTTCTCAATCTGAACCGACATCCAGTGACTCGTATTCATCTGACAAGAGGATGTGAGAGGATGTGTCAGCCACCCACACACCCACTTACCCACACAAGCGCACAATATAATACAATACAGTACGGCACGCTCTTCTCTATCCAGAAGTTATCATGAACTTGTGTGTCTGACACCTGAAAGGCTGAAAGTGGGATGTAATTACCTCAAGTTCTTGCACAGGTTCAATTTTAATCTACTTGTGTTTTTACTCATGCATGTGGCAGATATAGCACTAGACATTTTAAGATCCAACCGGTTAAATGTGTCTCCTTGCTGCTATTTTTACTTGAGCATATGTGACTCAAACTGGGAGAGCATGAGACAGACACATTTTAATGGTTGAATAGCTTCTCACCTTCATGGTAAACTGAAGGTTTTTGACAAATACAGACGATTGATTACCTTCTAGGTCAGGAAGCTCCATCACACAGATGTGAAAATCATCTAAAACTCATAGATATCAAGCAGAGAGAGATCACAGTCTCCTCAGATGTTACATGGTCTAATTCCCCACAGCCTTAACTGAAACAATACCGCGTGCACATGCCTCTCTCACTGCAGTATATGAGCGCATGCATCAGTGCTGATTGGACGCTGCAGACATGGACACAGGACACACACAACACACTTAACCGCCACGAGCCTGGCTCTGCAGATACAACAAGAAGCCGAGATAGAGGCTGGGTGAAAGATCAGACAGACAGACGGACGGACGGACGCAGGCAGGCAGGCGTCTGGGTGTGTGATCAGCAGACGAACTCCAAAGCAGCGGATATTTAACAGCCAAAACAAAGACAAGAAGAAACATTGAGGCTATTATTGAGAGACGTGATGAGAGCACGGACAGCCAGGCGTCACAGTAAGCCTCTGATCTGCCCGTACCTGAGTGCAGGTTAATCCTGAATGCGGTCAGCACTGCAGGACCATCTTTAAGGGACAGAGAGACAAAGGTTAGGAGGGGATTAGTAATAAACTATAGGTTAGGAGAGGTAAACACGCATGATCCTCGACTACTTAGAAAGGAAAAGGTTAATAAAAAAGAAGCACTGCTGCATTAGGACACATGAGATCCAGTGAAACGATAAATTGTTTTTCATTGTGACTCAAGCAGAATTAAAAAAAAAGGATAAATACACTTCCACTGCACTCACACTCACTTTCACCAGAGCTAACATCTCTTTCCTCTTCTTGCTTAACTCTTCAGACCCATTAATCACAGACTGATTATGTCAGCAGTCACCTTTTCTCAGGGGAAGTGACACAACACAAGGCACAGATTGACAGCTCGACAACTTCCCTCTATAGGAAACTTCCCTCCGATGTTAAAAGACAAAAGGCCCTATCTGCTTTATGTGTAGATGTGATGGATGTTAGCACTGTGGTCTAAATGAAATGAATCGCAGTGTTAACCACAGTTTAGTAGCAGAAAACCTGAGGGCCTGTCTTCAGTATTTGTTTGCATTTGGTAGATGTGGAGCAAAAACATCACAAATTAAACTATAAAGTGCTTGGATTTGAAATTTAATACCAGAACTCTTGAGTGAAACAAGTCACGATTATCTAGAAGGCGTGGTGGTGTGCATCAAGCTACAGCAAAACCAAACCACAACATCCTGAGCACAAACTGGGTCTACAGTAAGTCATCTAAGACAAGACATCCTCTCTACAGTATCTCTGTCGGCAAATTTCCTGTCGAGTCAGTAAACTTACACACTTGGTCCAGTCAAATATGAATTTATACAATCCTGGAAACTGTGGAATCATATTTGTGAAGACTTGAAAACATAAAAAAAACACAATTTTTCCTCAGGGTCTTCTTAACAGGCGTCCTCGTGGGGCTTTCAGACGAGTCACATGATCTTCATCTACCAGTGGTGTTCGCCCAGTTGTCATGGTAGTGTGGCTGTTTCGTGCCTTAAGGGCATCAACAACACTGTGTTTGTCTGAACTCAACTTAAATAATAATTTGTGTAACTCACAGCTCCGGAGCAGCTGCTAAATGGACGTTAAGATGATGTAAAGATAGAAACCCATTATAGACTAACAAGAAATTTCCTCAGTTCCTCTGACGAAGCTGCTGTTTTTGGGTTACGGGTTGTATTGTCATTGTTGTATCATTTCCTGCCTTATCATCAGGATACTAAAGGCCCAGACGGGACATTTCCTGACAATCCCCGGAAAACTTGAGTAGTGTTATAAAGGCAAAAGAACACATAAGGTCACGCACAGGCTAGAGGCTGCATTGCATTGCATTGCATTGCATTGTGTTGTGTTGCATTGTCCTCATAAGACACTGTGCGTTTGCTGGGGATGCTTGTTAGTGGTAAAGTGTTTCCAGGGAACAGAGGCGGGACTCAGAGAGCAGCTTCCTTGCATCTTCTGATGGATCTGATATGATTCATGCGAGATGACAAACGGATAAAAGTGTATTTGTTGCTGCTGCCTTCATGTAATCAGGTTAGGAGATACTGTACGGTGCCATTACTGGCTCAGTTTTTCATACACAGCTCATACATAAAACATAATTCAATGACCTACTACACTAGAGCGGGCTTGCTTTTCCTCTGTGTCACTGTTTCATGTCCATGCACCCCAAGGGCAGGAAACGGGCCAAAGCAAAACCTCTGTCTCGTGTTTGTGTGTCCAGAGGTTTTTGCACAACATTATTGTGACAGTGAAGTTGAACTTTGACCGTTTCGATGTCATCACTTCATTTAAAAAACTGTGTTACATAGTACGATTTCTAGAGTTAGTTTAAAGGGATAGTTCAACATTTTGGCAAATTGACCCATTGCTATAATCCCTATAGTCATAGCAGTAGGTTCATTACCTTTAAATCCCATTAGCCTCCGTAGCGTAGCTCTGAGGAGCTCACGGCTCTGCTCCGCCGTTCTAAAAATAGCTTGCACCGACAATTAAAGGTAACAAACCTACTGCTATGACTATAGGGATTATGGCAATGGGTCAATTTGCCAAAATGTTGAACTATCCCTTGAATTAGGTCACAATGACAGGGTTCCTACACATTTCAAAATTCCATACTTTTTCCAGACTTTTCGGTAAAAAAAATTCAAATAATTTGTGACATATGAGTAAATAGATGTGTATCATGTAAATAAATCATTGAGTTAATCATTTGTTTTCATTATTCTGAATTTGTATGCCATTATGTCACCAAATAATTTCCAGGAGATTGTAGCTATAGGTACAATGGTGCATACAAAATAATTAACCCAAATAACTTGAGATAAGACCAAACCCAGATAAGAAATATATTTCCGTACAATAGTTTCCATTTTGTATAAAATCTAATTCTACACTTTTCCAAACTTGCGTAGAAACCCTGAAATGACCTTTAGCTCTGCATGCACTTGAATCTAATCAGTTCATCTTTAAGTTGAAGTGAAGGTCGTCGCTGCAGTCGGAGCTGTTTCTGTCCCGGAGACATAAAAACCAAAGTCTCAAACTTGTCTTCACAGTTCGAGTGCGTCTGTCTATCCTCTGTGTTTGCTCCGAGGAGATCTACTAGGTTGATTTCCACATCTTATTCAGTATCATGCCTCCATCAAAAGGGGGGGTAATGCAATTACTAGGCCTGTTTCCATAGCAACTTGTTGGCTCTGTTTCACCTCATCAGACTGAAAGATCACTGCATCGACTTGGCTGCAGGCGCACAGAGTCATATCACCTTAAATGGGAGCAAATTCCTTAAAATATGAGTAATTTCCAGGAAAAGCAACTAAAGCAAGAGTCGGTCTGATAAATATTGCTCAACTGTTCCAGAAAGATGCCAGAATAAGAAGAGAGAGCCCAGTTAAAGATATGATAAAATGTTTTAGGTGTAAATCACCACCAACCAAATTAAATTCAATTTCATAGCACATCTGGTGTGTTTCCAGTTTCCAGCGGCTTTTTCTATGAGTCAGTGTTTGACCAGCTGTGAGCGGAGGACCACAGTTCAAACACAAGGTGAAGACAGACGTCCTCTTCCCCTCTCTCTCTCTCTCTCTCTGCTTCCTCTCTGCAGCCGAGGGTCTGCAGCCCTGATAACTGCCCCAAACAAAGCTTTTGCAGAAGGAGAAGAGTCTATTAACCCACAGCTCAGCCCGAGATAAACAGACACGTGTCTCTATTAACAGCTCACTCATTAACAACATAAAGAGTGTACGACTGCAAATTGAAAAGAGAGTCGAGATTTCATTATGTTCACTCAACGCAGACTTGGATTCGACATGAATGCCGCAGAATAAATCATATTAATATTTCATGTCCTATGATGGTGCAGTGATATCAGCAGCGCTGGTTCACGGTTTGTTGTTTGTTATTTAATTTACCTGTTAAAATGACACATTTTTATTACGTTAAAATATCAATAGACCTTAAAAATAACTTGCACATTCAACTATCTTAGGCGAGGTGAATGAGAAAGAAGTTGTAAACGTACATGTATGCTTCTTTATTTGGTCTATTTTGAGTGATTTTAGAAAGTCTCATTGAATAGACATCTACAGGTGCAGGTAACCAGAGGTGTGTAATATATATTTTACATGTGCAAGATCTTTTTCTTTCGATCTATATAACATTTATGAATTAAGTTTGAATTACTGAATGCCTTAATGAATGTTGATTGATTGAAAACTACAACTTGAAACTACTATAATTAGCTCATTAAAGCTTTTGAGGATCACTATAATAAAAACCTGAAATGATCTCTACGTACAAACAGTATTCACATCCGTGTCTAGTTACATCCGTAACAGTGTCATAGCTACATATTGTTAATGAATAATGTATCTTAATGAATAAATAGCTTGATAAGCTAAGTTAAAATGGGCATGTGGACTGTGGACTTTTATATATATGTTTCTGTTTCTCTTCAGGACAGGAATTCCTCCGTATCATGTTAAAAAGCGGCTCAGCTCTTATCACAAGAGCACCAGACTTTTCCTTTTGCATTTCATCATGTGTTCAGACCAGCAGAGCTCAATAGATAAGGTCAGTCAATACACGCGCCATTTACTGTACTCACTGTTTCTTTGAGACCGCCTCTACTTTCATGTGTGTGTATTTGCTTAACCTGCAGATTTCTGCTGGAATTTAACTCATTTGTCTTCTAATCTAAAGGACATGACACGATTTCCTGGACATCTTCAGATTTCTGTCCTTCAGATACTGAAGTTGTGAAAATGAGATTAAATTTACCGCTGCATATTAGAGTTTCAAAAGTCAATAAAACCGGTTTAAATGAGGATTTTAAGTCCTTGACAGAGTGATTGATTGTTGAACAGGTACACAACATCAAATGAGCACCATTACAGTGCATTACACTAAACTAGGGGTAAATTAAAAAGTTTTTGATTTCATGCATTGTTAATAGGAACTTGTAAGTGAAGCTGCCATTAAGGCAAAGCAATTAGTCCTTGACCGCAGGAAGTGGCCTGTTCCTTCTTTTTCACACACTCAATTTAAGTGTCATTTAGATGAATGACAGTTTGAATATTAAGAACAACACAACCTGATAATATTTAAACCTCACTGTTGTCCTATTTGTCTGTGACAAAGACTGAACTGTCCTGTTGTCTGTAGCTTGAATGTATAAATTCTGTGCAGCTTCTTCACTTTCCTCTGACTGGCAGCTGCTGTGTGTGATGTAAGAAACCCACCACAACCTGATGATGCTCGAGATTTCTGCCTCTTGGATGTTTGTTTGTTTTCTTTGTCACTTCTTGTTCCTGATGGGAATTGTCGCATCTCAGTCCAGATCTGCTCTTTTTGAAACCGGCCTCATGATAATAACCTCTGCTTTGATATGGAGCTACATATCAGATTAACTTTAATTTAAAAGACCACCGCCCCTCTGCTCTGATACGAGGCGCCCTGTGGACGGGGGAACTGTAAAGAAGTGTGTCCTTGGAGATTCACCGTGCATGGACACAGCAAATACCACTTTAATTCTATCATGCTAATAATGTCAGAGAGAATAACAACGGTCCAGACTGTCCAGACCACAGGACGGAGCCTTGTGAACAAACGGTCTCATAGTTTGTTGTTTAGTGAAGAGCCAGGGACTGTCTCAGATAAGGGAATTAAACACTGAGCTAGATAAAAAAAAAATTGTTTTGTCGCTGTCTGGGTGACTGTGACTTGAATTGACCCAGATCTTTTTTTTTTTTTAAAAAAAGCACCTCAGTTTGTCCAGTGTGACCTCGCTGACCCCACAAGTCTTAAGGGACACCTCCAACGGTCACACACACGTCATGGGATCGGTGCTAACTTATAAACGCTCCTGTTGTGCAGGAAAATCCTTTTTTTTTTTTTTTCTAATGCTGGGTTTATCCTGCTCTGAGTCCTGAGCTGGGAGTGGGAGATGACCCTAATTTACCCAAAATCCTTCACCCACTTCATGACGTCACTGTGCACAGTCTCAGTGGTAAAAACAGCTGCCAAACTGGCACAAAGTTAACTACACATAACTAACTTTAGGAAAAGCACATTTAATTTGGCTTTGGACTAAACTGAGTAACTGAATCAAACTGACAAACACTAACACTGGGTGTAAAAAAAGAAAAAAAATGTAGACATGTAGAAATAAGGATTTAGTTTCTTTGCTGGATTGGGAGGTTTACTTTAATGTATTTATTTGTTTTCTAGAGGCTTTAATATTTAACATGAGGATGTTTTCTTCAAAAAGTTGAATATAAGCGGATGAAATCATCAGTCCAGTGGTGGGAAATGAGGATTACTCACACGCCAAGTCATATTTTCCTACATGCAGTAGGCAACAACCGCTCCTCCTATACCAAAGCCTCCTATGTAGCTACACTACCACCGCGACCACCACATGCTGGCAAAAGCTAATTAAAACGTGTTTGTTTTTTTTAATTACCTGCTGTGTGTGGGTCCGTGGCGCTCTGCAGCTCGATCAAAGTTTCATCCTTCGCCTTTCCTGTTATTCGCCTCATAGCGGACCGCGGTGTGGTTATTATAGCGGCTTCACCTTCTCACAGGAGCAGCGGGGAGGAGGAGGAGGAGGAGGAGGAGGAGGGAGATGTGATCCCGTCGGGGTCGATGAACCAACACCGTGAACTCATCAGCTGCTGATCACACTGAGAAAAAAAAAATCAACGAGTTCGATCCCGATCAATAATAGATGGTAGATGGATCATATTTACATTATAACCGATCTCCTGGTTAAACTGTGCCCTGCTGGGCTCCCTGGCTCCACCAGAGAAGGGCAGCCACACATAAAGGGGAGTGGCATGGGTTTCTTCTTTTTTTAGTCGGCAAAATATGTGTGAGTGTGTGTTTGTGTGAGGGAGGAGGGGAGGGGAGGGGAGGGGGGTTTCTCACCTATGTAACAGTCAGAGTACTGAGGTATAAGCCGTTAAGTAACCACTAAACTCTGTTGACGTGATGTCAGCTGGAGAGAAAAGCAGGTCACCTGTGATGAGAAAAACCTCAGTGTGACTGGGGTCTGAAACAGAGTGACGCCCCCTGGTGGCCGTTTACAGGACTGCTGCTGCACACATGTAGTAGTGAGGAGGACAGACAGAGGAGTTCATGTTTGATCACTTACTGTGGCAAGGAAGTGAAATATACTTTAAAGGGATAGTTCAACATTTTGGCAAATTGGCCCATTGCCATGATCCGTCGGTGCAAGCTATTTTTACAACGGTGGAGCAGAGCCGCGAGCTGCTCAGAGCTACGCTACGGAGGGTAATGGGATTTCTTGGTTTCCCTCATCAAACTCATCAAATACACAATCCAACAACTCCAAAACGCTCTCGTGGACAAGTTGTGACCTGCACATTCCCCACGCTATGAGATAATAACAGAACGTTACCAGACAGAGTTGTTTTAGAGGCAAATTAATGCAAAACCGAAACTGATGCACGTTCCTTTCAGGGGCAGTTTTTCAGCAAGCAGATAGAGATAGAGATAGAGATAGAGAAAACTTTATTGATCCCAATGGGCAATTCAGTTTGCAGTTGCACCTAGCCATGGTGAATAAATAAATAAATAAATAAATAAATAAACAAAGGACAATACAATACCACAACCAGCATGACGTGAAAAGAGTCTCAGCAGTCTCTGCATTTGCCTTGAAAACAAATCTGTCTCATAACTTTCCATTATTATCTCGTAGCGTAGTGAATGTGCACGTCACAACTTGTACACCAGAGTGTTGTTGGATTGTGTATTTGATGAGTTTGATGAGGGAAACCAAGAAATCCCATTAGCCTCCGTAGCGTAGCTCTGAGCAGCTCGCCGACAATTAAAGGTAACGAACCTACTCCTAACACTATAGGGATTATGGCAATTGGCCAATTTGCCAAAAAGTTAAACTATCCCTTTAATTATTTATATGTTTATATAAAGCTTTATAAATCAGTTATAAATCAATAATGAAAAACTGTGGAGTCTGTTTGTTCTCCTCCAGCTGTCACTTGACCTCACTTCAGTCTTTATTGTCCTGCAGTAAAATGAGCCAAACAAACAAAAGAGAAAAACAAAATGGGACCATTAAAATTTGGGGTAGAGTGTAAATTAAGTTGTCACACATGCATTAGTCCATCGACCCTTAAATGAACCATTTGAACAACCTGAAAAGACCAGCAAGCCACTCATTAACTATTTACTGCAGGCTTGATTGACTATTGTAAAAACACACTTACCGTATTAGTACAAATGACATAGGTACCGTATATATGTTTGTTGGAGGCTTGTTCAGATTAATTCATAAGAATAATAACTGCAGAATGAATGACTGAATGACTATCATCCCTTATTAATTACTTTTCTCTATGATCTGAGAACCCCATGAGTGTTTTTTAATGACTTAAAAAAAAAAACGTAAAAACTTAATGAGCTCCTTTTACACAATTTGGTGTAAGAAAGCACTTATTACTGGCTCATAACTGATCATTAATGGCCCAGAGTGATTGATTCATTAGTCATTATTACAGACGTCAGTTCAGGCCTGTGTTAATGATGCAGGGTACATACGCACGGGGCCTTAAGAGTATTCGACCGACCAGTTCGACCACAACACAGACCGGAGCCTCAAAGTGACCAGATGACTGAGTTGTGATCCCATATTGTAGCTATATTATTGTTCATTGTATTGTGTCTACATCAACATCACTGCATCTCTAAAAACACTTACAAAACAACAAAACAACATCACACAGGATCCTTTTTAAAGAAATGACCATTATCATCATCATCATCATCATCATCGACATAATCTCTACTCAGAGCAGCTTTGGGATCGAGACAACTCATAAACCACACTGTACCAATTAGCAGAGGCAGGGGTTAATGGGGTGGCTGGCCTTTTCTGGTTTCAAATACCTCACTCAGCAGATTAAACCAGTGCCGACGGTGGCCTTAATTGGTGTACGCTGTCCCCAACCAAAGTAGCACCTGCTGTCTTCAGCTGATATTGAAGCGCTCCATGATTTAATGGGGGCTCTGGCCACAAATCCCAAACTCCCCGAATAATAAGCCATAATAAAAATAAAATAAAATAAAAGATAAAAACACTCTGTTGTTGTCTGGCCTCAGTGTCAGGGGTGTACTCACCTTCTTTACTTACTGTAAGTAAATATATAAACACATTACAAGTCGTACTTAGGTGGAAGGAATGATTAAAGTGAACATACAGTTGTCTTTAAGCAGAAATAATGCTCCTGTGAGTGGTAAACTATTATATAGGCCATTATTAGATCGTTAAATGTTAAATCTAAAGGACCAGTGCTGGTTGAGGTGATGCCAGTTTTAAATTAACTTTAAAGGGATACGCCAACATTTTTTTTCGTGTCTCACTCCCGAGTCCATGACAAGCAGATAGACACCATCCTTTCGACTGTGCGTGCAGTAACAAGGGAGATAGAGCCGTATCGCCCGTAATTAGCTTAGCTCAAACGCTGGAAGTGTATGGGTAGTGTTAGCCTGCCTCCTACCCGAGCTGAAATCAGCAGTCAGCATTTTAGCTCTGAACTCTGTAAATATATCACTTTATTAACATTTCAAACATTTTTAGGCGAGGAAGTAGCTGTTTAGATCAGCAGTGTGTCGTTAATTTGTCTAAATACCAGCTGTTTACAATTTTGTTCGGACGAATTCGGCGCTACTCAAGCTAGCCGTTGTGACCAACGCACTTCTGGTTACTTTCAAAATAAAACACCCGTTGCCCTTTACATACAGAAAACCATGACGACAGAATTTGTGCTTTTACTTTAAAATAGGAAGCTATCCTACCCTCAATGTAAACCGCTTTGCTTGAACCCTCCGTTTTGACCAATCTTATCCCGTTACCGGCATTTGACCACTCAAGATGCCTTACCGGAGAGTTTTGTCAGCTCTGAGACGAAGATCGGCCCGCTGGTTTCCGTTCAGAGTTGCTGAAGAGTTTCTCTGATGACTTTAGGTGGAGGCAGGCTAACACTACCTATACACTTCCAGCGTTTGAGCTAAGCTAATTACGGGTGATACGGGCTCTCCCTCGTTACTGCACGCACAGTCGAAAGGATGGTGTCTATCTGCTTGTCATGGACTCGGGAGTGAGGCAAGACACGAAAAAAAAATGTTGGCGTATCCCTTTAACTTTATATCCACTGTGGAGGCTCAGTAGACAAACAGCCCCCACATCAGAAACCAGGATTACAGCCTCATGATTGTTTGGCTGCCAAGTTTCAACATTTATGGTCACGTCGATCATCACTGGATGTATCATAAGATAATCAGTACATGAATGAATTAGTGAGTTGTGACCAAAACACGTTTGTAAAATCACAGTGACCGCTGATCTTTAAAATCATAGTAGCACATTCATGCGTCCAAAAACACCTGAACTTCAACTTCAAACAACTTCATTAATCCCCAAAGCTGCCAGTCACAGGCACAGAGAAAAACAAAACAAAACAAAAAACAAACAGGATAATCACAATCAATCAATTCACAAAAAACTTTGCAAATAGTGGATACATGCACATACAACGTCTCCTGTCCTGACTGTCACTGGTACAAAAGAATATAGGCAAAAATTAAAGGGATAGTTCAACATTTTGGCAAATTGGCCCATTGCTATAATCCCTATAGTCATAGCAGTAGGTTTGTTACCTTTAATTGTCGGTGCAAGCTATTTTTAGAACGGCGGAGCAGAGCCGCGAGCTGCTCAGAGCTACGCTTACGGAGGCTCATGGGATTTCTCATCTCATCAAATCCATCAAATACACAATCCAACAACTCCAAAACACTCTGGTGGACAAGTTGTGACGTGCACATTCACCACACAATGAGATAATAACAGAACGTAACGAGACGGAGTTGTTTTAGAGGCAAATTCATGCAAAACCGCAGATTTTCAGCAAGCAGTCTCTGGATTTGCCTCCTAAAAGTATAGGGATTATGGCAATGGGCCAATTTGCCAATATGTTGAACTATTCCTTTAACAATACAAAATTTTAGAATTTGCACCTCGGACTTTCCTTTTCTTGTTCGTTTGTTTTTGATTATTCAATTAAAATCATTGTGAAAAACTAGATGGTTCAACTCTTCGGTGAAGGTACTAACGGCCCAGAGACATATTGAACATGACAAAGGCCCCCATGAGAGCTGCTTTGTTTGTGTGTGTGTGTGTGTGTGTTGAGTATTTGAGTAGACATCTTCCTGCCCACATAAACCAAACAAAGTCAACTAACTGTATTAACTCTTAGAAAAATGTGATTAACCAGAGCTGTAACTGTAGAACAGCACCACGATCAATAGAGTGAAATAAAGTGGCTGCACAGGTAACTCGTTTAAAATCTATATGAATAGAAGCAGCAGGTGTGTTTTATTTGTGTGTGTGTGTTGTTAGGAAGAGGGGGGCAAATGTAAAGAAAGAGCCCCTCCATGATAATGTGCCTTTAGTCTGATGCTAATTTACTTAACTTCATCTTAATTTCCCTGCAGGACGCTGCGTAACGAGTAGTGGATGTGTGACAGGGGAGATGTAGCACATGTTTCCTCCACTGGGGGGAGATAGAGGACAAGGAAACAAACACAGCTTTGTTGTAAAGGAGCGTTTCAATTAATGCAAAATTGAGCTTTTTTCCCACATATCTTTGTTGTTTGTTTGACATTTAACAGTCACTTCATACAGAAGGTTGGGCAGGGACCAGGGGGCCTAAAGGTTCAGGGCTCCCGGGGGCCTGAGCCCAGCTGACATGTTCAGTAATCCAGCCACGTGTTCACTTACATTGACCCCTGTAGGTTTAAATTACAGCACCACTGTACACTGCATCATCCCACACTGCTGGTTTTTATTGTTCTCATATTTCTCCCTCTCGTGTTTCCATCACACATTTTATCCACATACAGTTTGTGCCGCCTCTCACATGAACTGTTCACAGTCAGCATGTTGAGAAATGTAATTAATTGTAATTAGCGCAGAAGTAATTAGTTGGTTATTGGATTATAGCTGCAGTTCAGCAGCAGAAGAAAAATAACTGGTAACTGTTGTGATGTATTATTAATCGTTGTAGCCATTTTCAGGCAGAAATAGAGAAAGAGAAAGATAGAGGATCAATTATAAAGATCATTATTCTTTGTTTGTTTTGTTTTTCTGTGTTAAAATGAGGATCTTTGTAATGTTCACACAGAGCAAAACATTTAAAGATGTCACCACATGGTCATTTCTGATATGTTACAGCCTGAAGTAATAGATCAGTCATTCATCAAAATAACGCTCAAATCAATCATGAAAAGAGAGAAGAAAAAAAAATCATTAACAGACCAACTAATTGAATTAGTTTATTAATTCTGTAAATCTAACCTGATGAAAGACAGAAAAATCATTTATTCTTATAGATTAGTTTATTATGAGCTGCATTGCTTTGTTTATTAGTCTGGACATTGACCACTGCAGTAGCCACACAGTTGTTTTTTTAATGTTGTTGTTGAGGAGCATGAACGGACGTGATCGATCCACCGGGGGGCGCTGGAGCACGCAACAACCACCGCTGCTTTGTTGTAATTGAGTGTTGGAGGTCCTTGTTTATTTATCATATCAGGTTCACTGCCACTGAACCACCAGCTTTAAATAAAACACATCCACCACCCGGAAATTACATAATATTTATTATTCTAATGTCATTTTACTTTAATATTGTTTTAAAAATGACTTTGCCAGACTGTGATATGTTAGATAAATTGATTTATAGCTAGAGGTTGTTTTGTTGTCATCACTTGTCTCATCAAATATTTGGTGTGCAGCTGCTGAACCGATGACAGAGGGAAGATGTGCTGGAGTTTCCCCACAAACTGTTCACACTGTGTCTCAGTCTGTTCATATTGTTATAGGAACATGATCATCAAGTCCAAACATCAGGCTGCTTGTAATTATTACATAATAAACCCTGACATCTGCTTTTATTTATTTATTTTAATTATGAATATTGTTATTGGTGATGTTGTAATTACTTGTGTAGGAGTAGCTATTAGCTGTAGTAGTGTAGTAGTAGTAGTAGTAATAGTAGTAGCAGCTGTTGTGTTTGTTGCAAAAAAAAAGAAAAACATGCAGTTTTTGCAGGTTTCCCATGCGTTGGGTGCAAAAGCAGTCGGCTCTTTTGTTCCGAGAGCAGATTCAGCGTGTGTGTATATGTACGTGTGTGCGTGAGTGTGTGTATGTGTGTTAGAGAGAGAGGGAGAGGGAGAGAGAGAGAGAGGGAGAGAGGGAGGAGGGCTGTCTTTGGGAGGATACAACAGAGTGAGTGAGGAGGAGAGAGGCAGAGCTGGATGCTGACAGACTCCTGATAGATGGTTAAAATGGCGAAAGCTTGTTCGACCCCAGCGAGCCCCCAAAGTGCAGCGCTGTAGGTCGGAACATGTAGTGGCCGGAGCTGGATATAATCTCTCACTGTGTGGTGTGGTGTGTGTATACTATATATATACACACATATATGTGGGTTTTTTTTGTTTTGGGTGTTTTTTTTGCATCTCTTCACCTCACATTGTTTTCTGCAAAGTGCTGGAATATTTTCTAGAAGTGTTTAAATGGCATCCACAAGGCGCCGCCGCCTTGTTCCGTGCTTTTTGGGAATACTCCTCAATGCTTTAATCGGTAAGTATTTATTATTTATTTTTGTCACCGGTGTGTGTCTGTGTCTGTGTGGTGGTGGTGTGTGTGTGTCTCTCTCTGTGTGTGTGGATGCTTCAGGGTAGTGGACAGCCGCTGTCAGTCTGCTGCTCCCCGGAGCTCGGTGCACGCTGCAAGCCGCGATGGGCGCGTTGCTGTCCAGTTAGTTTTAACCCTGAACTTGGCCCCTCTGCGCCGGGCAGTAAATGTCAGTGAGTCGCCGGCTCGCTGCTGCTGCTGGAGCCTCGTTGTGCACTGCGGCATTTATACCTGCAGGACACCGAGGTGCATGTGGATACTGAGGGGGGGTTAAAGTTAGATTTTGTGTATGTGTGCGTTATTGTGCATAAATCTTTGTGGTACTACATCTTCAAAATCATCCAGCAGGCTCGTGGTCGTGGTGGTGGTGGTGGTGGTCCTGGTTCAGGCTGCCCCTCACTTCATATGCACAACATGTTCGAGTCCAGATGGCTCTCTGAGCTCCCACATCTCCAGGCAGCAGCAGTAGCAGCAGCGGCAGCAGCACCGGAACAATACACGGTAGCCACGTGCAGTCGGTGTGTTGAGCAGAGTTTCTGAGTTGTTTTCATCAGTGTATATGGGAAGAAAGAGGGTTTGAAGGAGGTGCAGACTGATCCACTGGAGGAGGAGGATGATCAAATGCTGCTTTGGGAAAAGTCACATTTTATTGCTCTGCACTGGTTGGAGCTCGTGGGAAAAACACCACACTTCTCTGGTTTCCCAGCTCTCATCAACACTGGGTTTTAATCAGGTGTCCTGGGGGGCCAATATTATACAGCAACTTATCTCCTGTTGTAGGCGATCAAATGCACTTAATGTGACTAATTTGATGCTGATATCTGAATTAGGACCAAACTCATGCAACTTATTGTGTTGTTTTTGTAGGTTTACAGGCTGCTGACTTGGATCCACTGTTGTTGTTATTGTTGTTTTTATCTCAGTCTATAAATCCAGTTGTGTGATTAAACTCTTCAAAGTATTTTTTTTTAAAGAGGTGTCATGCTTTCATAAATGGATGGAGTTAAATTGCATAAGACGGAGACTTTTAAAGGTGATGGAGTTCCTGTCTGGTCGGTCGGAGCAGCAGCACACTGGGTTGAAGTGACAGTGGTTATTGCTCTGAGGATGGATTAAAAGACTGTAGTTGTTGCCTGCTGGGGAGAATATTTGTACAGATTAAATGTCAAGACTGTCCCTCTCCTCCCTTTCAAATTTTCCTCTCTCGGCCCATTGTTCATTATGATAGACAGTTTCTCTCTCTCTATGTGAGGCCCCCTTAATTCAAAGGCCAGGGAAAGTATTGAGTATTTGCAAAGCGTACCACACAGGGTCCCACAAAGGCCCCCACTGGAATCATAAAGGCCAGTACACAGTGGTTCATAACATGTCCAGTCAGAGGGCTGGGAACAAAAACTTCAGAAAACACAGCTCTGTGATGGATGTAATTCCAATATACCCGTCACATTAAAGCTGCCTGAGCTCTTTCAAGTGCTCGTCTGCCTCCGAGATTAGATTCAGTTTAGATAAAGGCACTTTTTTAATGGCATTTTAAGCAGAGTTAATATGAGCGACAGAAGCGCTAAGACGAATATCTGTGTTATAGATCTCTAACGGATTGAAGAGCTGAAACTCTGAGGTAAAAAATACAACTGATCTTTCCAGAAGATGTCATCATCATCATCAGAAGAAGAAAATCTTGGGTTTATCAAAGGCTTTTCGAATGGATTCACCAGGTTTCACTTGTGCCCCTCCAGCTTCATTAAAAAGGAATATAGGAGTTAAGTTGCAGCATAAGAATAAACACCGGGGCTTAACTGCATTTCTGTTTGTGTTCCTGCTTATTAACGCTGCTGTAAACTCATTTATTTTTAATCTAAAGCCACCAGGATGTATGTGGATTTATCATGAGCAGGATTAGGATTAGGACTGCTATAGAAAGATACCATGGGTGAATTATATTATGAGGGACAACTGTGCTGCAGAGGTGAAGTGTGCAACAGCTGGTTCCCTACATCTACTATCATGACAACATATGGACGTTTCTCAGCATTTCACTGCTGCGTTTTACTACAGGAGCCTCCACTACTTTCATGCCAAACATTATACCACGCTGCTGTTATTGAAACAGGTGAATAGCAGCAAACTGGAGTATATGAGGTATCAATGCTGCTGCTTCTGAAGATTCAGAGAGCCATAATGCTGCAGATGGATGGAGTCCTTCATCTGTGCACTCCATCTATATGTAGAGTAACTCTTTTAAAGCGCAGTACTCGACACGTATAGAGACACGTATAGTGGGTCTGTGCCTGTTTAACAGCCCGCCACTCATGCAGACAGGTGGCAGCGTGCATCAGTTTCTTCAGATATGGAAATTCTGCTTCAGCCGTCCATCTATATAGCTACATTGGCCAGGATGAACCTAGTCTTTGTGCAGTGTGCAAAACAAATCAAACACAACCAACTGATATGATGTTCGTTTGTGTGCTGTTGATTCATTTATCGTTAAAGGTCAACATTTTGGCAAATTGGCCCATTGTCATAATCCCTATAGTCATAGCAGTAGGTTCGTTACCTTTAATTGTCTGTGCAGGCTATTTTTAGAACGGCGGAGCAGAGCCGTGAGCTGCTCAGAGCTACGCTACGGAGGCTCATGGGATTTCTTGGTTTCCCTCATCATCATATCTCACGCTATGAGATAATAACAGAATGTTACAAGACAGAGTTGTTTTAGAGGTAAATGCAGAGACTGCTTGCTGAAAAACTGCCCCTGACAGGAACGCGCATCAACGGTTTTGCATGAATTTGTCGAAAACAACTCTGTCTCGTAACGTTGTGTTATTATCTCATAGCGTAGTGAATGTGCAGGTCACAACTTGTCCACGAGAGCATTTTGGAGTTGTTGGATTGTGTATTTGATGAGTTTGATGAAGGAAACCAAGAAACCCCATTAGCCTCCGTAGCGTAGCTCTGAGCGGCTCTGCTCCGCCGTTCTAAAAATAGCTTGCATCGACAATTAAAGGTAACAAACCTACTGCTAGAACCATAGGGATTATGGCAATGGGCCAATTTGCCAAAATGTTGAACTATCCCTTTAAAGTCAAAGGCAAAATACACCAAACATTTACTGTTTCCAAGAATTCACTTACAGAAAATTGAATATTTAGTCAGACAATACGAGATATTTGACAGCAACACCTTTAGCGTCCTTAAGTGGATATTTTTCCACAGTTTTCTCAGGTTTTTACAGAGCAAACAGCTCGATGGAGAAAATAGTCGGCAATGAAAAAAAAAAATAATCGTTTTGCTGCAGCCCTGGGCAGCACTAAATCTGAACAGTATAATACAGCATTATTTTCATAGGGGCTATAATTTGGTATGATGTGCAGCAGTCAGTCAGTAAACCATTATATCCTCACTCTGCTGCCTGCAAGAAGCCTGTGGTGTGTATGTGTGTGTGTCCTAAGCTCACTTAGTCCTGTCAGTGTAGCCTGTGTCTGCTAACTACATCTGTCTGTCAATAGCTGGTGTGTGTGATCCTCTCTTTACTGTTGCAGCAGTAAACCTTTGTGCCAGCCAGCCAGCCTGCCACACTTAACAGTGAATAGTAAAGCCAGAGCCTGAGCCACATTTAGCCAACACTTGTCTCTGGTCTCAACCCTGTAATCCTACATGGCCAGTGTCTCTTCTCCTTTTGCACAGAGAGAGCATTAGGGACGTGTGTGTGTCTGTCTGTCTCCTTATCTGACCGTGAAAATCCACCACAGCCTGTATAGATTCATGTCTGTGAACACGTGTGTGTGTGGACGGGCAGTTTCTCCAGCTGTGCAGCGCTCTCTCTCTCCCTCTCTTCCTCTGCTCTGAGGTGCTCAGCCTTCACAAGATAACCTTAAACCAACCTAAGTGCAAAAAATCCTGTGTCCTTTGTCCTCTGTATATCTCGTTTTTGCCTCACTGGATCTGTCTTAAGCTTCGCCGTTGTGTACAATATGATTTCCTCTGACCTTTCTCACACCCTTGTTTGTAACCTCCGAACCACCCGGAGCTCTGAATTGCATTAGCAAGCCACTTTGGCAGCATTTTATTTATTTATCAATGTATTTTTATGCATTAGCCAAAAGCCACAGCCCAAGAAGTTTCGCACTGTTCCAGCTAATTGAAGAAACTGATTAATTGAAGTCAAAAGGAAGTATATACAACATCAATAAAGCTGTTTAATCAAGTCCAAATCAATGACATTGTAACGCAGTCAGCGCTGAACCATCATTATCCGGCTTGCTGCAAGGCTTGATAACACTGACTAATGAGATTTGACAGCTGAAAATAAAAAAAGCCTCCAATATGGTTCAGTCAATCTCCACAAAGGAAGCTTGAATGTTAAAACACTTTCATGTCGCTTTATACTACATCCTCGCTTTTTTTGTCCAGAAGCATTTTCTATGCAGCTAGAAATTGCATTGCTTCACTTTGAGCATTATCCGATGTGTTGATCAAACATGAAGTGTGACTGAGTGGATGTGAGGCTGCAGGCGCTTTGCATGCTTTTTTTTCTTTCTGTCTTCTTTCTTCTGTTGTGTGAAAACGTGATCTTTGTCGGACCAAAAGGAAACAGCGAGGGCTCGGTGGGCAGCAGCAGCAGCATCATGTCGGAGCAGCAGCAGCAGCAGCAGCAGCTCGGTGCAGAGGGATCACCGCCTGCCTGCCTGCCTCCCTGCTGCCAGCTAAGGGTTAAATATTTCTCCACCGCCACCCCCTTGTTTTTCACAAGTGGTAGCACTGATGTCTCTCTGGTCCCATGGCCATTTTACTTACCATGCTGTATGCTGTGTGAAAAAAAGGAGGTGTGTGTGTGTGTTGGGATGGTAGGGGTAGGGGTGTGGGGTGTGGGGTGGGGGGGCACATAAAGAGACGACACAGAGGAAGAGGAAACGTTCTTCATATTCGTCTCCACATGAACGAGTGTGTCAGTGAATTCCTCGTTTGCACCTAAGGGGAAGTATCGCTCGGCTGGAATTTGGGGGATGAAGCCGGAGGTTCTCTGTTTTGACCCTTGCGCTTTGCCCCCTCCCCTGTTCCCCTCCCTCTCCCCTCTCTATTGCCCTTCCCCTCCCCTCCCCTCCCCTCTCTATTGCCCTTCCCCTCCCCTCCCCTCCCCTCCCCTCCACCTCTCCCACCAGATTCCAGGGCCTGGGGCAGAGACTGGTAGTTTTTTAAGTCCATCACTGAGCGACTGAAACATGATACCAAGCCGAAGTCCACTAGAGCTCCTTTTTTTCTCTCTTTTCTTTATAGTAGCACCACCACTGCAGGTCAGGCTGTTTACATCCTCTATTTATCATCCACGCCGCCCCTCTTCCCCTCTTGCACTCTTCCTCTTTTCCTCTTTACCCTCTGAAAGCACAAATAGAGAAAAATCAGATCTGCTCACTCCCATCTTCAGGTGCAAAGCAACAAACCGGTGCATCTCTCCATCTGTAGTGATGATGGTGGTGGGTGAAGAAGAGCGAAAGATCACAACGAACGCAGAGGCAAAGTTGCTGCCACTATAGTTCAAACATACACACACACACAAGGCTATACGTGTGTGTATGTGTGTTTGCAGTACAAGAAGAACACATGCACACACCCCGGATGCATTCAATCTATAGCCTATAAATTCCCTTGTGACTGTAGCCTGGAGGTGGCTAAGTCAAGGCTTTTTATTCATGAGGTGTAAAGGCCTGGTGAGCAGCAGCTTTCAGTGACATGACATTGGAAGCGTTATTCCTATTTGTTTAGGTGTCAGGACTGATATGAGAAGTGTTACTGTTATACGTTTCCCTCACAGCCTTGGATTGTAATTAGTAGGCATAGAAACGGAAACAAACAGAGCTTCAGTAACCAGTCCGACAATATCAGTGTGAATGAAATGTATTGAATGAAATGTTGGGAATGAATTGGACTGCAGGTTATAGTTGTTGTGAGATCACGGCTGTTTTAACCTTTGCACTGAGCAACAGATTGATATTGGAAAACATTTTACTCGTTACTGTTCTATAACACAAACATACAATATGGTTTCTGCATATGTTGCTGCTCTCAACCTCGGAGCCTTGAACAAAACTCTGAATAGTCAAAACTTCAACCTAGACCTAAAGGTGATCTGAAAGGGTTCCCACACCTAGGAAAGTGAAACACAGAAATGAGAATTAACATGAAAAATGACACACATGTTGAAATGAAGGAGAAAACAACAGGAGTTCTTAACCTTGTGCTTGATTATTCCTCTGTGAACCCTCAGGGCTTTCTTCACTGAAGGCCAAACATTTTAAATTATTTAGTCGATCTCTTTCATTTCATAATTATTCTCCTCTTATTCTATTTGCATAATTATTCTCTTCTAATTCTATTTTTAGTCTTATTTTCTATCAGGTTTGTTTTTTAGAAATGAACAAGCAACATGAAAACAGAGTTGTCCGATATGATTTTTCAAAATAAAGGTTCGCTCAGTGGTCAGGACTTAATGCAACTGAATCCTCCATTGTTTCACATGTTTGTTCAGAAAATAGCAGGTGAATTAGCATTTTGATTTATAGTGGGTGAGATAAAAAATTATCATCGCCCCAGGGCCACAGATCTGACACAGGGTTTCCCACGGTCTGTCCAGGGGTTTAAGCTAGAGGGGCTTCAGTCAGTCACAGTCTGCTCTGGACTTCACACGACAATTATCCACTGTTTTAATCTGAATTAATAATGCTTTTGTACTATATTAACAAGTGGTTATAGCTGCACTGTTGTCATGAGCTTAAAACTGGTCGCTGCCGGTGAGATAGAGATGAAGAAGCCGTGAGCTTCTAGCCGCCGTGCAGACCGGTGAAATGGTTTCATTGTGTGAGGTTGGCTCTCGTGTCACTGATCCTCGGTGTGAGACGACTGAGGCGGTTAGCTGTGATGTTTCTGTGCAGGTCACAGGTGTGTGGTGTGTTTACGGTGCTGCTGAGCGCTGAAAGATGTTGCTGAAAAAGTGGTGAAAAGCAGCACATTCACCCAGATGTCATGCTATCTGATAACCAACCCGAAGGCCGCCTTCCTTGCTCCTGTTCTCACAGTTCACCACAAGTAAAGACACTGGTTTAATAAAAAAAAGAAAACAGTTTGAACAAAACGATGTGTCGGATGGTGAGAAATGAGATGAATTCAGCAACAAGAGTGGATAAATGTGTAAATGTATATAAACTGCTGCTTTGTTGCACAAGGTCGAGAGGGACTGTATACTCTTCTTATATAATAAACCATTATGTCTGTGTGTGTGTCTCTACAGGTGTAATGTGTGAAGCAGAGCTCTCCTTCACCCTGGAGCCCAGCGACATCATCGCGGTGCAGGAGCAGCCCCTCATGCTTCACTGCCAGGTGAACGGCATCCCCCCAATTACGACCCAGTGGAGGCACAACGGCCTGGTGTTGGCTCAGGACCGGCACCACAACACCTTCGTCAACGGCTCGCTGCTCGTCAGCCACTTCCAGAAGACCAAGTCCGACGGCTCGTCCGACGAGGGCGACTACGAGTGCGTGGCCCAGAATTCATTTGGGCTGGTGGTCAGCCGCAAGGCCCGGATTCAGGCAGCCAGTAAGTCCCTTAAACATTTACTTTTTTTTCTTAAAGGAATAGTTCACCAAAAAAAGAAATGTAGGACCCCAGACAAATTATTACGCTGGCGGCACCTGAAGATAACATCTAAGAAGAACAACGATTAAAATCAGCACCATAGCCAATCATCTCAGTCGGTGATTAACAAGTATAATTAAAGGAAAAGTTCACTAAAAAATGGAATTCAGTCATTATTGACTCACCCTCATGCTGATGAATACTCCGGAGTAGTTTTTTATTCCTCAAAGTGCATCTGGAGACCCAGGAGGCCGGTTCGTAGTCCAATGAAAACTTTATAAGAGTCAAAAGCGCCCGACACAAAAAGGTTCATAAAACAACACAAAAACTTTGTAATATTCCTCCATACTGCTCGTCAAATTCAATACAGGACTGTTTAGGCTGTAAAAATGTCCTAAATGACGTTGTTTCGAGTAAACTCTGGACTATCCCTTCAGGACACTTGGATTGCAGCAGACGAGCAGTGTGGAGGAAGATTACAAGGTTTTTGTGTAGTTTTATGGACGTTTTTGTGTCGGGCGCTATTGACTCTCATATAAGGATTTCGTTGGACTATGACGAGCCCTCCCGGGTCTCCAGATGCACTTTGAGGAATAACAAACTACTTTGGAGTATTCATCAGCATGAGGGTTCATTTTTTGGTGAACTATTCCTTTAATTATACTTGTTAATCAACGACTGAGATGACTGGCCACGTGCTGATTTTAATTGTTGTTCTTCTTAGATGTTATCTTCAGGTGCCGCCAGCGTAATAATTTGTCTGGGTCCTGATTGTGTTGTGTAGATATTGAACAAAGCATTTATGACACGAGCCCAAACTACAACCACAGCCACTTACTTAGGTTTGATTAAGTTGTGCTCTGTGTTCTCTTTGAATGTAAACACTGTAATTGAAATATCGCCTTAAGTAATCACATTTCAGGCCAGTCCCAGTCATCGTGCTGCCGCTGCTGTTGCTGCTGCCGCTGCCGCCGTGCATGTAAATGCACTTAATATCCCTGGCTGTGTGGATTGATTTGAATATTTTAATATCATTCTTTGAGTGTAATGAACTTTCTGATGCTCATCTACAGCGCTGCTTAGAGATTCAAGCCTTTGAGTTTAGCATTAACAAGTGTTCATGCTGGGAGTCTCCGAGCTGCTTTGTAAGTGTGCAATAAGCTTGAAGCTACCCAGCAGCCCACTCCCTGTAAGAGTCATCAAGATACATTTTCTCTGGCTCAAGCACTAAATCTCCTATTTGAAGTCCTTTTTAGATCAACATTAAGTTCCCAGCATTGTTGCCATGGTTCATTTACAACATTTCATCATATCACAGAGCGACAGTCTGACTCTGCGTCCTCCTCTTCTTCTCTTTTCTCACATAACTTACTTTAAATCAAAGGCCGTGGAGGATGTTCTCATTCTCCTGCGAAACACGCTGAGACGTTTCAGCAGCGACTTCACTGATACTGTACTGTTCCTCGCCGTGCTGAGTTAAGACTTCTTGAACGCTCTGTTATGTATATTCTGTAACACAGAGATGGACAAAGGCTCGCAGAAGCCTGTTGATTCCCAGCCTGTGTGTAGACAGCCCACTGCTGTGCTGTTGTGGCCAATACAGCTTTTCCACTCAGTGGGGTGGGGAGGTTAGCATGGACGTCTCACCGGCCAAAAGGGAAAAGTCACTTCGTCTCAGTAGCTGGCGCTGTCAAACACATGCAACCTTTTTTTTTTAAGGGCTCGCTGAAGGGGCTTTTCTTTTCAAAGGTCAGATTTCACATGCAGTTTTTTGCACGACTTGTTTTTCCAAATTCTGCATCAGTATGGTCCCCCCTTCTTCACTTTGAATTTCACAAGTGGTAACAGAGCATCGGGAAAATGAAAATCCACATGAACCGGGAGCTAAATGGTGCAATTTTCCTGATCTACAGTAAATTAGATAAAGCTTTATGGTTTAATACCGTTGAGCTGAGGGTTTTTCTTTACATCTGTGATGAAAACTTCTTAATCAGAGTGAGAATCGGTGATTGAAATGAAACTGTAGCAATTGAATTGAAAGTGTATCATTGTATTATATAATACACATCCAATGTAAATGTTCTAACTCAAGGGTTTAACATTATATGAGCATGAAAAACAAATTATTATGCAAGTGTACAGCAATCTCATCTGTGCAAACCTGAATGTGGACTTCTCCATCTCTGTGAATGAACCTGACCTTGGGCTGCGACTGGTTCCTCAGGTTCAAAATCATTCACTCTGTTTAGTCTGGGCGTCTTCGCTCTCCTGCAGATCCTTTTCCAGCGCTTCCTATTGACTTGTATTGATTAGGAGGGGGACCAAAGGATTACCCAAAGTCACATCCTGACCCCTGACCTCTGACCTTTCTGCGGCGCGTTAAGCAGTCTTTTTGGCGAGGCGTTGAATGAGTGAAAGCGCTGCAATAACTCCTTAATGGAGTCGGCAAGAAGGCGAGACGTCACCACTCTGAAAATAATCCTCCAGAGTCTCTTCAAAGGGACTGAGATGATGAAAACATCTCTCTGTGTGATATCACCACTAATGCCTTCTGTATTCTGGAGGATTTTCCCAAAGAGAAAAAAAAAACAGCAGCGTTGGTATTTCACTGTGGGGTTTTTTTTTTTGGCCCACGTTTTCAGTTTTCATTGATTTTTCATTGATTTTTCAGCGTTTTGAGAAGAAGAAACGCCTCAAAGCTTTTAGAAGTCAAATTAATGGCGCTCTCGTTGCGCCATTAGTCGTGGTGGTTGACTTGTTGACATCTTGTACGTTCCCTGTTCACAACAAGCAGCTATAATGGCTTTCTTCTTACCTGCGTTGTTGCTGTTCGGCCGCCTTGAGAGGGGCTTAATAGATGATGTTAACCGCTGTATACCCCAGAGGGATTTTCACGATTACCGCTGCATTTCATCGTCCGCTGACCCTCCAGACTTCAACACGGGACATAAATTATTTAGTTTTCATTTTGTTTTTTTGTTTTTTTTTAAGAGAAATGGCCCCAGACTAGTAAATGAACTCCTTACAGAGGCCAGCGACTAGTGTTTGTTTCTTTTTTCTGTTCCAAGTGTTTGTTAATGTTGCTGCTCTCTTTGTGTATTTGGGGTAATTTGCTGTGTTATAGACCCTCTTACAACAGAGCTCTGACTTGTACCACTGTGATGCAATGGGTGGTGTGATTACTGAAGCCTCTTTATAGCCCTCCCAGTGGATAAAGCCTCCATCTTACCCTCCACACTACCTCCCTCCATAAATTTCACTTTTTATTTGCTTGACAACCATTTGTGTGAGCTCACTGTCGGGGGCTGGTGTCGGACGGACTCCCCGTTGCCCCTCTAAAGCGGCAGTCGGTCCAGGAAACACTTTTTTCCTCGAAAATGTTATCTCTTTGATGGTCGGTTTCTCTCTCTCTCTCTTTCCTCGGTTTTTCTAGGACCTCCTCATTAGCTTAGGTTCAGGAAGCTTTTCATCATTTGGATGAATGACAAGCCTGGTACAGTGGGCCTGGCCAGGGCTCCTGCTGCCCCTCCCCCCACGGCAAACCCCGCGTCACCAGGCAACACACCACAAAAGCCCCCCGTTACAAAATAGCTTTTAGGATCAATTGAAATGACTTGCTTTTGTCTGTTTGTCTGGATTTAATTGGAAAGAGTTGAAGCTTCTTTTTTTTTAGGGAAATAATTTATTTTTTTCTCAGTCCTATTCACATGTGGAGACTGTAATTGACCTCAGGGACTCTAAGAAAAGATTTGCAAACACAATATGAAGTGTGCTGAGAAAAGGCAAACTCAGTGCAAACATGAGCCAGGGTGAAAACACAAACACACACACACAAATGCAATAAATGGAGGCACAATAACTGATCATTGCATGTGTTATTTACTTGATAGACTGCTTCAGTGTTGATGGAGAGCCCTTGGCTGCCGGATGATAATTTCCACCTTGTTCAATTCTCAAATCGTCATGGTAAATTGTGCTGCCATTACAATGGTAGGCTTCTGAATGAGACTTTAATGAAAAAGAAGAACCCAGGGGGCCGTAAAGGATGAAATAGGAGAAGACAGAGGATGCCTGTAAAAGTGTCTCACTTTATACCCCCGTGCCTCTCATTTGCGTGAATTTAACTCCTCTTCCTTCGCGGCTGTAAATGCAAAATACGTGTGACGTCGTCGTCGACCATGGGCTGACGAGGCAGAAAAGACGTGAAAGAAGTTGCAAACGTGCTACTTTTTTTTATTTAGAGGCTGCAGCAGCATGCGTGGACGTCGCTCAGCCTCAGACACTGCTGGTTAGTGAGAGTGATTTATGGGCAGCTCATGTGTGTGTGTGTGTGTGTGTGTGTGTGTGTGTTTGGAGGGTTGACGGTGGGCTCTCCATCACCCTCCGACCTCCCTGCCCCCCCCCCCCACCCCTTTCACGGCCTCCTGCCTGGGTGAATGCTGAAGCTCCATCCCTGCATCTCCTTGTAGCTCCCTTTGTCTGCGAGCCAAACCCCGCCCTCTATCCACCACCAACACCACCACCACCACCCACTCCCACTCCCACTCCCACTCCCACCCTTGCTCCTCTGTGCTCACTTGTCACAAAGCAAGTCATCTCTCTGTCGTATAGATTAACGTGCTAAATGCCATACAAGCCTGTTCTGACATTTAAAAAAACGAGTTGTCTTATTAAATTTGTTAATGTGAAAAAAAAAAATGAAATGCATGTTGAACATCAGTGTTTAACAAACAGAGGAAGGACTCGTTGAACGCCACAGAGCAAATATCAGTTAGTCATCATCGTCGCTGTACTGCTCTCCCTGATATCTCTGCTCTTATTGACATTCATCACATCGTCGTAGTCGGTGCATACAGACCTGGGCCTTGTTTGACTTCCTCTGGGCAGGTATGTGGGCTGATGTTAAACCACAGTGTTTCCCCCACTGTGTGGTCAGCGCCCCTCCATCTGTCTGCCAGTGCGTCAGAGAGCGAGAGCGAGAGAAAGAAAGAAAGAAAGAAAGAAAGGCGGCTCTTTTTCTATTCCCTTTTTTTTCCCTCCTGGTATTGATGAGGTGGGCTGAAGGGATGAGAGCTCTGACCTCTGCTGTGTAATTACACTAGACGCTGGTTTATTACTGTACACCTGCAGACCCAGATCTCATTGCCTGATTATCCATGCTCGATTTGAGCTGATTTAGAGTCGGCGACAATGAGGAGGTTTCATTACTCGAGTCCGAACAGAACAGCGACTCTGTGCTTTTCAGAATTGGTTCAGACATAGTTCCCTTTTCTCATACTGTGCGGTTACATATGAGCAAAGGCAAGGGTAAACAACTGCCCCCCCTCCCTCCCTCCTCTATTCTCTTTCTCTCTCCTTCTCTCTCTCTCATGTCTATAACGATGCTGTTTGTCCTCTGTTGTGTTTCTGTCAGGGAGCTGAATAAACAGCACTACAGACTGTCCCCTAATGACAACTCTGGATATTTGCATTGACAAATGCTTGAGCTTGTTCAACTCTCTTGTGGATAAGGGGGCAGGGTGAATCTCTATTATTTCTGAAGATGGCACATCATTGACCTTGAAGCAGTCGAACATCACCAAGGGATCCAGTACTAGGGGTTGTTCTCTTAGTTTACTCTCGTATGTCCTCATATGGTGGTGGGAGACGCAGCGTGAAATTCGACTTCAGTGAGATTTCCAGCCAGTCTAAAGTCACTTGTTATTAATTACAATAAAATTCATTATTCCATACATTAATTACTATCCATATGTTATACCGTGTATCTAATGCTGTGTGCTTGGAAACAATGGGAGCATGGAGCCGAACTTGCTTTGTGGAGTTTTCCCCACGTGTCAAGAATGAAAGGCTAATGTAACAAAATCAAGAACACAATGGTCGCTATTGTGCGCAAATCTTGAACCACACTGACAGGACTTGAGCTATGAGCAGAGCACAGACATGCATGGAGAGCTGCAACAATGTTCCTCTTAGAGGGGAGCTGCTTCATGATGTGAGGGATGAGCTGCTGTGTGGAGCAGAACAGTTACCCTTACGCTCTAAAAATAAATGCCTGTGTAAACAACATCACTTGGGGAAATCGAGCCAGTAAACATGGGAAGGTATATACTGACGAGCAGGGTGAGAGGAATATTGAACTTTGCTTAATCCTCCAGGAGCAGTGTCTCCATGTTTGACATGGTTCTAATCCTATTTATGTCTTTCCTATAGTGATATAACAACACATGTATGTTTGTGGGACTGAAGGAAACAATAGTTAACAGATGGGTGAAAGCTTAAATGAGCTTTGTGGTGCTACAGTAGTGCTTTATATAGAAATATACATCAGTCTGTGATTGTAATAGTTGTGAAATAATTCATGGCTTTTACATCTTTTGTCAAACAAAAGCCCAAACTGGATACAAGTCAGATTACAAGCTGTTAAAATGGGGATAGGTTGTATCTAAATTTAGATTTAGTAACTTCATGTTGTAAACGCAACAAAATAAAATAGATTTCATCATCAGAAACTGTCGAGAGTTGTGTTCAATACAACATGCACTGCCCTTGAGACATTTATTTGCAGCTTGTCAGCTGGAAATTGCTAGAGAATATAGTGGTAGATTAATGGAAAGGGACCCAGAATTGAACCCTGAGGAACCCCACGGGAAACAACTAAATTAAGACTGACTTGATGTTTCCTTCTTCAAAAGTGCAATGCAGCAAAAGTTAAACTACTTTGGTTGTTCAACTCTTGTTTCTCTTCATAATTATAGTATGTACATCTCTTTTTAAAAGTGTGCAGATAGAAAATGACTCATCACTGACATGAATGACTGGAAAGACAATTTGTACCGGAGATGTGTTAACATCCTACACAGTCAAAGAAATAATGGAAAGTCATTAAAATACAAGGTTAAGTACAAAGTAACCTCATCAACATCTTGGCCTGTTTTCATTTTTAATTGGCTGATTTAGTTTTGCCCTTACTGTAATATTCAACAGATTTATTTATAACAGATATTATCATTGTGACAAGATATACCAACTTGATGCATGAGCCATTTTTGACCCTGTTATCACAAGACATCGTCTCCTTCCACTGTGCCAGCTTCTCAAGCAGCTGCTCTCCTCAGCTGTGTACACTGTAGCTGATCATCCAGATAATACCCATTCAGACAACATCTTTTTATTTCTCTGTCACACAAGGGAGTGTTAACTTTGGGGGAGCATTATACTCAGATGGCCCCGGAGTCGTATTTTTTAGTTAAAGTGAAGGTAGCTCAGGGACTGTGTGTGTGTGTGTGTCTGTGCTGGTGTGCAAAAACAAAATGGGACTCTGTTAATGAAGTCTGTGTTGGTGTGCGGATGTCTCTGGGCCACCCCAGCTACTCTCAAACAAACAAATGAAAAAGGGGCCTGAAATTCCTTCTGCCTGCTTTTAAGGCTCACGGGGGGAATTCCTAAGTAATAGAGGTGAAAGGTGAAAGCAGAGAGCAGAGGCTGGACCAAAGGTTGGACGAGGCGGACCAGTCCTCCAAATGCCAGAGTCTGGCTTTGCAATCTATACACAACAATCTGGCATTGACCTGTTTTGATCTTGACAAATCCAGCATGATCTGCTCTCCAAGGGTTTTGTCTACACCGCCGAATCTCTGACTGTGTTTTTTTCACGGCTGCATGTGTGTCTTTTCATCATATTCACCTCTGCTGGTCCCTTTGTTTGGTCCACACACGAAGTATCAAAACAAATATTTCTTTCAGATCAAGGTTTGGAAACAAGGGATCAGATTTGTATCAATAGCGGGTTCTCCTGAGGACAAACCATGACAAATATGTGGGTTTGTGTGCTTAGTGTGTGTACGTTGGTGTTCCTGCTATTCCAGGCTTCACCAGGGGCGTGGGTAGGTCTCGCTACTGCCCCGTCACCACGCTTCGCTACACTTAACAGAGCCTTTATGGTCAGATTGTGCAGTTAAAAGCCTTTACAGGGTCTGCACCATCCACCTATAAAAACACCAAAACTCCCTCTTCCTGTCTTCTCCCTTTGGGCAGACATTTTGATTCGCATGTGTGAAAATGTTCAAACACAAACAGGAGGTGGAGCCTGTGGTGGATATTTAGATGTTAGATATAAGTAGTAAGGATAATATTGAACATAAAAGTGTTATCTAAGATTATCGCCCCTCTGTTGTGAGTTCACACACACACACACACAGACGCAGACACACATAAACACACAGGGCCCCCCAGTCCGGTTTTCCACTTTGTTTAAGCAGGGATCAGGAAATCTTTCTGTGGTGGCCAATAAGCAGAGGAGTGGGAGACAAAGGCCAGTCAGTGATGGGAAGGCAGCAGCTCTCTCTCTCCTCTGGGCCTCAGCCACCTCTCTCCCCTCTCTATAACCCATGTGTGTGTGTGCGTTTGTGTGTTTGTGTTTGTGTGCGTTGGGGTACCTCTCGCGGCCGAGCAGCACCTATTGTTAGTCGGTGAAATGCAGGGCCAGTGGAGTGGCTGGGAAACAGGCAGAGGCTGTGGAGATGTGCAGCCTCTGGTGGCTCTGCTTTGTGACGGTGGCCTGAGCGTTTGTTCTCCTGACCGACTCGGCGAGCGGAGGCCCCCTTTTGTCACCGCTGACTCCGGGTGGGTGTGTTTCCCCTTCCTCCCTCCCCTTCTTCTCCCTCTGTTCCAGCTCTGACTTAGAAATACAGGGGTTAGAGGTCATGAGGGGCTGGACGATGGAGAGAGAGAGAGAGGGAGGGGGGGGCGTTTATCTGGGAAACGGTGACCTTTTTGTGTGCACTAGGGCAGAATACCCCTCCCCTTCTTTTTTTTATTCTCCTCCCATTACTTTTCCCCCTCCTCCAACGCTCAGCCTCCTGCTCATTCCCCAGTGGGGACCCATCCCCCTGTCTGATGGCCCTGGGGCAGTGGCAGTGACCTTGGCTTTGGCTGTGAAATAAGGTGGCCCAAACCTGCCGCGGCACCACGGCTCCGACCTTGCCCTTTCCCCAAACAAGCAACGCAGCAACCTCGACAAACAAGAGCCAAATAAGCGCATTTTCACTCACTCGCAAAGGACACGTATTTGTCTCTGTCACATTTTTTTTGTTTTGTTTTCCCACAAAAGGCTTAACATAGAGTGAAAAGTCGGGTCTTTACCTTTGTTACTGCTGCTTTTGGTTTTCAGACATTTATCACAATGCAGGAGTTGGATGACTGATTGATTTTGGACTTGGGCTTTATAATGATTAGATAATGCATTAAAGCCATTAATACAGTGACTGCACACAACAAAGTGGAGGTCGAGTCTTATTTTTCCCTGCAGGTGGATCCTAACTGGTGTTTGTGTGTGCAGGAAAATAATGAAGGCGGGCGAGTATACGATACCACAGGATATTGTGGGAGGAAATGATTGAACTGTTACTCTTAAAAGAGAGATTTACTGTAGAAACATGAACTTGTTCGGATATTTACTCTCTTTTCCTCCATATTTGTCATGTATAGGGACGGAGCTCCAGAAGTGTTTGAGGTTAAAAGGCTGTCAGGCTGCAGAGTGTGTGTGGAGTTGGTCACCGGGGATAAAATGAATTCCACAGGAACCAATTAGAGGAGGTTGTAGCTGGCATAGGATGAAAGATTTCTGGGGTGCCCAGTTTCCGCCTGACAACCTGTTTGCAATGTCTGTAGTTTTGCTGCCATGTATCACCATTGGGAATATGATAATGCAAACTCTGCAGTTTATGTGGCTTTTATTAACATTTATTATAGCAAATATTATCACGTTCAGTCCTGTAAATTATAAATTAACAGGTGAAGATCTGTCACTGAGAACGGTTTATCGTCAGCGTATAACTAGATGTTGTTTAGCAATTTGCAGAGAAATGAAACAGCTTCTCAGCTCCACCCCCTCTTTCTTATGCCTCGGTAAACTGATTATCTTTAGATTTTGTGCCTTTGGCTGTAAAAACAAGACATTTATAGACATGTTTTTAGACTAATGTGAACAATTATCCGATATTTCACAAGTCAAACAGGCAATGGATCCAGAAAAACCACGATGTGACATAGCTCTACCTTTAATCACTTTATTTGCAGTTCACTCTGTGAAAATATGTCACTGAGAGTGGTTTACTGTTAGCATATAACCAGTGTTTTACAGTTAGAAAAGAAACAACTAGATGTTGTTTAGCAATCTGCAGTGAAATGAAGCAGCTCTTCAGCTGCACCCCCTCTTTCTTATGCCATGGTAAACTGATTACCTTTTGGCTGTTACAACAAGACATTTATAGACATGTTTTTAGACTAATGGGAACAATTATCTGTTATTTCACAATTCAAACAGCCACTGAATCAAGAAAAAACGCTTTACTGACACTTGAGCGCTGGTTTTGAAAGCACCACGATGTGACATACGTATAGCTCTACCTTTAATCACTTTATTTGCAGTTCACTCTCAGTGAAGATCTGTCACTGAGAGCAGCTTATCGTTAGCCTATAACCAGTGTATTACAGTTAGAAAAGAAACAACTTGTTTAGCAATCTGCAGTGAAATGAAGCAGCTCTTCAGCATATGCCCTGGTAAAATGATTATCTTTAGAGTCTGTGCCCTTGACTGTCAAAACAAGACATTTGTAGACATGTTTTTGGGCTTGTTTTTCTTTCTTCCCACAATTATCCGATATTTCAAGTCAAACAAGCAATAAGTCAAAACTTCAACTTTACTGACACAGTAGAAATAGTAGCCTGAATTTCCATGAGCGCTGGTTTTGAAAGCAACACAAAATGTGACATATAGCTCTACCTTTAATCACTTTATTCGCAGCACATGTTGAGAGTTTTCTTTGACAGCAGAGTTAATTTAATCTTCATGCAGAGGTGTAGGTGACTCAGCAGCATTCATTCCCCTGCAGTTGCAGCAGAGAGCAAAAAAAAAAAAAAACGTGCTGCCGTCACTAAAGCAGGAAGGGGGCAGATGAAAGCAGGGGAGAGTTGTTGGGGAGGCAGAGGGGAGGGGGGGTGAGTGAAATAGATGGAGCATGTGCCGGTGGTCTCAAATGATCTCTGGGCCCCTCCGGCTCTGGAGGCTGGACCTTGAACCAGGAAGGAACATTCCATTCCTGTGCTGCGCCGCGACCCCCTGACCCCGGCAGCTTTGTTTCAAGGGCAGCTTTTGATAGGCAGCAGGATGCAAAGCAACAGTGGCGGGCCGGCTTAGCTTGAAGAAGCACGTCTCTCTGCCGCTACGTTACAACACGCCGGAAAACCCGGTCCCCCTGACCCCCAGCCTCGTAATTCATCACTGTAACACGCACATTACCTCGTCCCCCCCCTAACATCAAATAAATGCGCCGACATGGACATGTGGTGCCGGCGCAGGCTCATGCAGGCTCGTGGTCAGTGACTGTACATACCTGGACCTGCTGCAGCTAATGCAACTACACTTCCTTCAACATATACAGTGGCATCATGCAAAAGTTTGGACACCCCTGGTCAAAATTTCTGCTAATGTGAACAGCTAAGCAAGTTGAAATGATCTCCAAAATGCATAAAGTAAAGTACATTCTAACCCTCAGGGGTCCCTGGGTCCTTTTTTTGGACATTTTTTTGCATTTTTCTTTTTTGATTTGCTGATCATTGTAGCTGTGTTACAGCTAAAGGTATGGGTTTCTGCAAGAAAGTTTATTTTTTGACAAATTATTGAAATCTCTTTTCAGTTACTCTTACAGGCGATTTTGAAGACTTAAAACTGGCATTAAAAGGGTTAAAATTCTGAAAATTATTGAATGTTTGGTAGTTTTGAGCAGAGCTGAAGTGGCTTATGAGATGTATGCAAAAAAGCAGAAAAGAATATTGATGTATGATGAATTTACAGCAGTTTTTATAGCAGTGTGTCCATTTTTGGCCACTAGGGTCCCACATTCCATATTATACATTTTAAAAATGACAAAAAGGAAAAGGGCCCGCAGCAAAGGTTTGGTCAACCTGCATAGTTAGGAGCCACCCCTTTGGAAACAATCACAGTGTGTAAATAGTAAATATCTTGTCTGATACCTTGGTGAAAGTTATCTGAGAGCTCAAGTCTCCTGGATTTCCCATTCTTCTGCAGGCTGCTGCTTTGTTTCCCTTTTTCACTCTGAACATGTGGAAAACAAAAAATAATACACTAAAATCGCTTAAAATATTGCAGATTAGTATTTCATGTTTAACTTTATGCCTTTTGGAGATCATTTATCTTCCACTTGCTTTACTGTTCACATGAACATAAATTCTGACCAGAGGTGCCCAAACCTTTTCATGCCACTGTAGACATGTGACTGAGCAGAGTTGAATTAAATTCAATTCCCTCACTCAAGTGATGTGTTAGCAATTTTAGGTGCCATCATGTGCGATGTTTCAATTGGCCTTTTCTCAGTAGCTGCTCACGATGCCGAGATGTGTTTATTTTATAATCATATAAAGCATTTGTGTCATCCCTTCAACTGGAGTCTTAAATAACATTTTATGAATGTATCTCAGCTTCTTTCCCCCCTCTTTATAGAAGTGATTTCGTGTCATGCGTTAGTAAGTCGTAAGGTGGACTATTCCAGCGCCTCGGTGTGAAAAGATGAAACATGATGCTGGTGGCCCCTCTTCATTTGCCAGCATAGGAATTATTTGTGAGTGGGAAGACAGTTTTAGAGGGTTAGCCGGCTGGGAGAGCCTGTGATATGTGCTTATGTCTGACAGCTTATTGTAGTGCTCCTCCCATCCACTGCAGGGAATAGACAAGATGAGAGCATGCCAGTCAAGACAGCCAGCACCACCGGCTGCCTGTGTGTTCTTTGTCAACCTCTGTGATTTGAGGACATTGTTTTACATCATATCTAATAGCAGAGTACAAACACACTGATGTGTGAGTGAGTGAGTGAGTGAGTGGCTGCTCAGAAAACATCCCAGGTGTTGATGCTCGGTTAGAAAACAACACATTACAGCGTGTAGAGGTTAAAAAAAACAATAATTTACAGGGAAAACACAGTGATGTGTCATTCTTAGCTCTTTTAAATGTTAGAATCAAGCGCATAGGATATGGGGGGTCATTAATTAAATAGTAATTTCACAGAAAATTAATGGAGAACTGCTTTGATAATTAATTGATTACCGTAGTCGTTTTTCCATTAAACTGCACAGTTCCTGCTTCCAGTGTGAAGATTTGCTGCTTTCTTCAGCAAAACAGTCCAACAAATCAAGCAATTTGAATTTTTTTTTTTTATAAACTAAAAGATTAACAAAGAAAATAATCACTGGATTTAATCAACATTGTGCAGCCCTGAAGTGGTTCATGCAAATGACCAATAGAAGAAACAGAAATATATCTGATGAAGTAAACAAAAACACATGCTTTGAGCTATACTCTAAAGCACAGCGTGGTATTAATGGATAATCCTGAATAATTGACAGGAACTTCATTTATTTATTATTATTATTAAGGTAAATTCTATATTTTATTCTATTGTCCGTGAGCCCAACCCTTCACATTTTCATTTTTTTTCCACGGAAAAGCTGTTTCTTTCAATTTATGTAAATCCGGAGCAGCTCTTTGTTTACTCACATCCAGAAAATGGGAATTTCATTATCTGATAGAATAGATATAGTGTCGCTACCAACACACTTATCTGCACAGTCTTTGTTTGCACACACGCTATAGGTAGAGGCAGAGACAAAGGGCTTTCATTTCTCACCCACTGTCTTGTAACACTAAGTGGTTATGACAGGGCCTGCTCCTGCCTCTCCTCTCTCTCTCTCTCTCTCTCTCTTTCTCTCTTGTCTCTGCTCCTCTTCCTCCTCTGTGGTTATGTTTTTTTTTCCTCATGAATCGGTGTGAACGAGACTCGGTGAACGGCGGTGGCGGTGGTGGGGTGGGCGTGGCGCAGGAATCGCACATGTGCATACAAAAGGGAGCTGGGGGGGGTTAGTGACTCCATATTAGCATGAATTCATCAGGATTAGCCAGTTTGGAGGGAGGGAAGGAGGGAGGGAGAGTGGTGATGGTGCTGGTGGTGGTGGTGGTGGTGGGGGCAGCAATATCCTTGGCGACTGCAGTCAGCTGGCAGCCTGAAAAGGAGGGAGGGAGACGAGACGAGTGTAAAGAAAAGAAAAGAAAAGAATGGGAGGCAGATTTTTCTTTTTTTTTTGAGTTTCCCCCTCCGGTCTGGTCGAGAGCATGTGGCGGTGACAATGTCTCGACGTCACAAAACCAAGCAGAGGCAAATTTCCCATACATTACATTAGCTGCTGCTGCTGCTCTCTTTGTCGTTGCTGCTAAATGCTAAATGGGAGGAGGGCGGCTGTCACCAGAGCTGCTGCTGCCCTGTGGGAACGACTCACTGCACCCTCTCACTGTGTTATTATTATTATTATTATTATTATTAAGTTTGTCTGTTTACACGTCTGTGAGTCTGTGAATTCTGCCACTATAGTTTCCTAAACACATCCTAAACGCAGTGGTGGGCTGAGGCCAAGTATCTCCCCTCCTCATCTTCATCTTGTTGGTAATGATTGATGTTACAGGAGGAACTCAGCCCATGTTTACAGAGCAGCAGAACATCTGGCCTTTTTTTTTTTTACTTCTTCATATCTCCATCTTCTGTTTAGTTGCTCAGCGTTTGGCGGGGGGCCAAAGTCCAGATTTGAGCTCAATAAGACGGAGACGAGGTGATTGACCGATTTTTATCGAATTCCCAGAGTCTTTCATATAATTGCTATAGCTCCTCCTGTGCTATGTTGTAGACCCGTTGCCCCCCCCACCCCTCACCCCCGCCCCCCCATCAACGCATCTCTGTTTGCCACACACGTGATGGCACTGTGTTGCCCAGGATTGTGATTAATGGCCGCAATTCAGCCTGAGAAATTCCCTTGAGTGGGTGCCAGTTGGTTTACGCAGAGAAGAAACTCATTACTGCTGTCAGTTGAGCTGATGGAGCAGGGGAGGGTGTGTGTGTGTGTGTGTGTGTGTGTGTGCGTGCGTGTGTGTGTGCATGAGAGAGAGAGAGAGAGAGAGAGAGAGACAGTCATTCTTGTGCATGTCACTATGTGCATGCATGTCTGTCCACCTTTGCCGTATCTAAGCCATCACGCATGAATAACCGTGTGCCCACGTGTTTTAAGCGGAAAGTAAAAGTGACATCGTGTCCCAGGGCTCGTATCCAAGTAACGAGGATAATTTCTGAGAAATGAATGAGCCTGATTCCTGCAGCACCCTGCACACACACACACGCACACACACACACACACACACACACAGACACACACACACAGACACACACACACAGACTCTAACTTAAGCTTTTTAATGTGTAACCCTCTGTGCCCTCCACGCTGCTTTATGACCACAGTCTTTCTCCTTCGCTGTATATTTGAAACATATGGATTCTTGTTTGTCTATTTCTGCACGTTCGCAGATAACCACTTATCTCTGCTCAGGTAAATACGGCGGCAGGTACAGCAGCACAGTGAGGAATATTACTCATTCTTATTAATCCTATAGCCAGTTCTTTCAAATTACTGGAAAGGTTTTCATTTTAAACACTGTAATTGCCTGTCCATTCTTATTAAAGACTGTTGGCTGTGAATGTAAAAGAAAGACAGAGGAGGAAAGGAGGTGAGGAGGAGGAGGAGGAGGAGGAGGAGGGGTGAAGAAAGACGAGAGGCAGAGGAGAAAGCGGGTCTGAAATGAGGTTTGGCCTGCGTAATATGGATGAGCAGACATGTGTGCCATTCACTGTGAGATTGCTGTCTACGTTCACCGACACCACAAACGCTGCCAAGATGAAGATTTAGGGACGACGTGCATGTGTACGTTTGGAAATAAGCTCCATATGTGGCTCAGTGTGAAGACGCTGGCAGACGAGTTATTTTGGATAATCCAGTGGGGGTAAAATGCATGTAATATTTGAATTAATTCGATATGATATTAGCACATAGACACATATATAACACATGTATTTACTTGCTTTGTCATACCCAGCTTCTCTATTAAGTGTATATCAGGCCGATGCTACAAAAATTGATGCTTTCCAAAGTTATACGAGACTCTGCTCTTATTTTGATACTCGTGTAAAAAACAATATGTGTTCTTCCTTTTCTGCAGCTGCCACAAATCTCACTCAAAGTCCATATTTTATTGCAAGACCGAAGGGAAATCAATTCCAGTTTTGTTCCATCAATCATTTTGAGAAAAAAATAAATAAAAACAGAGCTGTACAGCAAAAGCCCCTCGTCTTGAGATTTGCATTAAACGGACAGCTTGAGGTTTCATACACGCAGTTGTCACTCTCCTGGAGTGATGGATTTGTTTATGTGAATTTTTGACAGGATTGCATTTTTTTGGAGGCCGTGATGTGAGGATTTGGAAATCAGCAGGGACACTGAGACACAGATGAATGCCCAATGGGAACCACACAGCTGAGGCAGAGTGGACCTCCCACTTGCTACAACCAGGGGGCTTCTCTCTCTCTCTCTCTCTCTCTCTCTCTATGTGTGTGTGTGTGTGTGTGTGATGGAGTGACGAACGGGGGAGATTTACGCAGCCATTTGGGGGGAGCCCAGTTTTTCAGGGTGCTGTGAGACGCAGTGGAGCGAATGGGCCGGTCCCGCCCTGCGCCTTTCACATGTCCCGTGGGAGTGCCAGATGTGGGGTCATCCGTCTGAGCCCAGGTTCAGACCAGCCCGCCCCCCCTTCCCCAGTCTTCCTCAAAGTCACTGTCAAATACACACTTTACACTGCATGCTACACTCTCACACATGCACACACATTTTGTACGGTATATTAATCTCTGAAATTCTCCCGGACTTTACGGCAGCGATGTGTGATCAAGACGCAGCAGCACAAAGGAGAGACTTCTCCAGAGAGAGAGAGAGAGATGTATCCCGGCCTCCTCCTCAAAGTGGCCTCCCAGCTCAACAGTTGTCCTCTAATGAGGGGGAAGTAATGAGCGTTAGACTGAGGAGAATTGTGATGCCAAATGTCCGTCCAGGTTGTTATTCAGAGCCGCTGCTGTCTTGCAGGGCCCTCGCTTATTTCTGACTTCACAAAACAGGAGGCGTGGACAAGCCAAAGAGGAATTTAATGGCATTTCCATTTGAATATAAATGTTATTTTACCGCAGATGTCTCTCTGAACGTTTGAAAATATTTCACACTGTCCGACGCCGAGACACAAAACAAGACAAGGACAAAGCAGGTGTAGGTTTTTTTTCTCTCTCTCTCTTCTCGCTCTGTACAGTGAAGGCAGTGAATGAGCTGAATGAGAAGACAGCACATAATTCACCGTGTGGATATGAGCTCGTATATTCTGGCAGGATGATGGCACAGGCATCTCATTTTAATTCTCCTAGTAGGCAGTTGCATGCAGAGGTATTGGTGATATTAATTAGATATGTGGCCCCTGGGCAAAGTGGAGAATGGCATTGTGAAGGCAACGGCCTCTTCTCAGCTGCAATCAGGTGTGAAGAAGAAGGAAGAAGAGGTGCATTACTCTTGACAATAAATGCAAAGAGAACGACGGTTTTTGAGAAGAGAAAGAGCGGTGATCTTGGAGGTGATGTAAATTACCCCTCTCGTCCGCCTGTCTGGTCTTGTCTGGTCCTGGTGATGCTGTGTGAATGTGTTAAGGGTTCACGTGAGAGCAAATTAGGCGAATTTCCTCGTCTTTGACTAAATAAATTTAAGCACGGAGCCTCGAGGAAAGCTTATAGCTCTGTGCAATGCTCAGGAGGAAAAGAATTTCATTACTCTCACCTACGTTAAGACGTTAAAGGAGAAAAAGGTGGGAAATCAGCCGCCTTTAGAGAGACCAAATCCTGACCCACTTTAAGTTCGCTTCTCTTCTCTTCTACTTTTTTGTCATTAGAGATTTCTTTCACCGCTTTCTGTGAAGAGCCGAACAGCTTTTTTTCTGACAGGTTTCTGAGCTAAATTATTTCTCCTACAGCACAGGACAGAAGCGCTTAAGCTCAGATAAGACACTTATAGTTTTTGTAAGTGTCCAACAACTACAGCTCCCATGAGTCTCAGGCAGCAGACAAAAGACCAAGTACAGAAGTTAAATTACAAAAGCTCCAGTGTTATTATTCAGCTTTTATAGAAGGCAGAGTCGTAGTTAGTATAGCTCAACATGCACTGTCCTTAATAAGGTGGTAATTTGGCAGAGGGACAAACAAAGGAGGGGGCAAGTTAAGAGGAGATTTAATTCTTTAGAGTGGAGGCTCCAGTTATAGGAGAGTACCTCTTTGTCTCTCGCTTTCTCTCTTGTTCATGCCTTTCTTTCTTTATTTTTCCTTTTCTCTTTTTTTTCTTTTTTTAAACCTCGAGCAGAAGCAAGAGTTTCTTCCCAGGTGTCCAGGACCAGGAAACAGAAATAGAAAACTGTAGGCTGCTGCTGCATATTGATTCAAGAAGACATAGAGAGAGAGAGAGAGATAGATATTGTTTTCTTAAACCGTAATAAGTTACTTTCAGGCGGTGGCCGACGCTGAATATCAAGACGATATAAACAAACTGACTCACTCATACCTGTCCTCTGACCTCTCCCTCCAGCAGCCTGGCAGGTCTGAGATGATGAGGATGGAGAGCATGCATGTGTGTGTGTGTGTGTGTGTGTGTGTCAGTGTCGAGGTGGCCTGTGGGTGTGTCCGCGAGGCTGCACAGGATGAAACCCATGAGACGTTAGATGTAGCTGAGATGGGACGTGGAAAAAAAACACAACAAAACAAAACCAACAAACACAGAAAATAAAACAGCGTGGGTTCACTACTTCACTTGCATGTCGAGGAGAAAGACATCGGTGTTGTGGAGTGAAACCAGATTATTTGATGGACGCCGGCGTGGAAAACACACACACACACACACACACATACACACACACATCAGTGAGAGTAAAGTCTGAGTGAAGTCTTTGAGGCCGTTTGAGCCGTCTCTCTGATTATCATGAGAGATTGTTTGAAGTTGTTTAATGAGTATGCAGTTTTACGCCCAGTTAGTCCTTAAATGATACAAAAAGGCTCCGGCTCTTTTTTTGTTTTGTTCTCGCGCATCAAATCCCTCCTTTGTTGCTGCTGAGGCTTCGCATTGCACAAACAAAATTTTTTTAAACACTTGTTAATTTTTTTTAATTAAGAAAAAACACACACACACAAACGGAAACAGTTACAACAAATCCGACACGCCAGCGGTCGATTTTAAATCAGATGCCACTTTTCATGGCACTGGTTCGTTATTTTAACCGCCCTTTTTCTCTCTTGTCCTGCACACCCCCCCCCCCTTCCCGCTTTCTCACTCTCTCTTTTCTCTCTCGCTTGTCCCTAATCTCACCCCAGCCATGACTGGGAATCATTTAAATAATCCCTTAATTTTCAGCATCTGTTGTCCTTTAATGGGTCTCTCTTTAATTAGGGTCTGCGTGTTGAAGTGAGTGTTGGAGGCTTAGTGCCGAGATTTGAGGCAGGCCAGGAGAGCAGGGGGCTGCAGGGGGCTCGGGGGGCTTAGGGTGGGGGCTCGGGGGGGTTGTGGAGTAGGAGGAGCAGAGGCCGGACGATGGGGTGTGGTATGGAGGTGGAGGTGTGACAGAGGCACCAGGCTTTGTCCCTGGGGTGCAGAGGTTAGAGGGGGCGGAGGAAAAGAAAAAAACTACGTACCAGACAGTAAATGTGCCTCTCCCATCATACTGTCTTTTTATTCTCTTAGTTATATCACTTTACCGCTCATTTGTACTTCACACTCTGTTGTGATTCTTCTTTGACTGGCAGGATTATAGTGTTTATCTCCATCAGCAGGAATAACATGATGAGGTGTTGTGAGAGTTTATTGTTGTAATGTGATGAAACAAGACAGAAAAAAAACACTTTTACTACATTTACAGTACTGTTTGGAGGAGGAACATATTCAAAAACCCTCATGATGATTTGATTGTACTAAGGCTGTGACTAATGATTAGTTTCATAGTCATTTAATCCATAAGTTATTTTCTCTGCTGTGAATCTCGGGGGAAAAAAAGAGTTTTTAGATGATTATCAGCATTTTAAAGCTGGAACAAGTGCGTTTTAGTCATTTTTGCTCAGTCGACCGACTTCTTTATTGATGAATCATCTCAGGTCTAAGCCTGGACAGTGTCATGTTAAAGGTAGAGTAGCAGATCCTGGAAAAACAGTTCAAGCAGGCTGCGTTTAAAAAAAAAAAAAAATACACAATTCAAAAGTCCAAGCTCCTTTCCTCACTCTACGCCTCCATAGCACAGGAACGTTAACGCAACGTTGCTGCAAATGTCTCGTCGAATTTAGTGAGCGAGCATAACCTCTGGCTCCGGCGTCGTCTTTTTCCATATCGTAAATCATTGAAGACTCTGAGCATGGGCGTGGGATTAGTGCACAAAGAGGGGTATACGTGCAGAGGGAGGAGGGAGGGAGGGGTAGATGGCAGTTTGATAGACGCATGAAGATCCAATGAATTCGTTCGTGGAGTTCAAAATGATTGGATGGTGTTTTTACAGGATTGTCCGTTCCACAGGTGACTTGACATTTTTCATTTTTGTGAAAAAGCATTTAATTAACCAGTTGCAATCGAGCTGTGAAGAGGATTTCAAGCAATACAGTAAAAAATGTTCCAGAAAAAGATGTCCTCCCCCACCTTTTAAATTACATCCCCACAAATTAGCACAAGGTCAAGGTTTTACAAACACTCAGGGCTCAACGGTCACATACTTGCACCGTCATCATCAGCAGTTTGAGTTTGTTCACTCGTCCTTGCATCGTTACAAAGGTAGAACTAATTATAGAACTGTAATGTCGGATTACATTATAACGTACAAGGGATTCTGTGTTTGTGGTCACTCAGCGTGTCTTCGGTTAATTCCTCTGGTTAATCGAAGAAGAAAAGTTAAGCACTTTTGTCACTGCTAACTGTTGTGGCGTTTGCTGCGCCCTCCACCTCCTATAGCTACTGTGGAGCCTTAATAGCAGCCATCAATCTTACTATGTTTAACTTAGTGCACACACGAACACCACAGTATTGATCAGCACCAACAGACTTAAGGACAATCACACCAGCGGAAAGCCTAATGCAAACAAGGCTGGAGCTCGAGCAGAGGAGGTAATTCAATTCTGGTCAAAATGCTTTTGTAATGCAAAAAGGGGAAATTCATTAATGCAAAAGTCAAATCAAATCACAGAGACAGGTGAAAGAAAGGCAGTACGATCATTAACATAAAAAAAATGGGTTGGTAATTGAACTGGACAGGATGTAGTTTAAGTTATTCTGACCTCTGACTGAGACTCCTGTCATGTGGTCCATCTCTTCTTGATGCATTTGGAGAAACAACACAGCAGAGGTGATGGTTTAGTTTCGCTATAGCTGCAGTGGTTGGTCCAGACTGTAACGTCTCAACAGGTATTTAATGGATTAAGATGAATTAATGTTCTCTGAGGATGAATCCCTGTGATTTTGGTGCTTGTTTGTGAAATATCTCAACAGCAATCAGTTTAATTTTAGTGTAGTTTGGTAGATAAACACACCCAACTCTCATTGTCCATGACTTGTAAAGGCATTGTTTACACTGGGCCAACACATGTATCTGTTAGCAAAGAAGCAAAACTGATAATGTGACAGAATGATCCAAGAGAAAAGTACAAGAAAAGACGGGATATCTGCAGCTCACCTGCCAGACAATCAATGTTTTATAATTCAATGTTCATCTGACCATGGCACAATCATTGGTCCGACACCAACAATGGTTTCCCTCGACCCTCGGCTGGAGTTTGCATCACACAGAGCCACTGAATGGCTTTACACTCATAGCTTCTGTATCATGTCTATTCAGTTTTATTCAAGCTTGCACCAACAAACGGTATAATAATAATAATTCCTTTCATATTTGCATTAGAATAAACAGTCATTGCCCATGACGTGTGAAGGCATTGTTTACACTGACTGGACCACCACGTGCATCTGTTGGCAAAGAAGCAAAACTGATCATGTGACAGATCCAAGAGAACGGTACAAGATAAGACAGGATATCTGCAGCTCACCTGCCAGACAATCACCATGAAAACACGGGTCTGAGGTCTCTGTTGCTGCATGAATCACATAACAGGTTGGATAGATTTTAATTAACCGAGGCCGAGCGGCAGATGTCTGGCTACAGCTGATGCTGTTTGCTGGTTGCAGGTTGTGACACACAAAGGTGTTGATGTGCCAAACGAATGCGTGTCGAAAGGAAGACGGAGTTTAGCGCGTGCAGCAGCAGCAGCCCTTCATTTCGTAGCTGATAAGCATCACGCACCACAGACCAGCAGATTGATCACAGGAGTGCCCAGGCTCGGGCGCTGGAAGAGGGAGAGGGAGAGGAAGAGGGAGAGGGAGGGAGGTGTGGGGTATGTGGAGGGATTGGGGAGGGGGAGGGGGGGCTGGTGGGGCAGGCAGCCAATAAAATATCACATCTGCATTAAAATGCCATCTCTAGGGTCCCAGCACTGTGCCTGCTATTTCAGGGATGCCTATTTAAAGGCTGTTGAAGTGTGGGCTCTCCACGCTGGAATAGCACTGTACACCATCTCCATTATTTATGTGCCTCATCTCTATTTTACTGGTTTACCACGGTGGGGGTTGGGCAACGAGGGGGGGGGGGCAGCCGTCATCACCCACCCGCACTTGAGCAACATGTGCTTAATGATGTCACTGGCTTGAGAGGGACTCAAGGAGGCAGGAGGGAGGAGGAGGAGGGAGGAGGAGAGGAGGAGGAGAGGAGGGGGCAATGAGGAGACAAGTGTAGGGTGGAGAGTTTGGGGGGGGGGGGGGGGCAGGGCCTGGAGGTAAGGGAGGGTGATGACATTATAACATTGGGTGGTGGGGGGTTCACTGAAGCTTTACACACCGTAGCTGCAGGTTTGTCCCTGTGTGGGCATCATTACCTCTGTCATATCAATGAATCTTCCCCAACACAGAGGGGGGGGGGAGGAGAAGAAAAAAAAAAAATGTTCACATGACCACAGGACTGTACGAATTTTTTAAAAAAAGAAAAAAAAAACATGCTAATGTCTCATCAGATTGACTGATTCGGTCGCTGCAGTGGGAGCCGTCGCATAAAACGGCACAGTTTGGGGATTTTAATCACCTTGTTAATTATTCTCTGTTGAGTTTGTGTGTGTGTCCGTGTTTAACTGAGCAATAAAGAAATGGATCATTACTCCGGAGCCATTAGGCAAAAAAATAATTCAGCGAGGGGGTCATTGAGATAAACTCGCCATTTAATTTACATTTCTTACAGTTTCCTACATGAAAGAGAAGAAAAGAAAAAAAAACACTGGCTTAAATTTTCTGTCGAGCAGTCGCAGCAGCAGCAGCAGCAGCAGCAGTGTTGAGTTTAAGAAAGAGGAAATTCATCAATATTGACTGCCCTTTGAGCTTGTCATGAGCCCTCAAATCCAATAATCAGTATTAGTACATGTGCACTTGCATTCATATTTCATCCTTTGTGTGTGTCTTTGTGAGACTCCAGGAAGGAGAGGGAAGGATGTGAGATTCTGACCTTTAAGACGACCTTTTGCATATAATAATAATTTAATCTCCGTCTGATTCTGACTCCGTGTGGAAGTGTTGAGTTGCAGATTGTGAGTGAGGGAAGTGGGAACGCAGCAGCAGCAGCCGCAGCAGCAGCAGCAGCAGCAGCCGCAGCAGCAGCAGCAGCAGCCGCAGCAGCAGCAGCAGCCGCAGCAGCAGCAGCAGCAGCAGCAGCAGCAGCAGCAGCAGCAGCAGCAGCAGCAGCAGCAGCAGCAGCAGCAGCAGCAGCAGCGGGGGCAGTGCCACTCACTTGTTGGCTATTATTATTAGACAAGCAAGAGTTTTGACAAGAGCTGATTTACAGCGCGGCTACCCCGTCTAAATCACCACGCTTCACATTTCCTGTCTATGACCTTCATTCATATTAGTCCCTCGCTCATTCTTCTTTTGTGGTTGTCACGGAGGAACCGTCACACATATGTTTGCGAGGAGCCGTCTCCTCCCTGTGCACTTGTGTATGGATTTCCTTTTTAGCATGCACCCCAACCCTTTCTTTCCCTTATTGCAGTAATTAGGCCTGCTCCATTTAAGCCGGCAGCGTCCTGCTGCTAGTGGACAGTCTTTAATCATGTGCAAGTGTCTGTCAACACCTTGCAAAGCATGAGTGAAAAACAATGGAGTAACAGGTCTGCTGCAGCTGGGAGCTAGGATGAGTGAGAGCGTCTCAGAGCCTCATCTGTCTGTGTGTGTGCGTCCATGTGTTTGTGTGTGTGTGTGTGCTGGTCGATCGATACAGTCGTGTGTTTTTTGTCGAAGCAGCTCTTCCACTTTGTTTATATGTATATGCTGCAGCTGAACTCTATCACTTCAGATTGACTCTGCAACCTCTCCAACAATAGAAGGCACCGGCGCTGTGCAGATGCTGCTTTCTTTTACATCCAGCAGCACAAATGGGTACATTGTTTTGTTTTTTCCCCTTCCATCTCCCATGTTTGTATCTGCATGTGTGATATGTAACCTTGCTGGGATTATTATAATTTATTTTTCTCCAATTGTGTCTGATTGAGCGAGTATGTCGATAGTCGTGCAGGGGTGTGGGCCTCTTCTCAGAGAAACTCATGTTTTATGCATGAGGGCCAAGGGTGGGGCCCGTTAGAGGGGTGGTGTCGGCGGACACACACACACACACACACACAAAACAGATCAGTGGACACCATGGCTACTTGGCAGAGATGCACAAAAAAAAAAAAAAAAAAAATCTCCTACAGGCACCGTCCCTCTCGTTCTTTTATTCCTCACACGTTGCACCTACATGTGTGTTTCTTTGTGAATTTGAGACTCGACTCCGACACCCTGAGCTTCTTTAGGTCACATTAGTCACTCTGACTCTGAGCTCCGGTGTGTTGGGAAGGATTTCAAGCTGTTCCACTTCACCTAAACCTCTCTCTGTATCTGCATCAGCAGCAGCAGCAGCAGCAGCAGCAGTGGTGGCAGCGGCGGAGCCTCCGGGACATTCGGTCAGGGCTGCTGCACTCTGCACAGCCTCTGCCCTGTTGCAGCTCTGAGCTACAGCAGAAACTGCTGCTGATTGCTTTTGTCAACACTGTCCAGGAAAAGAAAAACTGTGAGCCCATAAAAAGAGTTGTTACGGACCAATACTCTGTCATCAGATATAATAATTTGATATTTCTGGCAAGTTTCTAACAAGTTCCAGTGTTTTACTACTTTGGTGAATTGAATAAAAGCGAGGAATGTTTTAAATCTTTGCAGTGCACTGGTAAAAGGAAACAAGTATTATGATAAGGGCATGTAAAAAGCTGTATATCAGCTATTACAGTGGCTCGGGGATAAAATATTACCGATGGCCTCTGTGGCGTCTACGCTGAAGTTGACCTGAAACATTTTATGGCTGAAGGGTTGTGAGTCCCAGGTGGAAAAAATTGCAGCAGGGCCCTTGACACAGGCACTTAAGCCGAATTACCTCAGTAACATGCGCAGCTGTTTAAGTGTGGCCCTGCTGTAAGAGACGCAAAATGGGGAAATAAAAAAAAAAAAAGCCCAAGAAGAACAAGAAGAAAAAATCTGTCAGGCTGAGTAACAGTCAGATTTTCTGCACTCGAGACAAAACAATGAAGAACGGTGAACGTGCTCGTCGCTCATGGAGGGTGAAGCCGCTACTGGAGGAATACTAAATTAGCATGTTTAAATTTTCATCAGAGCTCCATACATCCATTCAGAGATCTAAGGTCAAGTCGTGTCGGAGAATGACACATTTCTCATTAAACCTTGAAATGGAATAATCACAGCGTCGGACCAAGTGATGCAGCCGCAGCGACCGCTCTAAAGTACCGCCACTCTATATGAAGTATCTCGCTCACTCTTCACTCTCAATCTCTGGTCCATTAAAACACAATGTTTGCAGTTTAGTCTCTCATTTCAGTGCAGATATTGAAACGTCTCTTTGCACTAGTATGAAATAACCATGAACGACGCGTCAAAGTGGATGATTCACAACAGGAACAGAGGAGAAGTCGATAAATAAGTTTAAAAAAAACACATTATCCACTGTGTAAAATACAGGTAAAGATGTATCTCAGGACCAATGATACACGTAAAACACACAAAGAAGGAAGAAGAAGACATGAGTGGAAGGACAAACAGACAATAACCAGGCAGAGGACTAAGTAACTACTCACTCATCCTGTAAAGAGATGAATTCATGCAGGCTACAGGTTGGAAGAAGAGCAGGAGAAGAGGGGATGAAATAATAAAGAGTCCGTCCCTCTTGTTATGCTAACTGTGTTCAGATAAGTCCCCTTCGTCCAAGTTAATTACGGTTGACATTTAAATGAGCGCACTTGTGTTGAAGAAGGTGGGAGAACCGCGGAAGCAGAGGGCCTCTCTCTAATTGAGTTTGTCGCTGGCTCCACCTTCGACGCCGCCTTTGTTCTGCGGGGAGTGGATATGTGAGGTGCAGCTGAATGAGGCTCTCTGTTGGGGATATTGATACTGGCTTTTTTTTGCTATATGCCAATGTGTGTGTGTTTATGTGTGTGTGTGTGTGTGTGTGTGTGTGTCTCTGTCGTCCTTGTCGTTGTTGACATGAATTTTTTTTAAATGCGCCTGACCTACATACTAAATGTTAACATATGGCAAGAAAAATCTATATGCCTGCCCTGTACTTTACATACATATGACGACGACGAGATCACCTTCAGCAACTGATGACTGCGGCTTCAGCTATGTGTTTGTGTGTGTGTGTTTGTGTGTTTGTGTGTGTGTGTCCTCTCTGAACAGGAATACACCCTTTGAACTGTTTGCGTGGCACAGCTAGATGACCCATGGTGGCATTTGTCGGGGTGTTACTGAATAAACAATGCTTTAATCAGATATTCCCATTGAAAGTGAAGCTACGACTGGGTCACACCGGTTGGTTGGTTGTTTGTTTGTTTGTAGTATAAATGTGGACGATACAGTTTTGAAATTTACTCTAAACTTCCCCGTCGTCTCTTGTGACCAAAGTGACTAAACTCTTAAAATGTTACGACCTTCATCTCCCCGGAGGTTTGGTCCCTGTGTCACGGTGTCCGCCGCTGTCGACTGCTGCTGCTGCTGCTGCTGCTGCTGCACTTGACATTAAAGCCTGTTGCTCAATTAAATGTAGTGAAAGAGAGAAAAAGTCACTGACGTCTCTGGAAACTTCGCAGCCGTAGTGCGAATTACAGGGAGGTTTTATGACCAATTACGACTTCAACCCCCCTAAAAGAGGTACAAATAACAGATATAGGGGGGGCTGAAACATTTATCTTTCTTATTAGTAATCATAAATACTACAATATACTGTATTCATTTCCATAGTCATGCCAGGAAGATGCTTGTGGTAAAATTTCAGACACCCACTATTGTAGCTGCACATAAAAAAAATAAATAAATATGTTTCTCATTTCTTAATGAATGGTAGAGATAAGAGTCACCCTAGCTCTGTCTTTTGAGCTTATAGAGTCCTGTCTTGTCCATTTATTCCAATATTGGGACCAGTACAGGATGTGAATCTGTCTAAATTAGAGCATGTATGGTAACACACCTGCCATCGTTTTTGCTATAGGTAGTGTGTTTGGTTCTGGTTCAGCATTGTGTGGATCTGTGTTTGAGCAAAAATTGAGGTTTGCTAGGGTGTTTGTGTGTGTGGGTCTGACTTGCTGGGAGTTTAGATCTAGAATATTTTGTTGGTGACTGCAAAAGTTGTTTGTGTGGTACATTATATGCTGCACAAACTGTAAAATGTGGTTTATCATCATCTACAGACTGTAGGCATTTCATTGAACAAGCAAGATACTGTAAGGATGCTGTAAGACTTCTGTTAACTCAAGCACGCGCCTGCGCTATATTAAGTTCCCTTTACACCTTAGAGAAAATGTTGACCCCTCCAATTGTCATTGTATAATTCACACTCTGTTCGCAGCAGTAAGAAAAAAAAAAAGCACAACAGTTAACAATCAGTGTGGGTTGTGTGTGTGCAGCTCATTGAAGCCACTTCTGTCGTCTCGTTGTGATTTGATTGATATTATTGTTATTGTTATTACAGTACTTTAAGTGCACTTTATGCAGTCGTCAGTCAGTATTCACACCCTGTGGATCATTATCTGTTGTCTTGAGATTTCTACACAATATGAGTTAATGAGTATACTACTGTATGTTCACAACTCGGCACATCGCAGCACACGGCAGCGTTGTTTCTGTGGAGCCGTTTTACCTCGTTACACCTGCTGACGTTAATGTTTAGATGATGTTTCCAGAAATGTAAACATCACAGAAGTTGTTCTTTCCCTGTAAGACACAAACCAGGCTCTGCAGCTACAGTAACACCCTCCTCTCTTCCTCTCTCTCTGTCTCTCTCTGTCTCTCTCTGTCTCTCTCTGCCTCTCGCCAACAGCCATGGCAGATTTCCACGTCCAGCCGGAGTCGGTGCACGTGGAGGAGTCCAGCGTGGCCCGGTTCCAGTGCCAGATCCACGGCCTGCCAGAGCCCGTCATCAGCTGGGAGAAAGACAGCCGTCCAGTGGACACCAAGGACGAGAGGTTTGTGACCGGGCTGATCTCTCATCATGAGGCATGACAGCGCTTCATCGGGGTTCCCACACGTCCTGGAAAACCTGGAAAATGGTTGACTAATTTTTCAGTCATGGAAAACACCTGGAAGATCAGAGGAAAAACAAGTCAAATGTCCTGGAAAAGCTCAGTTACCAGAGCTCCATTTGACTTTTTTAGCGAGAAAACTAGAGACTAGATATTATTTCATAGATAAGTTAAAGCCGTAGACTGCACATCTTTAAAGGGATAGTTCAACGTTTGGGAAAATTTGCCTATTGCCATAATCCATATAGTCATAGCAGATCCATCAAATACACAATCCAACAACTCCAAAACGCTCTGGTGGACAAGTTGTGACCTGCACATTCACCATGCTATGAAAAAATAACATATAATTATTAGGGCTGTCAGAGTTAACGCGTTAATCGCGATTAGATTAATTTAAAAAATTAACGCGATTAAATTTTTTAATCGCGGTTAATCGCGGCCCATTTTGTCCTCTGTCTGCTGGACTGGAGGACTGGAGTGTGGGACCTCCAGTCCAGTAGGTGGCGGTAAGGCACCTTCAAGTTGGTTGCTACACAAATATACACAGTCTAACATATATCCACAGCTCCATCCATTGATTTTTTGACGGCTTTGTTGTCAACAAATGCACATGGCCAGGCAGAGGCGTAGCAAAGTAAAGGGCAATTTCCACTGGATGCAATTCGTTTCAATTCTGTGTGAGTTTCATGCATCATGTGTTATGATTAGGTAGGCCTACTAGGTCTGGTCTAAAAGTTGTTTGTCTAGAGATTATAACACTTTGGAGGGTTGAAAGTCCAAAGCGCCATATATAATATTTTTAATAGAGATTAATCGCGAGTTAACTATGGAAAAAATGCGATTAATCGCGATTAGAAAAATGTATCGTTTGACAGCCCTAATAATTATGTTATTAGGACACATGAAGCAAATACTCAGAACTACTTTTGATATCACTCCGCCCAGCAGCCGTGTCGGGAATGTAGTTCCGGCTGCATTTGCCTCGAAAACAACTCTGTCTCGTAATAATACTTGATTATCTTAGCGTGGTGAATGTGCAGGTCACAACTTGTCCACCAGAGCGTTTTGGAGTTGTTGGATTGTGTATTTCATGAGTTTGATGAGGGAAAAGCGAAAGTACCGTTCACCTCCGTTGTCTTCACTAAGCGGCTCGCGTCTCTGCCCTCAATTTCAAAACAACATGCACTGATAATTAAAGGTAATGAACCTACTGCTATGACTACATGGATTATGGCAATAGGTGAATTTGCCTAAATGTTGAACTATCCCTTTAAATCAGACTTTTAAGGGTGAGAGAAGAAATAAACATAGAAACAATTATGTGCAAAATAAGGTACAACTATCGAAAAGAGCACTTCTCCAAAGCATGAATGGGACGGAGGATGTATGAGTGTAGTGTCTCGTACTGTAGCAGCTGAAAATGTCCTGGATAATGATTTCAAGAAAAGACTTGGGAATCCTGTTTATACATCGTTTACCAGGTTTGTGTCTTACCTCGTATCTGACGTCTTGTTTTTATCCGTCTATCTGTAGGTACACGCTGCTGCCCACAGGTGTCCTGCAGATCACAGGGGTGCGAGAGGAGGACAGCGGGAAGTTCTGCTGTGTGGCCCACAACAGCGCGGGAGTGAAACACAGCACCGAAGCGCTCCTCACTGTGTCAGGTTTGTAATATTTAAACGGTTTTCACACCATGTTTTTTTTTTTCTTTTACAAGCATGCACACCTTCACTGGGTGTAAATTAATTTATAAATCTGAGTCATGTGCAGATCTTTTGTTCCCTCCATCACAGCTGGAGTACGACCGCTGCCTCCTCCTCTGTTTATCTGCCCAGCGTATTTCCAAACCTTTTTGTTCCTGTGCCTGATCTAAGAGATACCGCATATTGAGCTAATGCACTCGAGGGAAATCCAATTAAAGGATGCCATCCATCACGCTCATTCCCATCTTATGCTCCCCTCTTTCTTTCTCTCTCTCTCTCTGTCTCTTTTTCTTCTCCAGGCTCCCAGTCATCTGTTTACAAAGAGCCCATGATCCTGGTCGGTCCGGAAAACCTCACGCTCACCGTTCACCAGACGGCCATCTTGGAGTGCGTTGCGACCGGATACCCTCGGCCCATCGTGTCCTGGAGCAGACTAGGTGAGAAAATGTCCAGGAGTCGCTTGTACTACGTCCGTTTGTTTTCTTTTCTTCCTTTTTTCATTTCCTGCATGTTTCAAGGAGACCAGCAGAGAGTTCCTCATAGGGCCGTTTACGTGCTCTGTGTCCTTCCTCGATCCGTTGCATCACATCTTTGATCTGGGCCGCATTGTTGTGTAACGTATGTGTGCACAGAATACACATGATACAGCAGAGCGTCTGTTACGTGTGTTTGTGTGTGTGTGTACACATAACACGGCAATGGGATTCAACATTAGGCCTGAGGGCTAAACATTATGTTCGACTCTGTGTTGATAAATGCATGCTTCATCTCCTCATGAAGTTGAACCTCCCTCCCGAGCGCTGCAGAGCCTGGAGAGTAATTGCTGCGAGGTGCTGAGGCAGATGCGATTAGTTTCTCCCTTCCCCGTCATGTGCGTTTTTTCTTGACTATCACTCAAAGTCTGTCGTGACCAATTTTTCAATCTGCTATCTGTTTTCTTTACCTATTATCCAATCTGATTTGCTGTTCCCAAATGTAAATTGCCCCCTCCCTTCCCTTCCCTTCCCTCCCTCCCAAACAGTTTGGAGGCGTAATCAGATTGAGGGTATTGCCTTACACAATATCGCTAGAATGAAATGCTAACACGATGGGATTTGTATGTATTAGATTACAGCAGGGGAGGCTGGGATAAGCTGCATAATGAATCTGATAGTTTCACATCAGTCACTCCTTAATGCAAGAGTTTGTTTGCTGCTATTCATTGCACGGCTCCGCAGCTTGCGAGCGTGTTCTCTTTCTTTTCTGACACTAAGTTAATTAGTGCCTGACGGAGAGAAACTGACAGAGAAGGGGGGGCGGCAACAGAGAGAGAAAGAAATATAGTAGTGAAAAGTAAAGAAAGAAAAGAACAGGGCAGCTTTTGTTTAGACAGAAGCTCAGTGGACTGTCACTTCTCAGTCCACTGAGTGTGTTTGTGATAATGGAGAAAATGCAGAAAGAGCAATAAGACGACGACATCATAATGACAGACGCGCAGCAGAAACCACTTTGGTAAGCATTTTGTTAGTGAGTGATTTGTTTTTTTTTCTCAATAATTTGTCATGATGAATTACAAATACTGTCCTCTCCATCACCATGAGATTACGTCGTGTCTAAATGAAGCTGCAGGGATTCAGTCAGGCTCCAGTGCACAGGCCTCAAGTGAAGTTTTAACTGACTGTGAGATTCTCCTGATTAATTGTGATGGATCTAATGGCTGCTTTGTGGATTTTGCTCCAGAAAGCTGTGAGAGGCATTAGGGTCTTTAAAGATAATAATCTTTTTTTTTTTCCAAGTGCAGTGACTGAGGGGAATCTTAAAGGGATAGTTCAACATTTTGGCAAATTGGCCCACTGCCATGATCCCTATAGTCATAGCAGTAGGTTCGTTACCTTTATTTGTCGGTGCAAGCTATTTTTAGACTGATGGGATTTCTTGGTTTCCCTCATCAGACTCATCAAATACACAATCCAACAACTCCAAAACGCTCTGGTGGACAAGTTGTGACCCGGACATTGACCACGCTATGAGATACAGTAATAACAGAACGTTACGAGACGGTAAATTCATGCAAAACCACTGATGCGCGTTGCCTTCAGGGACAGTTTTTGCAAGCAGTCTCTGTATTTGCCTCTAAAACAACTCTGTCTGGTAACGTTGTGTTATTATCTCATAGCGTGGTGAATGTGCAGGTCACAACTTGTCCACCAGAGCGTTTTGGAGTCGTTGGATTGTGTATTTGATGAGTTTGATGAGGGAAACCAAGAAATCCCATGAGCCTCCGTAGCGTAGCTCTGAGCAGCTCATGGCTCTGCTCCGCCGTTCTAAAAATAGCTTGCACCAGCAATTAAAGGTAACGAACCTACTGCTATGACTATAGGGATTATGGCAATGGACCAATTTGCCAAAAATGTTGAACTGTCCCTTTAAAATTCTTATTACACTGATTTTATAGCACCATTTTATTCTTGTTTTAATGTATCCATCAGATTTTATTGTCCATTTTACTGTTATGTCGATTTTTTTTTTTTTTTTTTTTTTTTTACATTTCTCAGTTATGACTTATTCATTCATTGCTATTCATAGAAATATTTGAGTGCAAAGAGCCCATTTGCACGGAGCCCACCTAAAAATACCCTGCTGACTAGTGACCATATGGTTTGTATCTCTGGCTGGAGCTGCAGCCTCTGCATGTGTCCAGCATGGTGCCCATTTCCCCGCCCCCCCGCCCGGCCCTTTTAACACATCAAACCTGGACGGTGCAGGCTGGCAGGCTGCAGATGGAAGTCAGAGATGGGATTAAAATGCCCCCTCGGCCCCACAGCTAATATCAGAGACAGACTGAAGTCATTGTCGGAGGGGTTGAGGCTCCAGATAGGGAGCAAGGAGAGAAAGTGTGAGCTTATCATGTAAGTACAGCCAGAGCAGAGTGGAGGCAGCCATGGATTGTGTAACTTGATAGGAGATTAGAAGTTGCAGTTAGACTTCCTCATCCCTCAGCGGCAGCAGGAACATCTCCTGTGCAACTGTTTAAAAGTGAACGTCGAGCTTTCCAAGGCTTCGTCATCAGAGAAAGGCCAGAAAAGGTTCAAAGTGTCAAATGTGAAACACCTTTAATAACTGACCGTCCATTAGAGCAGCTCTACGTACTGTAAAAACATCAATTCACTGTAAAACCTTGGAGAAAAACGATATAATTCTTTCTGTTAACAACATCACAAGCTGTTGTGTAAAGACAACTAATTACAGCCCGTGTGTGTGTGGCGCTTGGCACAGCAAACAATCACGAACCCAGTGACCTCCCTCTCTTCCCTATACCTATGTGCCTGTTGTTCTGGCAGCTTCATCACAAGACATTACAGTTCTCACACACACGCACGCACTTCGCTGTGAAGGCTCAGGCTGCATCCTTGACCCCCGAGAGAGCCAGAAATAGCGCTGCCTGCCTCTGTCAGCTGTAAATGTGCAATATATTTAATTAGTCTTTCTTGCTGGCAATTTAAGCCCCACTTTGATCTTTACAGTAGTGCACGCACCCTCGTTCACCCCGTCTTACATGAACACATGCTCTGCATGTGCACAGTTGGTCACATTTTGTGGTTTTATTATAGAAATAATCTCCCTTTATCCCTCTCAACATCTCTTTCTCTTTGTCTTTCTCTTTTTTTTCCGATGGTTAGATGGCCGTCCCATCGGCGTGGAGGGAATCCAGGTACTCGGCACGGGGAATCTGATGATCTCAGATGTTGGTGTGCAGCACTCAGGGGTCTATGTGTGCGCTGCGAACAAACCAGGGACTCGCGTTCGTAGGACGGCTCAGGGACGACTGGTGGTCCAAGGTGAGTTCTGGATGAAAAAGCCTTTTTTTTCTTTTTTTATTCCAAAGATCGGGTAGGAGTTGGTGGAGGAAGAACTCAACTCACAGCACATTATATACAGCTGTGGTCAGGTGATAAGGTAAAGCTTGTCAGTTCTGTGGGTGGACTTCAGTGCACAGTGCGATAACTTCACCAACGTCCCACCAGCCGACGCTTTGAGTTTTACGTTTGCTGGAACGCAGGAAACCAGCTGTGGGCGGGCGGCTCTGCCTGTATAGTCGCACCAGTGTCTCTGCATCTGAATATCTTGTTTACTCCGTGTGGGAGGACGGGAAATTATTCTGATGCTGCAAATCTTGTCAGAAGGTTTCGCATGATTTTAATCCAAATGTGAACCAAAATACGCCGCTGCACCGTCGTGGATTGATTTTCATACCTGACGAGCAGCAGTGAAGATGTTTGTTTTTTGCTGAGAATCAGGTTGATACCAAGCAGCAGCTGAAGTGTGGAAGTGCCAAAAAATGCACGTTTCCAGTCCCCAAATTACAATATCTAAATTTATAGCAAGAAATTCATGTGAAGTGATTAAATGGGTAAGAAAAGAAAAGGGTATTGTCTTTTATGGTTAATTTCTTCCTTCATGACGACTGGATGGGGAGTCATTTTTATCTAACTCACTCGTTTCAGCTTTATTAAGGCTTTAAATTCTGGATAATTGAAGGTACAGCTGCTTTGAGTGACAGGTGGTCGAGCGGCGGGTCTTAGCCTGACTCTCACACATTTTTGTTTCAGCTGCAGAGGAAGAGCTCAATCTGAAAACCGCTCTTTAATAAATCTACGTACTGTATGTGTGATATATCATGTAGGCTGCATCCGTCTTTAATATTATAGTCAGTTATCTCCACACAAATAAGGAGAGGTAACCAACAACTAGTCTAACTAACCAATCACAGAGTCACAGTGAAAATCCTCAACAATGACAATCAGGTGGAGGTTTGTTTTTCCCAACAATTTCTTTATTTAATATTTTATTTCCAGACATTTTAATAACACATACATATTAACCACTGGGACTCAAAACGCCCCAAACCATGCAGAACCATGTCTTCAAATCTAGGCTAAAAACCTATTTATTTTAATACCCAGTAGCGTGATGACACTTATATCTAATTTTACCTTATTTTAACTTATTTGATTTTGCTGAATTTGTATTGCTTTCACTGTTTTTATTTGTTTTTATTTATTCTTCATTTTTATTTCCTGCTGTAAAGCACTTTGGTACACCGAAAAGGATTGTTGTAAAGGGCTGTATAAATAAAGTACATTTACATTTACATCAAACTACAACCAAGACATCATAACAAAACAACAACACAAATAAATTACTAAAGAAAGAAAGGAACTTAAATACACAATGAAATAATAATACGATTCTACATAAGTAAATAAAAAGGGGGGAATAAGTAAGGTGGAGGTTTAAATATTAATGATCAAATTAAATTCCATTATCCTTCAAGCTTTAAATATGGACCAATACCATCATGGACCAAAACAAATCAGCAACATGACATTAAGAAGCAGCAAAGTCTGACAAGTCTGAGTGAAGACATGGAGGGAATATTGCTCTTTAGAGACAGGATGAACAAAGACACAGAGGCCGTTAGTTTGGAGACACAGTTTGTCCGCAGAGACACTTGTTATCAGAAACTGGGCTCAAAAGAGTCGGCGAGGAGACGGCGTGGAGAGCTTTAAATCATGGTTACCGCTTCCTGTTTTGAAACACAAATCCGAGCTTTTCTATAAACGCATCCCAGAGATCGATCGGAGGATGAGATGCGTGAACAGTTTTCCTCACGTCTGTGGAACAAGTGTTTCCTACGCCACATTGTCTTTTGTGTAAATCACTGCGAACAACATCCTCACCTCAACATCTCCTCTTTTTTCATGCCCACAGATAATTAAATGTCTTAAATGTTTCCCAATAGCTTGAAAATTCATTTTCCACAGTAGGGTATTTTTATCTGCCTCTTTGGTGCGTTCGTTATGAGTCGTCCCTGATGACTCACACACAAACAAACAAACAAAAAAATCCCTCTTTCTGCCACCAAAATAGGCGATAAATTGCAGGTTTTGATCTTTACAACACATTTGAGTTTTGTCTCACAGGACGAGAATATGCAAATAAAATATCATCAATAAAACGTAACGAGCCAACAGTCTTTTTGAAGCACATTTGCATAATTTGGTGCGGTCGTTAAGCCCTTTAAAGTTCTTTTTATTTCTATATAAGCACAACACCTAAGAACGAACCTGACAAACTCTGTGTTAGATGTTGACGGCCCGGTGGCACGGTGACAATAAACAACATGTCCTCCCTGCAACCAACCACTTGTTTCACTGTTGTGAGACGTTCACTGTCAAAACAAAGCAAAGTAGCATTTAAAAGACAATTCCTGGGAAATTCAACCTGAGGATAAAGCTTCCTAATGTTTTTGGTTTATAGGGATTGTTAAACATTTTGGCAAATTGGCCCATTGCCATAATCCCTATAGTCATAGCAGTAGGTTTGTTACCTTTAATTGTCAGTGCAAGCTATTTTTAGAACGGTGGAGCAGAGCCACGAGCTGCTCAGAGCTACACTACGGATGCTCATGGGATTTCTTTGTTTCCCCCATCAAACTCATCAAATACACAATCCAACAACTCCAAAACGCTCTGGTGGACAAGTTGTGACCTGCAGATTCACCACGCTATGAGATAATAACACAACGCTACCAGACGAGTTGTTTTCGAGGTAAATGCAGAGACTGCTTGCCGAAAAACTGTCCCCGACGGGAACGCGCATCAGCGGTTTTGCATGAATTTACCTCTAAAACAACTCTGTCTTGTACCATTCTGTTATTATCTCATAGTGTGGTGAATGTGCAGGTCACAACTTGTCCACCAGAGCGTTTTGGAGTTGTTGGATTGTGTATTTGATGAGTTTGATGAGGGGAAACCAAGAAATCCCATTAGCCCCCGTAGTGTAGCATTCACAGAGAGGTTTCTTTACTTCAAGAAAGCCGACATGTTTGTAAACTTAGCAAAGTCTCGCGTGAGAGTCAAGTTGACGCGTCATTATATCTTTATCGTCCGAATAAACACCAGCCATATTACTCTTACTGCTACGAAAACGTTGTGTCTCTGAGTTGATAAAACAAAACGGGAGCTTCAGATTACATATCAACATCAACTTGACTCTTGCGTGACGTGAGACTAACAACCTAAAAAAACACCAGTGAATCTCTAATATACAGTGAAGAATATTTCGATAGGTTTGGTAAAAACAACAGGAAGTAAACACGCTAACGTGCGGTCCTTTTGTGTAAATGAAATGCATAGTTAATGGGCTGCAACATCCAGGCTGGTGTGGTCTCCTGTAGCTCAGGGAGATGGATGGTTCAGACCAGCAGGAGGATGATGTTGCCAGGTGTGCATGTGTGTGTGTGTGTGTGTGTGTGTGGCCGTGTGCATTAATTGTCACCAAGCTGGAAACATCCAGCATTTGCTTCATTCACATATTGATCAGATGGGACCACACTTTGCTTCAGCCCCATTGCAGTATCGATCCTGATCAATATTTCATTTTATCTGCCTGTCAACTCCGAGACAAGGCTCTACCCTGTAGCAGGAACAAAAGCCATGGATGTTAATTATGTGTCAATGTCGGTGTTTTGTTATTTTTTCTTTAATCGATCGGTGGAAACTAAAGGTGTACTGTTAATTTCCACAGGTTAGTTTTATTATCAGCAGAAAAAAGAGAAAAAGTTAATTTTACCTCTTGTCCTTGAAGCGCTGGTCTGTTAGTCTTGTGTAAATAAACCAGTCGACACCTCTGTGAATATGAGAGTGTGTGTCAATTGCTTTCAAGTCAGGAAAGTCAAGTGGACAGGAACTCTGAATGAAATCCAAATTATTGCCGACAAGAGCGCTTATGAATCCATCATGCGACACGCAAACACTCTCATGTTGTAAAATCAATTAGGTTCATCTCCCTCCTTTGGGGTAAAGACAAGAGAGACACGAGAAACAAAGAGCAGAGGAGGAGGAGTCAAAGAGTGTGAGGCGAACAGAAGGGTGAAAAAAAAACAAGAGTAAGATGGATGGATGGTGCTGATGATCTAACCCACACACCCTTACGGGTACAAATCAATACCTTCCAGAGCTCCCTGCGACCTTCACCTTTGAGACGACGCTCAAAGAACACGCTGGGAGAAAGAGGGAATAAAGCCGAGGAAGAGCGAGAGATAAATGAAAGGGGCCGTCACGAGCTGTCAGCAGCCTCCTTTCAGCTGCCTAAGGGTCCCACAGCTTCAGGATGGAAATGCTTACGTGGAGAAATGGTCAGACAAACAACATTTTGTCTTTTAGGAGGACAACAAAAGAGAAGAATAAGAAGAAAAGTCTAGACTGCGTAGTCAAATTTAGTATTCTTCTGAACCACAGAGCTGCAAAACTATTATTAATGACACGATCAGCAAGGACAATGACATTTATTTAGAGTCAGTCGCACAATGCAAAAATAAATGTAAATGCTCACTCATGCAAAGACGCAAGCGAGTCTATTAACTCCAATGGGAGAAGTGAACCAAAGTAAATTTTGGAGTCATTTTCCATAAGCCACATCTCAGTTTCAGTTTATCTGCAAGCAGTCTCTGCATTTGCCTCTAAAACAACTCTGTCTGGTAACGTTGTGTTATTATCTCATAGCGTGGTGAATGTGCAGGTCACAACTTGTCCACCAGAGCGTTTTGGAGTTGTTGGATTGTGTATTTGATGAGTCTGATGAGGGAAACCAAGAAATCCCATTAGCCTCCGTAGCGTAGCTCTGAGCAGCTGCGGCTCTGCCGTTCTAAAAACAGCTTGCACCGACGAATAAAGGTAACGAACCTACTGCTATGACTATAGGGATTATGACAATGGGCCAATTTGCCAAAATGCTGAACGATCCCTTTAAAATTACAAATAATTTTAATTACTGTATGTACTTTTCTATGAAAGTAACATTATGCAAAGAGTCAAAGCGAGTGAACTGACCAACACAAGATTTTTCGCCTCTGAGTTACGTCTGTGCGTAGTCAGATCCCCCCCTTTGTGTGTAACACAATACATAGACGTCTGTGACGTAACATCCAAACTTTCCCACATTGTTTTGATATTGTCAGTTCATTTTTAACGTTTCAAAATAGAATTTCTTTCTTCCCTCTTTGTTTTTTTCCCCCCGCTCTCCATTGTGTAAAAAAATGGGCCAGAAATTGTCTGCTTCATGTTTTTCTCCATGACAGGGAAGAAAGGAAATACTGAGACAGGGACTTGAGGCTCTTTTACACTGTGATGGAAGCTGACAGACCTGAGAGAAATAAATCTTCAGTTGTCAATCAAAAATAGTGGTGGTGGTGCTGCTGCTGTTGCTGCAACTCAATCAGAGTGTGACATGCATTGACGGATACTGGTCTGTCCAGCTAGCCTGAAGCTAATGCTAAAAACATGTTTACTTTAAACTCACTTTGCAGAATCGATTTTTGATCGACTACTTGTTGACCCTCATTTCCCTGCTCCACCACCACTGGCTTCAAAATCTCCCTCCATGTCCATGTGTTTTGGTTTTTATGTTCAAATTAATGACACATCTACTGTACATTACACAGGCAAGCGTCTGTTGTGATTTATTATATATAAATACATGATACATAAAAGCTTTCCATCTAGAGCCACGTTTACATGCATCTGTTGTTTTTTATTATACATAAAGACATGATACAAAGAAACTCTCAAGTTTTATTTTAGGCCTTAATGAACAAGAGTTGCTATTTATGAATGAATCACCACATTGCTGATTTTCTCCACTCAAGAGGATGATTGGATGTTGTTGTTGTTTTCTGACCAGCTTGTGTGGTAAAAGGTGTAATTTACCCGTTTGACTCCAGTTGCTCAGTCGCACCAGGTAATAATGAGTAAAAAATGAAACAGGACGGTACAGGCTCTGTGATGAGCTGCAGGTTTCAGCCTCCAGTGATGACTCTGAGATATTATAATTACCATAACAATTTTTTTTTTTTGAGTTAATATGTGCATAAATAATTCAGGTTATCAAATCACTGATAACTACGGGGACAATAATGAATGCAGAGGAGGAGATGATACAATACCTCTCAGCTCTGTCAGCTCAAATAAAAGCACCAACCCAGAAATCAAACTCCGGCGGATGTGACTGTAATTACACTGCAAGAACCAATGAATAAGTTATTACCACTAATTGACCACAGTTTCAAACCTGCACCACGGTGATGAGATGAGATATGATGAAGCTATGAACTGCATCACTTTATTATCATATAAATGTGTTGTTGTTGTTGTTTAGCAGGACTCACATTATCTACCACTCCTCTCTTACATTTCTTCTCTCTCTTGCTCCGAGAATCTGCATTAATCAGATGTCTCCTACAATACGACTAATTGACCCTGAATTATAGATTAACAACAGTGTTTATTTTGTATCTGTAAAATAAATAGCAGAATGACCTGGATACCCTATTGGCTCTCATATTTTTCCTCCCTCGATTGCTTTTTTCTTTCTATCTTTGATCAACGTCACTTTGTGGTTGTTTACTTTACTGTTTTGTGACTCTGCTGCTCATTTCTCTGCCACCGTCTTTTTGAATCGAGGGAACAAGGTCGTCTGACTCTTTTTCGTCTGTTTCCTTTCTTTCTTTCTTTCTTTTAGCTCCGGCAGAGTTTGTTCAACCTCCGCAGTCCGTCGCTCGCCCCTTTGGCACCACCGCCATGTTCACCTGCCAGGCGCAGGGCGAGCCCGAGCCTCAGCTCACCTGGCTGAAGAACGGACAGATCCTGGAGCCCGGGGGGCACGTCAAACTCAGGAACAACAACAGGTAACGAATAAAAACAACAACTGAAAATAAATAATACACGCAAAAGAGTCCACATAGTTTATTTATTTATTTATTTATTTGATTAGGACAATGCACATTAATCAACATATCAGTGAAAAGCATCAATATAAATATGCCGGAGTTAGCACAGTTGCTAAATTTCATCCGTTGTCCTAAGGCAGGTATCATAGAAAAAACATACAGACATTACACAATTAGATAAAACATGTAGAAATCTTACAAAATATTAAGTTAGTTAGTTAAAAGACCATACACAAAGTAGAAACGACAAAGTTGTTTTCAACCACTGTTTAAGGGTCTTTTTAAAGTGAAAGTGAGGAATATATAATATGGTCAAGTTTTTGTCAACACTGTCAGACATGTTGTGTTGTTTGGCAAAAAGAGAGATTTGCTTTTTCTCTCTGCTGAGCATCGTCTTGTATTTTTGAAGTTATTGAATCATCACTCATCCATAACATGTTGATAAAACAGCTTTTGGGGGGTTGCCAGGTTGTGGAACAGCCTCAGCTGTTGAAGAAATCCATCAGGTTGATCCTCTGATCAACTGTGAAAACCACAAAATAAGAGATTACCAACGTTTATTGCTGCTTAATTATCAAATAAACCCAAGCTCTTATTGTTATTATCTATAAAGCAAGTTTAATTATGAATGAAGTTGAATCTATTTAATAACACTGAAAACAACAACAGATTTCCTGCCATGTTAATGGTGATAGATGAACAACAGACTGTTGTGTGGTTGTTGCCTTGTGAACAAACTCCGATCAATTACTTTTTTTATTGCTTTGTAATTACTTTGGGATCTGGTGGAAACAAACCAGAATCAGTAAAATTATTCCTCTATTGCTTAAAAAAACAAGTTATATAAACAAGACACGATTGACACTGATGAATTGATGCACATAGATACTCATTCTGAAAGCATCAATATATAGATAATATTTACAGATTTTCAGTCACACACTCATGAACATAAACAACCCTCATCTGTCTCGTTCCCCTGGTGATGCAGATGTACACAGCTGCAGCTTTACCATCAGATACTGTGTAACTTAACCGTTATAATATGAGTGAAATTAACACAAATGTGCACTTTATAACTCACAATAAAAATTTTAAGATTTTACCATAAGACATAGTAACATTTAAAGCTCAATTTATGGATGTAATGTAACATTTAAGTGGCATATGTTATATAAACCATAAAAAAATAACCATAACCATAAACCAGACTTATCAGAAAGTGGTTTTATTATTGAATTTCCGTCTGGGTTATGCAGAACGTATCATAATTCACTCTGTCATTAACGCCACATTCGCCGTAGCGTCACGAGGTCTGAAACAGCTCGTCAGTATTAATCACTTCTTCTTCTTTGACCTGATCGTTGGCATCATCAAATGTTCAATTTTTTTTTTTTTTTCTGTGCGTTTTTCCATTCCTGCTCAAGCTGCAGCTGCTGAAAATTCATGCCTGTCAGTGCCAAGACATGAGCTTCAGCTTTATTTGTGCTTTTGTGTGTTCATGTGTGTATGTGTGTGAGCTGCATTTTGACTGAGCGCTGGATGCTTTCCCATGGCGGTCCCCAGGAATGTCACGAGGAGGAGGAGGAGGAGGAGGAGGAGGAGGAGAGAGACTGTATGGAATCAGCTCAGATAGTTTCAGCCTCAGCACCTCACACACATGTAAAGGCTGCATGTTGCTGGAGAGGTTCAGAGCTGTACAGTATGTGGCTCTGCAGAAACAGCTTTTCAGCAACACATCACATGTAAAAACCTGCTTCTGTTCTGACTTTACAACCTTTTTCTTATGTTTCTGACACGCGTTCATTGAAAAGGTGATGAATGGCTGTGTATAAAATCTCAACAATACTTCATTATGTCCAGAGTAATGACTAATATCACATCATGGTCAGGTCTTTTGTGCTCTGCTGCAGTTTCAATGCACGGCTTGTGGAGGATAAAATATAATATATATAGTTCAGCTTGTTGATTGTAAAACTCCCATTCTCTATTCATCCTGCAAATGTGTAATGTGAGTAATTTTTCTGTACACATGGAAACTTTTACGAGCTGACCCTGGCAGGCAACCATCTCTGCATGGTGTTACTATTCATAAAAGAGAAATATATGAAGTGAATATATTAAATATGCAGCCAAAAAAATCAATACTTGCACTCTTGTTGCAGTGAGTGAAGGGAGTAGACACCTCCATCGCTCACATGCACGGCTCCACTCCCACTTGCCACTACCAGTCTATATTAGACGGAGAGATGGAGCGAGGGACTAACAAAGGAGGAAAGAAGAGAGGGAGGAAACAAATGAGAGGGCAGACAGTGGGAAAGAAAAAGGAGAAAAATGGCAGGGTGGTCAAAAGAGAAATGATGAGTCGGCGGGAAGAAGGACTGAGGAGAGAGAGACAGAGAGAGAGAAGGAAAGAAAGATAGAGTGGGTAGTCAGGGCATCGCAGCGTTTCCACTTGCCACCATTAGTGTATGACCTGCTATAATATGGATCTCATGCATCACAAACCCCGCTCTGTGATTGGTTAAGGAGGCAGGCTTCAGCTTGAGATCTACCATTAGCTAATTAGCTCATAAACTCAGCTAGTTGACCAGGAAATGCAGTCAGCCATTTAGAGAGGGAACCAGCTCAATGTGCATCCTAAGAATCGCAGCCGCCGCCGCTGAGCCGTGCAGCAGCAGCAGCAGCAGCAGCAGCAGCAGCAGCAGCAGCAGCAGCCAGCGAGGAGATAAAAGACATTACAGTCTGATTCATTATCACAGTGTTTAGTGTAATATCACAGATTAGTGAATGTGAAGCAGTCGTATACGCTGTGTTAACTCTGTCTGCAGCACAATGTGGTTGTATGCAGTGTAAACAGTGCAAACAGCAACTATTTTGATCCAATATATGTTGAGTTTTCTATCATAAAACTGGCCATTAACTATCTCTGGACGAATCGTTTCTGCTCCTCTTGTTTTGTTTTTCTACTTCAGAAAAATGTGGACCTACCAAAGACCAGGTGTCCTGTGTAGAGAGTTATATAGTAAAAAAAAAAAGAGACTGAAATACAGTATATGACTGATATTCCCTTCAAAAGTTTTTGCTTCAACCTCTCTAACCAATCAGAGAAGGCTAAATTCAGCTCATGGCTGCTGTTCAGTATGTAAATGACTCGAGGGTTAGGAAAGCTCTCTGAATCATGTAATCCTGTATTCAGTGAGAAAAACATTAGTTTTGTTTTAGTAGGTGTTGCAGACAGAGGTAACAGTGAACACTTGTTTTTTCCAGATTCCTTCAATAAAATCTTTTCTTTACTCTGTTGATTTATTATTATGTTGACGCTTTTGTCCGACTGTCCGCTTCCTGCCTGCACAGAGGGGAAGCTGCAGATTGAGACAGAATACGGGCACTGTGATGAGATGGCAACAAGCTCTCCCACTGAGATGGAGCCAATTCATATATTATAGTAGTGCAATGCAATTTCATAGAAGAGCAAGTCAGAAAAGCACACAAAAACAATATACGTACATTATATATATTGTGTATAGAATAGAACAGAATACTTTATTGTCATTGCATGTGACCATACAACGAGATTCGTTTATTTCTCAAAGCACACAAGCACTAGCATTCACACATTATTAAAAAACAAAACAAAGAAACTGCTGATTATCTATCTATCTATCTATCTATCTATCTATCTATCTATCTATCTATCTATCTATCTATCTATAACACATGGATACCTAAGCCCAGCAGAGAGATTTTAATTGTGTGTGTTGTACGGTTATATTTGTGTTGTTTGTGTGAAATGCACACAGGCAGAGGTTTCCCCGCTCAGCCATCTCTCATGACGCTGACCTTCAAGAGCAAATCGGACAAGGGAAGGAAGGGGAATCGATTGTACATTTCATTCACACACACGCATGCACACACATTAATCAAAAAGCAAGTGAGCCCGTATGTGCACAAATAGCCCCGTGGTGCGCGCCATCATTCATTTTGTGCACACGCATAATCAAACATGAAAATCCACAAACGTGTTGCCCCCTTAACTCCACATCCACACACACACACACACACACACACACACACACACATGCGGGGAAGACAAAGCTGTATGAGATGCAGTGATGTCAGAGAGAGGAGCTGATTGGCTGCTTCTGTAAACACACACGCACACACACACACACTCTGCTGCTGGAGGGTGAAGCCGTGTGTTTGCTCTCTCTCTGTCACATCTCAACAGATCCTGATACACACACACACACACACACACACACACACACACACACATACACATACATCACTCACGTTGCAAGACTTATTGTTATCCCATTCATTACAGGAGCCTCTGCTGACCAGGCTCCTGTAAAAACATGCTATCGTGGCTATTTGAAGCCTCTGTGAGAGCCGCTCCTAATTATGTATAAGGACTCACTTCAGTCTTACGTCTCTAAAGCTGGGAGGTGTAATCATCCAAGACACACAAGCTGTGATCACACATCACACGGCGTAATCAGCACGAGGTTGAAAGTCGACCCCGCTTTGTTTCAGACGGTGTCGGCGATAATGTCAAAAATATAGTTTACTCTCCCTGATTAAAGAGGAACTAACCGTATGCAGGATTTTTCCTGTGGCTATGCTACAATTTTACCGTAATTAAAAAGCTTCGGAGTCGTTGTGATGGTTAAATACATGACTTGTGACTTGTTACTGGCGTCTCGTGGCTGAAAACCAACCTTGCAACATCGATGTTTCTGCAGCACCGCGACACAAACTCACTCTATAACCTGCAATCTTTTATTTATGACAGTTAAAACTACACAAATAAACACGTCGTAACATCGTATATATATTATATAAAAACGTTGTCCACAGCTCTGCCTCTGTTGATTGCTTTTTTCACCGGCTTCGTTAAAAACAAAATGCACATGGCCGGGAGGAGGGTTAGCAAAACAGCGCAAAAAACAGCAACCAGACTTGCATAGTTCCTCTTTAATTCGGAAAACTCAGTTTACATCCGTATGAAAAGAGTTCAGTTTACATAGTTAAGAAGACAAACATGTTTTCTGCGTGTCTGTGTGTTTCTCTGTGTGTGATAATTAATGGCCGACATCTGAGGGAACAGGCAACCACCACACAAACCTGGACATTTTGTAGCTGAATCCTTTCAAAGGCTCTTTTTTCCTTTCCTTTCCTTTCCTTTCCTTTCTTTTCTTTTCTTCTTTTTTTCTCTCCGCTGTCTTTCACCAGGACCTGCCTTTCTTGTTTGCGGCCCCTCTCTTGTGCCCCACATCCCCCTTTCCTGCCCCCACTACACAGAGCTGGGGCCTGGGCATTGGCCTTGAACTCTGACCCCGCCTGTAATCAGTCATATCCCTGGGCCCGTCCCTCCTCTCAGGCCACAGACAGCTCCTCGCTCCTCCCCCTCCTCCTCCTCTTTCTCCTCACCCCCTCCTTCCCCACCTCTTCCTCCTGTTCTCGCTTTTGTCCCCGTGTTTTTTTTTGTTTTTTTTCCCCCCTTTCTCCTCTTTTTTTTTTCCTGGATCCAGAATGAGCCGTGCTGGCTTTTGATGGGGGGGTGTGGGTGGCTGCCCAGAGACAACGGAGAGTAAACACAGCCTCAGCAGCTGAACAACAGACCCAAGGCCCCACTGTCAGCCACTCCCCTGGCCCACGGCCTTATCCATCAATCTGTGAAATGACCTTGAACTGATGAGTAAATGATGGTGTCAACCTGTCAGCGCAGGACAGCTCGGCTTTGGAGCTCGTGTTAGACAAGCAAACAGTCCAAAACTCAGCCCCCGTCTACCTCCCTGCAGAGACTTCCTCTCTCTTTCAGACTTGATACTGTTCTTGTTCCCTCACACGTTGCATGAATCTCTGCTCTCGTCTGCTGTTGCATATTAATGCACATCGATCTAGGCCGAGCTTTCTAATCGAAAAAAGTCTTTAAAAAAAGACTAAAAGGGAGGTTCCTCAGACAGCTTGTCATTTTGTAATCTTCCTGCCTGAGATTTTTGCTTATTCATCTTTGACCTGTATAGAAATAAGAAGGTTGTTATGATCGCACTTAAATTTTTTCATTGGATAAGAAAAACATTTCAGAGGATTTCCCTGTGCAAATTCAGCTTCAACTTGACTCGTCTCAACATCTCAGGTCTTTTCCTGAGAAATGTCCAGGTACAGGGAGGAATGTGGTTCGCATTTCCAGCTGCAGCAGTCGAGCACAGAGGAGTTAACGCCCACTTCAAACTCTTGACACTCTGCTCCTCTGTTTCCTAAACGACACGTATCATCGTGACAGACTGCGGCTTTAAATTTAGTCACTAAAAAGTTGTCTCAAAATCTTTGGCAAAATACAGCACATAAATACTTCACTAATTGATGAGAAGATACAAAAATACATTTGGCACATTAAGCACTTTCACTCTCTAAAAAGTGGAAGCCACTAATATGCTTTCATCATAAAGTTGGAGAGGAAGTTTTGACAGCAGGTGTGGAATTTCATAAGCTGCACGTCGGCAGCGCTGGTTCATGTGTATGCAGCTTGGTTTTATGTACTGTACATGTTGTGTGTGTGTGTGTGTGTGTGCTCATGCATGTGTATGTGTGTGAATGTGCCTACATGTGGTTGTTGGAAGCTGCTGTGCCTCCAGGAACAAGCAGCGTCTTGTGGAATTTCCCCCCAGCTCTCCCTGCAGGCCCGTCCAAGCCCGGAGTGGCATCATGCCCCCCCTAACCCCCCTCCCCTCCTCCTCCTCCCCTCGTGGCCCCCGGTGCTGCGTCTGGTCAGGCTGTCTGTCCGCAAACACCCCATCCATCGCCGATATGAAAGGCTGTCAGAAACTTGATGGTTGAGTAGCGAGCTGAGCGCTGGCGACTGCTGCCACCTCGGGGGTCAGAGGTGAGATTGACTCAGAGAGGGTGAAACACAGAGAGGGGCCTCTTTGACCTGATAATTATCCAGATTGAATCCACCTGGTCGCCGTGGACAGAATAATGACTCTTCCACCTCTCCGCCTCCTCTGACCCAGTTTTAGAGACATACAGTAATTGTATCCCAGCACATCAATTTTGAAAAGGAAATGAAATGATTTACTCCTCCACGGCGCCCGCTGACCCAGAAGAGCGCTCCCCCTGTCCTTACAAATCCGTCCTTACAAACCTCGCCCAGGCCGCTCCGAGGTCGGCCGCTCCGTCGTCAGCTGAAATGCCACTCTCCTCCTCATGTCCCATTTCACGGGTCCAGAAGGCGTCCAATGACAAACCGTATGCGCCGCACAAAAGGTTGACATGTTGTTCTTTCAATAAATTGCATGCTTTTCCTCACGGGACCGTCCTGGCATTTCTTAATAAATCCTGATTTAATACACTGCAGAACCGACCTGTCCATCAAAGACAGATGACAATCTGCTCAACAGGTTCATACAAACTGCAAATGACAGATTAGCGTGGTGCTGTGGGATATGTTGAACCCCTGTGGCATTCGCCCCTACTGTTTCAACGGCTTCTTTCCCTTTATGTGGGAAAAAGAAAAAACGCCTCTAATCTCTCAAAATGCCACGACCGAAGGCTGCGCCGCTTTTAAACGGAGAGAAAATGGACCAAAGTACAACTGAAGCTCTACTTTATTCCCGAAGGTGTTTGTTGTTTTGTGGGCTGTCAGTTTTCCTCAGCGCACATTACACCTTAAATACAGCAGAAATGGCCTTGGTATGAAAATGGCATGAAGAATTGTTTAGCGCCACAGGGCCTCATTTCCATAGTATGTTAAATGTTTTATTTTTCCTTTTTGCCGTAGGACAAACGCAGAACAGTGGATTATGTATTCTCATCTAATAACACCTACTCAACGTGCACACACACACACACGCGCGTGCACGCACCCTTATATTTCTTCTATAGCAGGAGACAGGCCAGGTGGGAGGGAAGACGAAGAAGCCGAGATAGAAAGGATGGGGACAAAGAGCAGAGTGGCGGAGGTACGATAGAGAGGAGCGATGATTGGAACAGAGAGAATATAGAGTGAAGGCACCGGGAAAAATGATTTACCATGTGTGGGAGGTTGTGTGTGTGTGTGCACATACAGGTATGTGGGTACGACACGTATATATGTGTGTGTGCATAGATGAAATGTTTTACTGATACAGGCAAATTACATTTTTGAAACACTGAAACAGATTTATCTCGTCCAACGGGAGTTCGAGTAGAAGATGAATCCGTTTTGAAAGTGTGTGCTTTGCATGAGTGAGGATCCTCCACACGATGCGACAGAGCTGCTGCTGCTGGAGGAGGAGGAGGAGGAGGAGGAGTTAGTGAGATAGGAGTGAGTGAGGAGTTCGTTCGTGTGCCTTTGTCACACACACAGTTGAACTCAGTGCCCTGTGATGCCGACATATTGTCACTTGAAGTAGCTACTGGTTCATTTATTCAAGGGCAGATCTGTTATATCTGGGTTTCATAATAGTTATTGTACAAAAACACAGTTTGTTTGTTTTGTTTTGCTTCACTGTATCTGAAGGTTTCACACATAAAGTCAGTATGGAAATGAGAGGGGAAAAAAAGATGTTGATGCTTTTAGAGCGTCAATTAAACCTGATGCTCCATCAGCGGAGACTCGTGACTCCTGCAACAAGAAGCACAATGTTGTTTTTTCCTGATTTTAACAAAACTCCATCATCAGAATAAACTAATCCTGCACTTTGCACATTTTGTTTTCTCAACAGTCCACTTTTAATATTTCAACTAATCTCCAGTCACATTTCTGGAGGAGTCTGATAAGAGTTGATTTTTTTGTTTGTTTGTCCTTTCATTTGTTGCCAAATTCTCATGAGTCTGGAGACTATTTGATATAAACTGCAGCAGCGACTCTTTAACACTCATACTAAAGAAAGATCAAACAGGTTTAGACGGCAGCAGAGAGAATTTAAATATTCCTGCTCCATATTTAATATTCTCCAATGTGTTTGTCTTCTGTGATTTAGATCCAAGTGTAGATTGAAAACTTCTTTGTTTTTAAAGTTTCTCACACTCAATCAAATCTAAACTTTTGCATTTCTTGTTCTTTTTCTCTCCTTCCTGTTCCCTCTCTCACAGCACATTGACCATCTACGACATCAGCCAGGACGACGAGGCCATCTACCAGTGCATTGCGGAGAACAGCGCCGGCTCCACGCAGGCCAGTGCTCGCCTCACGGTGCTCCAGGCCGACGGGCTGCCCGGCGTGCCCACCCACCTGCAGGCCGAGGCGCTGTCCCCCTCCACCATCCAGGTGTCCTGGACCGAGCCCGAGCTCAACACCGAGGACATCATCAGCTACGTGCTGCACATCCGCAAGACCTCAGGTGAGGCTGCACTGACCATCCAGACAAAAACACATGATAATAAAGATGACATGAAAGTAAATCGCAATAACACCAGGTTTGGGAATAAATAGTAATAATAAAAAAGCTTTGTCACATTAGATTAAAGTCAAACTCAGCTTGGTGAGACTGGATCCGTCTGTTCCTCCCTTTATTTATTTATTTTTAGGTTAATCACCGTTGTAATCTAATTTTACTCTGTAATCTGGGACCTTGTGACGCCGACATGTTCGCACTTTCATCTTGACACATGAAGGAGCTGCAGCTGGTTCATTAATCCAAGTGCAGGTCTGTTATATCTAGGACTCGTTGCCCTGGTTTTAGTACAACAACATTGCATTTTTTTGCTTTAGGTTTCATAAAAAGACAGATAAACCCCTCCTTTTTTAAAGTTAATCACCGTTGTAATCTCATTAATTAGTCAAACTTCACGTTGGGTGAAATGAGGAAAGCTAAAGAGAAGCTTCTACAGAGAGTAGTAGAAGTAGTTATACAGTAGCTGCAGATAAATGTTTAAATCCTGTGTTTTTAAAGTGTGAATAAGCCGTGATACTGAGGTGATGAGGGTGGACGACACTGAAATGTGTCAGCGAGGGGCCCGTTTGACAAAAAGAGCTGAGCGGGGGGGATTCATACATGCAGATGACAAGTGGCGTCAGCATCACGTTTCCTGACGACTGTCACTGCCAAACTGCAGATATACATGTGTGAGTCCTGCTTCACTCTCATGTGTGTGTGTGTGTATGTGTGTGTGTGTGTGTGTTCTTTTACACTTTGGGTAAGTGTACGGGTGTGAACGTGTGAGTCCATGTGTGGTGAGAGTCTCATAACGACAGCTGCTGTTCTCCACACTGGTTCCATCGGACGGATAATTAAGGGCCCCGGGGGCCAACCAATAGGATCTGCTGTAATTACCCATCCAAGATTGCATGGCCCAGTTGATGAAGGGCTGAAGGTAGAAAGTGGTTATGGCTGAATGTCTCTGGATTTAGAGCAATAAAATGCTTTAACATCCTCTGGAAGTCCCTCTTTTACCCCGGCTGTCCTCACTCCACCCCTGCAATTCAGCCAACCGTCATCATTCAGGCTCCCAGGGCCAAACTGGATTAGCTATTACCTAACAGAGCTGCTCCGATAACACCACTCAAATGGGCAATAACCATAAAAGGATGACACAAACAGATTGTATCTATTGTTTCCTCTCTTGATCTTATTTGCCGTCACTTTAATGCCCGCGCCTCCCCCATCCCTGTTTTCTTTTCCTGTTTTTCTGCCGTTCGTTTTTTTTTTTCCATTTCTGTCTCTGTTCAACCCTGACCTCCTCTTTCTCTTTCTCCTCCTCCTCCTCCTCTTCTTCCTCCTCCGTCCTCCTGCTCCAGACCCGGTGGAGATGGAGTACGAGGAGGCCGTCAGTAAGGTGACGCTGCAGCAGATCATCAGGGACCTGGAGCCCTCCACCAGTTACACCTTCTACGTGAAGGCCTACACCTCCCACGGGGCCAGCAAACCATCGCAGAATGTCACAGAGAGCACCCACGGGGAGGGTGAGCACTCACTCACTCACTCACTCACTCACAAACCACATCCCTGACCAACACAAACACAATTACATTACAATATCATGTAAAAGTCCATTTCCAGTAGTTCAAGTAAACAAACCCCAACCAAGTATTGAGTGCATATAGATGGACCAAGATGGCCAATATTTCCATATTTGTTTTTTAATTTGTCTTTTGTAATATATACTATACCAATATAGAACTTATCTGACTATACTAATCATTGGCCTGACGAAGAGCCAGTCGCTCGAAACATTGTCTCTTTTAATATGTAGCCCTTGAATACATATATTTTCTATTTCGGGAGAAGACAGTGTTGCGAGTTATCTTTTTTGCCTTCTTTTGTAACATTCAAACAGTTTGAGATACTGAATTTTAGGTCTTCATTAAATGTCAGCCATAATCATTGCAATTAAAAGAAATTAAATGAATAAAGACATGACATGTTTCATTCTGTTTGTAGTGGATTTATATCATCTTTTTGAATTGACTTAATGACATGAATAAACTTTCCTATGATATTCTAATTTATTGAGATGCACCTGATAGAAGATATCAGTAGTATTTTATTTTGAAATCATGCACATTTACCGGTGGGGCTCCTTTATATCAGGCGTTATGGTTGTGAAACATCGTAGGCTGTTTAAAAAAAAAGCTGTTAAGTGCCACTGCTGTCATGTTGTTGTGCCACTTTGATTGACAGCCTGTGTTGTGTTGTGTTGTGTTGCAGTGCCTGCGCCTCCCTCCCTCTACACCAAGGTGGTGAACAGCAGCGTTGTGCAGGCGACGTGGGAGCCGTCCTCTAAGCTGGGCCAGCATCAGGGCTTCAGGCTGTTTTACAGACGAGCCCACACGCCGCTCTTCACGGGTCCCATCACCTTCCCTCGCAACGTCACCCAGTACAACATCGCTCAGCTGGGTGAGAATGAAACCGTCTTTTACCTCCCTCTCACCGCTGTAATCTAATTTTATACTCTGTAATCTGGGACCTTGTGACGCCGACATATTGTCACTTTCATCTTGACGCATGACGTAGCTGCAGCTGGTTCGTATATTCAAGTGCAGGTCTGTTATATCTGGGGCTCGTTGCCCTAGTTTCAGTACAACAACATTGTGTTTTTCGCTTCACGGTTTCAGAAAAAAACAGATAAAACCTCCTTTTTTTTTTACGTTAATCACCGTTGCAATCTCATTAAAGGAACCATGTTTTATACTGTAATCTGGGCTCATGTACAAGCATTTCACAATCCCTCCTTAGACGTGAGCTGAATATTAATAAACGATTAAAAAAACTCCTACATCAGGAAACCAGCGGCTTCTGACACTTAATTTCAATAAGGAAAATAATTTCCCTCCCGGAGTTAATATCTCATCTCCCACAGTGCATAATAATTTTTTTTTTACTATCTTCTATTTTTTTCTTTTGAACATCTGTGCTTTGTTCATTATCTAAAAAATCTCTGTCTGTATTTTTTTTTCCCTCCACAGATCCTGCACTGGTTTATGAAATAAAGCTTCTTGCGTACAACAAACACGGAGACGGCAACGCCACCGTGCGATTCGTTTCACTTCGAGAGGCCGTGGCGAAGTCTGGTAATTCTTACACGCCATCACATCAGTCCAGTCAGTGCATCAAAGTTGAACGTGTGTCTCTCTCTGAGTCATAAGTGTCATCTTATATTTATAGCTGAGTGGTCACGCCTCACACTTACAGCCCACTTCACCATCCACCATCCAACCACTCAGGTTTATTCAAACTCTGCAAACGCAGCTTTTGACCCTGATCTGTTTCTGCTGCTGCTGTGTCTTCTCTTAGTACTCGACACCCCGTGTGACTGTGTCAAAGACGAGCAGAGCAAAACATCCACCACGGGCATCATCATCGGCATTCACATCGGAGTCACCTGCATCATCTTCTGCGTGCTCTTCCTCGTCTTCAGCTACCGCGGCAGGTCAGTGCAAACACAACGCACTTATCGCTTTTCAGCAACAAGTGGAACCGATGGAAACAACTTAACAATAACAGTTCAGTGTCGCTCCATAAAGTGTGCAGGCAGCTGACAGTGTGTGTGTGTGTGTGTGTGTGTGTGTTCTGGTGTAATCCCCAGGTTAATGATCTGTAAGACGGTTCAGGCCACCCCCCAGGCAGGGCACAGTGCAGTGCTCGAATCCTCATCTTCTTCGCAGGGGGCCGCGGGGCTGAACGGGGCCGCCAGGAGAGAGATGGAGGTCAATGGCAGCGCAGCGGGGAATAAAATGGTCGACAGCAACGAGCTCGAGAGACTTTTCACTCAGCCCAAAACACAGGATACGTGCATGGTGAGTCCTGGTGGTTAAAGGAGAGGAGATGAGACGAGAGGACCGGGGTCAAGACAGAAGGGGAAATCCATTTTAATCCAGACACTGTTGAAAATGTGATGAATACAGAAGAACTTGCCCTGAAGCTCAATATTAAAGAGGAATTATGCAGGATTTTTACCTTAACTATGCTACATTTTTACCTTAATTAAGCAGCTTTGGAGTAATTGTGATGGTTAAATAGCTGATTTGTAACTTGTTACAGGGAGAATGGAGGCTCTCTGCCTTCTACCTAGTGTCTCTTGGCTGAAAAACAACCTTGTAAGATCAGAGCCTCCGACCCGGTGTCCCAGCTCTCGTCCCTGCAGCACCGCTACACAAACCCGTAATCTCTTGTTTATGACAGATAAGACTACACAAATATACAGTACGTTGTAACATAGTTTATGATAAATAACGTCATCCACCGCTCCATGGATTGATTTCTCGTCGGCTTCATTGAAAACAAATGCACATGGCCGAGAGGAGGGTTAGCAAAACAGCAGGAAAGCGACTGGACTTGCATAGTTCCTCTTTAATTTAGTTTATCAACTGTTATTCAAATGAGTAGGCAAAACAGTAGAAAGGAAATTAAAGCAATATAAGAAAATAAACAGAGAGAAAGACATTTACAGACAGTAAAGTGGTCATCTCAGCTACAGTGTTGCTTTAAAAATACACAAGGAAACATAAACAAAGCATTAAAATACATTGAACTCTTTCTTTGCCTGAGGAAAGAAGTGAAGGATCCTGGTGGCCTGATGTGAGGATGAGGCTACAGTTCATTAAAGTCACTCTCTGTTTCATTGCCGTTGTTTGTTTTTGTCTGTTTCCAGTCCGACTCCTTCGCGCTGAACGACACCCAGCTGTCGACGATACCGCTGGACGAGTTTGCGGTGGAGCGGGAATCAGAGACTCGGTTCCAGCAGCCTCCTGCAGCAGCAGCAGCAGCAGCAGGTCACCACGACCAAGGCTAATCATGTATGAAGGCTTATCACACGGCGCTGTCCACACAGCGTCCACTTAGACTCTTCTCTCACTCAGGTTGACAAGTGTTTCCTTTCAAAGTAGTTTTTTTTTTTTTTTCCTTTTTGTGCAAAGATGATTTCTTTTATCGGTAAGTTAAGAGGTTCTGGAGGATCAGGACTGTGCTCTTGGCCTGGGGTCTGGAGAGCTCTCTGCTGATGGATGGCTGTATTTCTAGCCAGGCCAGTTAAACGTTCTTTATTTTACAGTTTTGTCGTTTAGAGGGCTGTCACTTTAAAATATATATATATATAAATAAATAAATAAATAAAACATAAAACCTTTTCCTTCACAGTAATGTGAACATAAATTGGCCTTTTTTACAAGCCCCTAGTGAGGATCCTGAAATATCGATCGATGTCCTCCACGTTTACTAAAGGGCAGCAGTTTGTTCTGCTGCTGATACTGTAACATTCAAACTGACTAAAACTTTAATTAATTTGGATATTTAATTATTTCTCATCTCAAATCTGTAAATTTCAAACAAACAAAGCTGACAGCCCTCGTCATTTATTATTTTTCTGGTGTTGGGCAGCACAGCACAGAGGCCCCAGAATGTCCTCGCTATACAACGATGACTTTATTTTTAAGTTTATATATTCTATATATATATAAATGCATATATCTTTTATCATCTATATGTCAAAGTGGTTATAAGTTATTGGTCTTATCTCTACTTTTCTGTGGATGTCAAAGACTTCTGCTGCCTGCTCTCAACCCACCAATGATCCCAACACCTCCTCTTTGCTCAACAGAAGACCTCGGCCTTCTTCCAGGGATGATTCGATATAAATTCTGTCTCAGGACTTTGTTTCAGTGATATCAACTTTTTTTTTTTTTTTTTTTTAAATCTTTTTTTATTTTTGGTGTGAGTTCTCAGCCTTCATACAGGCACTAGACTTGGCTGTGTGAACCTTACGATTCAACAAAAACCTACCTCAGCCGGAATGAATGTGTTGCGGGGAAGCTTTTTAGGGACTTTAACCTTCCCCCCCAACCCAACCCAACCCCCAACCCCAAGCCCCCCTCCCGACCCGACCCGACCCGACCGCCCCTGTGCTCACAATTACTTTACACGCGGAGGAACTGATTGGTTTTAAAGTTACAAGATCAGGTGCCGCACTACCTCAGATGTCAAGAATCTTCTCTCGTCTCCTGCTCGTCGAAGCGAAAGGAAAAAAACAAAACAAAACGGAAAAAAATACAAAAAAAAAACACACGTAAAAAAAATTTAAAAACGGAGTATCCAACATGAAGCACTTCCAAATGCTGAAGTTAATGTTCTACCTCAAGATAACAATGTTGATGTTGTCGCTGTTATTGTTGTTGTTGTTTGTCTGTTTATTGCATAATGAAAATCCCCCCCACCCCCCCTCCCTCCCTGTGAAACCCCTCACCTCCTTCTGTTGATGGACGTGGTGTCTGTAGATTCAATGTCAGTACCTCATGCAAGTTGACAGACTGATAACACTGTTGTATGAACTACAGTATTTTAGTATTTTTAATATGTATGAATTATGTTGTTCCATATTTTTTTAAAAGATCATAATATCTTTTTTTTTTCCCTTTTTTTTTACGTAGTTCCTTCAGTTGAATGAAAAGACCGTTCGTTAGAGATACACTGCGCTGTTAAAGATCTTTACTGACTGAGATGTGACACGTAAAAAAAATGTTCAATTGGACGTAATTAATATAATACAGAGACACTGTATGTGTTTGAAATTAGCTGAGTGTGTGTGTGTGAGCGCGTGTGCAGATATTTTATTGACTGAATGAATGTTTTCATACATATTATCATGTATGTTAAAAAAAAAGAAGAAAAAAGACGAGCACAAGTTCCAAAATATCCCAAAATATTATTCCACTGTTGTTTCTGTGATGAGTTCAAGGAACAGTTTGACATTTTTCATGTAGGCGGTTAGCTGACACCGCTCTAATGTCTCTTTGTTAATTATGAACCTTAATGCCCCCTTAGTTTTACCTACAGCTGAGCGTGTACGAGGTGTAGCCTGTTAATTACAAAGCTTCAAATGTGCTCAGAGACACAGGCAGCGTGTCTTCATGCTAAGCTACGCTAATTGGCTCTCGGCTGCAGCTTCGTAGTTCAAGGAGCAGTTTGACATTTTGAGGAATAATTTCTTTAATTCTCTTTCCCACGGTGAACTCGAAGCTGCAGCCGTTAGTTAGTTAGTTAGTTTGTTAGTTAAAGCTTAGATTAGTGTAAAGTGTTAAAAACAGGAGAAGCTAACAAATCCAGCTGCTGGCACCTCTGGAGTTCACTTATTATTAACACGTTATATTGTGTTTATTGTGTCCAAACAAAAAACTGAAGTATAAAAGCAGCACTGAGCTTTTTTTTTTCTTACAGAGGTTTGTCACTGACTATTTCCTGGAGCAGTGACTTACCAACAGACACTCACAGATATTAAACCAGTGGTTCCCAACCTTTTTTGGCTCGTGACTCCATTTTGACATCACAAATTTCTGGCAAACCCGCGATGAAGTGCAGTCACGTGATCGTGGCTGTCTATCAAGATGCGCCAGCTCAGATATTTGTATATGCTGCATTTAATTTGAACTCTTTATATTCAAGAAAGTGAAAGTATTGATGCAGTTGTTTAAGATTGTGTGTGGTGTTTTTAATAATAATTTTAAAAAGAATAATTAGTTAAAAAAATATTTTCATCAACCCTACCTAACCCTTTTATCAATTACTAAACATTTCAGGCGACCCCATTTGAACACTGTATTAAACAAACAGAGATGTGAGTGGTATGTGAGCAGAACTGTGTGTTTTACCCCCCAAAAAATGTTCAACTGTTCTTTCAATAATGACAGAAGTGACAGTGGTGGCTATTGATCCTATAGGAAACAAACACAAATGAGCTTATTCCCAAAATATTGACCCTCCTTTCCTTCTTTAATCTGGATTGACAGCAGTGTATCTCTAAGCCTTTTTGTCTGAGTATTTGTTGCTGCGGTGCTCTTAGTGATTTTCTGTTTTCATGTCACATTATCTGCCTTCTTTCTTAAAAAAAAAACAAACAAAACAAAAGTCAGTAGCCTTTTCACACGTCTGGTGCCCAGGAGACATGACAGTTGCTGATCAAGCTTGTTGATCGTTTTCTCTCTCTCTATCTCTCTCTGTTTTCCAAAACCACAATTGCTGCTCAGCTCTCTCCCTCCTGTCAACACTGACTATATAAGTTCAAGCACTTCAGGAACAACAACATGTTTGTAATAGCTCTGGATGACGATGAAGACGGCCGCCGGCAGAGAGCTGCATGGCCGGGGGAGATTAGAGGGTCGTTTGCGTTTGTCTAAAACGACGGCATGCAGGGCTTCCTCTCTGCAGCTCTCTGCTCGGCGCCGTCACACACACTGCCTGATGGCATTGTGATATATTTACCCTACCTCAACCCAGTTCTTGGCCTTTCTCTCAGGTCTTAATGGAGAAAACACACAGAGTACGAACAATGACGTAGAGGCACACACATGTACACAAACACACACACACATATAGGTACAAATGGAGGGAGAAGATTTTAGGACCTTTATCTTGTGCACTAACTATTAAAATGGTTCATTTTTCATGCTTAGCTTCTAGTGGGTGTGAATGGTTATCATCAGATTTGTTTTATGGTTTTATTTTGTTTTTGTTTTTTTCATATCAGAAGCCTTTAAATTTATTTTTTCTCACTGGTGTTTGACTTTATAATTACTGTATCTTCTGTGGAAAGTTTGTCTGTGAATAATATGAACTTAGTAAAGTGGGCGGCACTTACAACAACTGCAACAACTCCCAACACAAAAACAAAAACAGTCCCACATGATTTGTTGTATTGATTTTGTCCCCCTGGCTCTTATAAACTCATTATCTTAATTAAGCTGCATTCATGAGCAGCAGCTGAATGGGAAACACCAGTGACGGCAGCAGCAGCTTAGTTGTAATTAATTGTGCGGATGAGATTTCTCACACAGTCATGATATCGTCCATTTTCGGCTAAAAGACAAACAAAAATGTCCTAAATTTTAAAAAGAAATCAAGATTAAATAAGATTTACATAGTAATTTGTCTCTGGGAGGTGGAGGTGATTTAGATTTTTCCCATTCTGCAGCTATTGCTTGAATGCAGCACGACTTCAGTTGGACAAAGGTTTTCTAAAATGTGCATTTCAATAATATTCGGTATCACGCCATCTTCTGATCATTCCTTCTGAGAGTTGTTCGTGCCCCCACTGCAGAGAAACACCTGCCATTTTAATGTGTTATGCAAACCACACAGTTTCCATGTTAGTCATCATCTTACTGTAATTTTATGCCTTTGAAAGTTTTTTGCTGTTGTTGTTTTGTTTTGTTTTGTTTTCTGAATTGTCTGCAGTTTTTTTTTTTTTTTTTTCCTCCTTGAGCCCATTTCTTGTGTTTAATTGTACACTTTGGTGTTAATACCACGATGTTACAAGTGTTGGGAAAACAATAATGGTACTTATCAAAATAGCAGAACAAATGCCCGACCTAAATGTCTCCTGCTTGTATATTTATTAATTACCAGTATGATTTGTTCTCTCTCTCTCTCTCTTTCCGGGGCTGCTGCAGCCTTAATCAGTGTTTTTTACTTCTGTGGTGAGAGTAACTCCCCTGGGGAAACAAGTGGTGTGCTTTTATTCTTCTTTACTTCCTTCCTTCCTTCCTCCCTCCCTCTGTCCCTCGGTGTAATTTAGGGTTAATCTCCTGCAGGAAAATAGTCCACATCTCACCCACCTGTGGATGTGACAACAGGTTTTTTTAGTGCCATGCTGCTGAACCTGAGTCACTTGGAGTGTGTGATGCAGTGGCGATCATGTTTACGTGGTTAGACGTTTCATATAGGTCAGGTTGTCGTATTTTGCTGTTTGATATTAGAAGAACTTGTGTTATTTTACCCTAAAAAACCCTGAAAGCTGTTCTCACTGACGATGAGATGACTCCTTCGCCGATACACAGTGAATAATAATAATAATTAAAAAGAAAAAAAAAGAAAAAAGGCTGCTCCGTCAAATGTATTGCAGCCTTGGGAAGTGCTATGTCACCAAACTCTCAGTTTTTTTTTTCGCTCCCTCTTTAAAACACTGACCTTCGGACAGGGAGAGTGTGTGTGCTCAGGGACTCTCTGATCCTCGTCTTTTATGTGTATCAACAGGGACTGCACATGATTTTCATCCTTAAAAACCCACTTTTTTTTCCGCCCCGTTCAGACAGATTTGCCGTGAGTGCCGGCAGGATAATGAGTATTTAACAACGTCGCTCGTCGCTCGTCTCCTGGAAACAGGAGGATTTCTCAGAATAATGTGAGGCCTCAGTGGATTACAACAGAAGTGATCAACCTAGCTTCTCATTATCACACTTTGGGTACTGGATTATTACTGTTTGCAGTGTGAATTACTACAGTTCAGTAAAATCTGAAACTATTTATAGACAGAAACTTAATCAGAACACTATATTATGTCATCTCTCAGGTAAAAAATGTCATTTTCTGCTTGAGATGTTACATAAATGATGATAATTGTGAGATTTGTTCCAATTTTCATTTCACTCAGACCTATTCCAGTTCAACGCTACTGTAGGGATGTGCCAGTGTCTAAACTTTAAAACTGCACATCTGTCCGTGCAGTTTTAGCTATCTTAGTAACTCAGTATGCATTAACACACTGTACGATGTCTGTCCTGGACAAAAAAAAAGTACGATGCTGTAACAACGGAGGATGTTTAGGAAACCTGAGACGTTCAGGACTCTGGTTTCCTTAAAAGTCCAAAGACTGATGACACTGGCCTCCTCTTGAAATATCCTTTAACATTATGTGGTATTGATCATTGTGGCACCAAATGACCATCCGATATGATTGTGAATTGATCAAATTTCCGATGCATTTATCTCCATTGTGGTTCTGCTCTGAGACCCTGATGACTGTACATGTCAAATAATGCTGAGTTTAAAGATTTTCTAAGTAATTTATACTCTTGTCAAATGGTGATTTAATGTAATTGTACTTTAATGTTTGAGATCAGTATTATATTTTATATACCTCTGTCAAGGACGCAGATTGAATCCAATGTATTTAAAGGTAGTGGGCAGAGAAAACCCTACGATAGATCTGCATGAGAAACGAAAAGCTAACGTGTTATTTTAGCTGAAATGAAAAGTGTTAGTTGATCATTATTGGACTTGTGATGGTAACACTGTGATATTTAGCCGAATAATGGCAGAATAATGTTGTGATCTCGATATGATGGTGCTATTGATGGTCCGTTTCTCACATTGTCGGTCAATCTGTTTTGATGGTGTGTTATTGATGAAAATAGGTTGAGTGACCTTTTCCGTTGACAAATCTTAAAAAATCTGTCTTGCCCCTCGTTGATGCCTGACGATCGCCTCATCCTCATCCTGTTGCCACCAGTCATGTCCACGTGAGTGACTCGAGGTGAGGTCCCTGTCAGCCCTCCGTTACCTTTAAAGTGACAAGTCGTCTTCATCTTTTACCCCCCCGCCCCCCCTCACGAAACCCATCTTTGCTTGAGGAGAATGTCTGTTCTGTATTGATGTTGTCAACACGATCGCAAGTCGTTCAGTCATCTTTTATTTGGCCGCTGAAATAGAGGAAAGAGCTTCTTCTCCTCTTCCTCCACAGCCGTCCCCTGAAATAAGCATCAAAACATGAAAGTCAGGTCGAGCCTCTCGGTGAAAACATGGCTGCGTTGCCAAAAAGAAATCTTCCATCAAGACACAAAAGTACGGAAGCGTATTGCATTCACTTGAATAAAAAAAAAAAATCCGGTTTTTCTGAGTAATTTATTTTTTGGTCTGTTTTTCGAGGTAATCTTTTTCCTGTTTTTTTTTGCGTAATTTTTTCTGGTTTTCGTGCTAATTTTTTTCTGTGAGATACTTCGAAATCTCGCGAGAACATCCAACCTGCAAGACTCCCATCTATGGTGACTCTTGCTCCGCACATTATGCCCCGTCTTCAACTTTCTATACCGTACCGGGTCGAATAAGGCATGTGATTAGTTACACACAGGGTATGATACTCTTATGTTTTAGACTTTATTCTTCTATTGTAAGCCTGTTGCTCAATGTAGCAGGGAAGGAGTAGACCATAAAATGAGGAATAGATGAAAAACAGAAAAAATTACTCAAAAAACAGACCAAAAAATTAATTACTCAGAAAAACCTGATTTTTTTTTTTATTCAAGTGAATGCAATACGCTTCTGTACAAAAGCTTAATATTTATCTGAAATATAAAGTATATTATTGACACATTAGATAAATGGGTGTGAGAATAATTGACCGGCTGCTCTCACCCAGTTTTATTGGCTGTCGACCATCTCCAGTGATGAAAGCTGACTGGAAACTCATCAGGACAAGTTACCAAACAAGACGGATGATGTCATCCTTTTCCCCCATCTGAGCCACAGCATCGTTAAAGAGATGAAAGAAACCTCTATCCTTGGTTTTATGTTCATGTGAGACTCGTGTCGCTTATGGCCGAGACATTGAAATACAAACAAACAAAGGCATTGAAGTCAGAAGTCAGTCACCGTCACTCCTCTGTTCCCCCTCCTGCAGATTGATGCTGCAAATCCATTTTAAGATCATATAATATTGGAAGAATAGCGTGTCCTTTTATCCACACAGGGCATAACCTCAAGCACAAATTGAATGAATCTGTAGAAGAAGAAAAAACTGTATGCAAAACCTTCTCCCTAAGTGATTTTCACCTTCTCTCTCTTTTGTTTCTAAGTGAAACGTCGTCTTAAAGCTCAGCAGAGAAAACGCCACCAGACTCTTAACAAAGGGAATATTCATTCATCTGCTTCATTTCCACCACATTGTCAGTGGAATTGCTTCTCCTACTACGACTACGGTTTATTAAAACATGTGAGAAAAAAAAAGAAAAGGAAAAAAAAAAACTATTCTATTTAATCTATGCAGTTTTATTTTTATTTTATTTTTCAAAAACCACTGCAGGGTTTTCAAAACGTGCTGTTGTCAACTTGAAACCAAAAACCATATGCATTGTCCAGGTAACGAAGCCTCATTTGTAGCGTTACCTGCGTCAGATCGTTTCATTTATAGAAGGAGTGAAGGGAGCACAAGTCTGTGAAGTCAGTCCATGATCACACATCTGTCCATCTGTGTGTGTGTGTGCGTGTGTGTGTGTTGAATATGTGCGTGTGTGTGCGTCTCGTTATGGGTCTGTCAGCTGAGGTCACTGCCTCTCTCTGTTTCTCCCACAGTTAAATTCAGGTCGATATGAGATGATTTAAATCCTATAAGCGTTGTCAGGGATCACTGCTGTATGTTTCCACAAGGTTATTATGTTTCTACGCTCTCTCAAGAAGACCAAGGTGTTGCAATTATATAAAAAAAAAATCTGTATACATATCCACATATACTGTATATGTACTGTATGTGTGTATGTATATGTGTAAAAAAAAAAAAAAAAGGCAAAATAGACCATTTTTAGTGGTTTGTATTGTTTTAGGGTTCATTGTGCAACATTGAAGAAAAAAAAACAATAACAGTGATAATAAACTAGCTCTAGTAATAATGAACTGAGACACTGTCTTTATTTCTGTGTGTGTGTGTGTGCGTGTGTGTGTGTGTGTGTACCTCTTGGGATCTCACAAACACCGACCCTTTGTCAGATCCTAATGAGGCAAAATGTCATTTCTGATGTCCTGGTTAAGGATTTGGGTTAGACCGTCCACATGGACTGGAAGTCAATGCAACGTCCTAACAAGGGTGGGATGCACAAAGGTGTGTGTACGTGTGCGTGTGTGTGTGTGTGTGTGTGTGACTGGCTTGATAAAGAAGCACAGAGTTCAGCTCACATGTGTGTTTACTTGCTTGTTTCCTGTGCTCCACTGAGATGCAGCAGCGGATCAATGAGGTGCAGGCGTCTCATCCTCCCTCTCCTCACTGTACCTTCCTCTTCCACTGTTCGGCACATTAACTTGGGGCCAGACAAAGAGTATCGAGCACGAGGCCCAGAGCTGCTGCTGGTCGATGGAGGTTGGTGCCGGACTTCTAATCACTGTGAATCCCAATGCATGATTGAACTTCAAGACAAAGACTCCGATATGGATCGACCTCCTGTTTTTCCGTCTCTATCCGGTTTTCTCTCTCTCTCTCTCTCTCTCCCACTATCTTTCTCTTCCTTTCTCTCTTTTTAGGGGGAGGCATCAAGTTCAAGTTTATTTTTGTAGTTTTGCTCATCCTCCTTCTATTGATAAAAACAACTCTATACAGTAAAGGAGACAAATGGAGCGTGATGCAGGTTTTAAATGAACTCCCCTGGATCTTTGTCTTAAATCACACAGTCAATCAGATCTTCACAGAGTTTGTTCTGTAGTTACTGTAAATCCACGTGTTGAAATTTCCATTTTCCCATGAACACCTCATCCCTGACGATGTCAAAACACCTGGACCTGCATCCTGGTTAAAGTGTCACCCTGCCTTTTCATGTAAACACTGATCTCTCACTCATTTCCTGGTTCAGCTTTGACCTCTTGGGCTTCGAGTTTTGCATTTTTCCTTCACAGTTTTGTTGCTTGTGTCAGCATTTCTTTCAGTTTCACCCCCTTGTTAGGTGTTTTATATAATCTGAATTGACTTTTGTCCTGTTTTCAACACTTTCCTGTTTCCTGTGACTCCTCTGTAGATGTGGCTGCGCTCTCAGATCTCAGTGTTTGACTTCTTTCTCAGTGCAGCATTTTCTTAATTCACAGAACTGACTCACACACGTCAGTGCAAGTGCAGGACTTTGTTACCGTTTAAAGGTTTGGCTGCTAAAACTACTACTCTACTACTCTAAATGTCTTGAAGCAGTTGTGTAGCAAAGTGCGTGTCTTCTTGGTTTTGGGTAGGCGTGATGACGAAAAAAACAGGGTTCCTCAGGCTGTATGTATATTAAAAACATACATTATAAACACAGTCTGAAGATATATATATATCCTCAGAGTGTGTTTTTAATATACAGTATATGTGTGTGTGTATATACATGATTTTAGATGTTTATTTTTGTGACTATTAAATGAAATAGTTAAATTTGTTTGAGGACTATTTATCTCTCTAACCTTATTCTGACAGACTTCACAGTTTCTCCGTCTCCTTACTCAGTCAGATGGCGTGTGTACATACATGTAGGCCTACACACACACACACACACACACTGATGTGTAAATATGTGTCTTTGCGTGGGATGAGAACTGTGTATGTGTGTAATGTGGAGGTTTGAGAGTGTTATTATTACTATAACTGCGAGTTTCTTCTTTAAGAGTAGTTCTCCGCAGACAGCACACACACATACACACACACTTATACACACACAACAGTCCAGACTGGCCGTGTAAAACAGTGAAACCCAACCCGCGGCTGGACCACCTCAACTGGGCCCCGGCTCCTCCTGACCCCACAGCATTTAAAGTGAGTTGAGAAAGGGGACCTCAGTTTTTCCCAGAGAGAGCCCAGAGGAGGAGGAGGAGGGGGATAGGGGGGAGGATGGGGGGGTACAGCTGTCTTCTGGCTTCTCACACCGCACGCCTTTTAGTGGCTCAAAGGGAGCAGCCGAGAGAGAGGGAGGCCAGAGGTCACACCAGCCTACTTTCATACGAGCCTAGCCTCTGATGTTCCCCTGTTTTTTTTCCTGTTTTTTCCCTCTTCTATTTTTACTGTTTCCAGATTTCCCAGCCGTAACACTCTTCCCAGGTGACATCCCTCCTTTCACGTCGCAAATAATCAAAACCGTCTTGTCAGCCCCTCTCTCTGTTTTAAATGTGATCCCCATCCTCTCTCTCTCTCTCTCGCTGATTATTCTTAGTTATGCACAGTATGTCTGTCTCTGCCTGGTATCACATTAAAAAAATATTCATATCAAGTTAAAGTTTTATTCAAATTGAAGGTAAAGGATAGAAATATTATGATCAAAGCCTGTTTGGTATTCAAATCCATAAGAATTTCATGTAAAACCCATTTCACAGTATCTGGTTTATGGTTGTGCCATTCATGTACGTGCAGTCTGTACTACTTGCCTTTTCTAAACAGTGTAGTTATCGTTGTTATTAATAGTCTGCTTTTCTCTGTGCAGGAGTCAGTTGCTACCAACACATAAGATATTCAAAGGAAACAATGCACGTGTGTGAGCTGAATGTAAAGCAGAGAACAAAAGCTGGTGCATGAAAACACCGACTTTAAGACGAGAGACCGCCGCTCTTTTTTTAAAACCAACAGCCTGCTCTGCTAATTTTAACCAAGACTACAGTCATTTTGTAACCTTAACCATGTCTTTCTTACTCTAAACAAGTTGTTTTTGTGACTGAAACTAATCAAACTGTTGGTGTTGCACGGTCACGTTATAAAAAGGGTTAATTATCTTCTTTTCAACATATCTGCTGCTGATAGAGATACAGAAAACAAGCAGCAGGAGGAGATTAGATTTTTTTTTTTGTCCTTTCTGTGATTTCTCCCTCTGAAAATGAGTAAGTTTTAATAATATCTACAGCTATAATGGTGGTTTTTTTGTCATTTGTGCACTGTTACATGTATATTTTAGACTATATAACTTAATTTGATGTTCTATTACTCACATGTCTTCATTATATCCAGGCGGATGTGTTCATGTGGTGCATTTGCTGCCTGTTGAGCCACAACAGTGAAATCTCGTGGTGGAAGATGAGATGAAACAACACTGAATCGTTTCACAGTTGCTGATGGAAACTGCAGGTATTTCTCTTGATATCACACCTCCAAGCAAAACTTGTCAATCTTTGATTTAAAAAAAATGTTGTTTCTATTTCAAGTATTTGACCTGGAGAGTCGCAGCAGGTAGAGAGTGCAGTCTGCTAATTGCAGGTTTGCTGCTTTAATCCACATGATGAAGGGTCCTCGAACAGGAAACCAGCACCGTTAATGGAGACCTGACACCGTGACAAGTAAGTCTTGGATAAAAAGCAGTGAATTAGTGAAGAAGTGTTTTCATTTTATAACATTATAAAACTCTTGTATAACTGAAATATTCAATCTACAGCAGTCAAATATTTAATGGTAATATTTCTTGTCAGGGGGAATAAAGTCCTGACTGGGGAAGTGGTTATGACCAGAGGCGCCGACTTCGTTAGATGATTAAAGGTTGAAAATTTGTTCATGAAATTTACATCAAGGAGCGAAGAACATTCTCTACACAAAATGCAATTAAAGACATTTAAGAGAGACGAGACCTGCTTTAATTACCTGGCTAATTTGACATCTTTACTGGAGACTGTGTTGTGAGTGGGATCTTTCAGGATGAGTGGATGAGTGTGACATCTTTTTGTTCAGAAGTTTATAGTCAATTAAAGTAAAATGAAGTCCTGTCGCTCGAGTTCGACCTCCCTGAAGAATACAAAATCAAAGAAAACCCTCCCTCCCATCGCTGATAACTGAGCTGAACTCTGTTTTTGTGTGAAGGCCTGAGCTGTTGGAAAGAAAAAAGACAATATCATTTCTGCCACCTCTCTGTTCCCGGTGCTGTTGCCTGTGGCAGCAGTTAAAGATGGAGTGTCATGTGGTGGAGGGTGACTGATGGAGAACGTGGGCATTAACATGCCGAGGCCACAGGAGACGTGGCACTGAAAGCATTAATGGAGTGACTGTTTCAGAGAAAAAGGAGGGCTGATGTGATTGCAATGTGTGCCGGGGGAATCGCTCTGCAGGAGCCGACCACGCAGGCTGAAGGTATCGCTGCCCTTATAACACATTTATATGTATCTGAGAGATAAATTGGGTGGCCTTTCAGTGGCAGTGAGTGTAGGGCTTCACATGTGGAGATATGCAGTCATCATCTATGACACAACCGCCCGCCTGTCCCTCAAGTTTCTCTTCATTTATCATACACACACACATAGACACACACACACGGTGTATGAGAGACTACTCACTGGTTAACACGTGCAACGCACCCAAGCGCCCTCAAGAAAGGAACAGGGGGGGCGGGCGGAGGAGAGAACATGGGGGAGGGGGAGTGGCAGAGATCCCCTGTGCACACGATGGCAGTGGTGTGTGGAGCAGGACAAAGAAAGGAGGGAGGGTGGGACAAAGGGAGCGAGGGATGGAGATGTGGGGTGGCTGCAACTGAGGAACGAGAGAAAATCGAAGGATGATGGAGGGAGAGGAGGAGGGGGTGTAGGGAGGGGGCACCAAGCGACAGTATAGGTGCACGGATGTGGAAAAGATGGTGTGTGTATGTGATGCTTTTAAGTGCATATAGGAAAATAAATATTTTTCTCATTTTCTCACCTCTTGTTGTATCCAACCATGCAGATACTGAGATAATTTAGCTGGAGAGGGAGGGGGGGAGAGAGAGGGAGGGGGGGAGAGAGATAGGAGCTTGAACTTAGTTTGTGGTGTTCACACATTATGTAAGTTTAACCTCATCATCACTATTTATTCCCCCACAGACAATCTGCTGAGTTGCACTTTTAAGGAATATGTGAAAACAGGCTCAATAAGGCCACAGTGGTTTCACAGTCAACAGTTAGTGAACAGCTGTTTACTTATGGAGGACATTTTCTATGAAAACTGCTCACACTATGTAGGCTACAGTACTAGCCTACTCTAAGACACCAATGTTGTTTGTGTTTAGAGCTCATTAGCATATATCGGAGAAAAACGAGTCCATAGGTCGTTTGCTCAGCAGCATATTAAGACGCACAGTTATGCAAGATCTGGTGACCAGAGAACAGGAAAGTTTGATTATCACATGAAACATGAGGGTTCACTCTGAAATCATGATCTTTCTAAACCTAACAAAGTACGAGCTACTTTAAAAGGATAGTTCACCCAAAATTCAAATTGCACTCATTATCTACTCACCCTCATGTCGACTAAGGGCTGGGAGAAGTTTCAGAGTCCTCCGTGGCTTCTCTGAGTTACAGGGGGTCTCGGCCTAGCAGTGCATGTCCATATAACGGTTGCAAATGGATACCAACTGTCTTCGTAACAAAAAGACACACCAAAAAACATCCAAATACCTCCATGCTCCTCGTATGTAATGCGCGATTTGGACGGACCAGGAAGAGGAGCTTCCGCTGCAAACAAGCTTGAAATATAGACTTATTTAATTTTTTTCAGAACAATTTCGCATTTCGGGGCTTCAATACAAGACGGACATTACATACGAGCAGCATGGAGGTATTTGGATGTTTTTTGGTGTGTCGTTTTGTTACGAAGACAGTTGGTATCCATTTGCAACCGTTATATGGACATGCACTGCTACGCCGAGACCCCCTGTAACTCAGAGAAGCCACGGAGGACTCTGAAACTTCTCCCAGCCCTTAGTCCACATGAGGGTGAGTAATATAATGAGTGCAATTTGAATTTTGGGTGAACTAAATGAACTAATTTTAGTGCATAAATATAACCAAGTACTTTTAGTAGCCTACCTAAACCTGATCATGTAGTTTTAGTTTTGTTCTGAAGTTGTAGTTTTCTGCTGTTATTAGAACAGCCAAGGACGGCACAAGTCCTCCAGCCTTCCTACATAAAACGGACTCATTTTCAACACAATTACAATAATTTGTGTGGAACATCACCAGTGATTACTGTATCTTCCTCCATGTTTTTTTCTCCTTCTGTGGTTTTTCCTCTTCCTGCCTGTTGCCTCAGGCTTGTCCCCCTCCATTAATATCAGCAGCTCTCACCTGTCTCTAATCCATACTCAGGAAGAAAGCTACTGTGGGATTATGGCCTGCAAACATGGCTTTGTTCCAGCTCTTATGTCTTGCCTTGAGGAAGCGTTGTTTCATAGCGAATTACATGAAAGAAAAAAAAAGAGAAGAACAAGAAGAAGAAGAAGAAGATGGTATTCATTGTCTCTTTGACTCAAACGGTTTTATGTATTGATTTTTCAGGGTCTAATCACGCTGCTTTGTGCCAAGGTCGGCCCTTCGGTTTCCTTGACCTGAACGCAGTAGTACAGTTGTTGCAGTGGATGGAGAGGCAGTGAATGCAGCACTGTGTTCCTCTTCTTATCCATCAATGAAGGAAAAATGGAGGATAGACCCTAGCCTGCCCTGCACCCCCCCCCCTCCTCATCCCTCTCTCTCTCCTCCTTTATCTCCCCTCGTCTCTCTCTATCTGTTTAATCACACTGAGCCATATGGATGCACAGTGTGTTGTATTAATTAGACCCCAGGGCGTGGCCACACACAGGGGACCGGAGCGACTCTAGCGGTTGCTATGCTGGGAGCAGGAGTCTCCCTCCCGGCTCACACTGGCAAGATGGGGGCATTATAGTAGGTGAGCCGAGGACGACACATGTAGTAAATCTTTCTTTTTTTTGTACCGGTAAGAGGGCCTGCCAAGATGAAGAGCTGTGTTTTTTTTTTCAAAGTGCAACAGATCTGGGCTCAGATCAGCTGTGGCTATAGCAGCTGGCAGCGTTTCAAACAAAGAGCCCAATTGAAACTAATGTGGAAGCGACCATGAAGTGTTCATGAGGAATATATCAATAGATGTAGGTGAAATCAATTGACAACCCGATAACGTATGATGAAATAGCCGAGTTAACCAAATTTCATCCAAATCAATTAGTTTCAGCTGCTGTCCCCAGACTCAAGCATGCAGAAGCCCACATTGAAAATCATCCATCCCAACATAATACCTGCAGACTTTATATGTGCTGCGACACATGCTGACACTTACAGGTTCATAAATGTCTATGATAATTTATTCATATAGGCAGACACATAACAGATTTTAATGTGACAAGAGTAAGAAATTAAATGTAAATCGGGAACTGTTAAGCTCTTATCCTGGCTGTTTGCCTGGTTAATAAAAATGCACGTTATTTACATTATGTAACTGATACTAATTACTGTTTACTGTAATATGATTAAGTGATTCTACACATTTGTGAGTCATTTCAAACTGTACAAAACTTGAACACTATAGGATTACCGCTTGCAGCCCCACCTGTAGTACCTTCACGGCCCACCAGGGGGAGCACAGTCCACACTTTCGCAATCACTGCTCTAAATTGATCACCTTCGGCTAAGTTTTTTGTTTTGATTTTAGTGTAACTTCTGTTTCTTAACTGAGCTATTGTCAAACTGCAACAACTCTCCGTGATGTTACAGTAATGCTACGTTCAATTCAACCTCGGAAGTAACCAAGACTTCCGACATAATAGCGTTAACTAGAGGAAAAAAACCATGGATGTCCTAAAGAAGTTTGGCATATTGTGGCAAAATGTATGCAGTGGCATATGCTTATTTTGGAAGCAGATGAAGATGCATGAAAATATCAACAAATAAATAACTTTTCCATTCTTACCATTAACGATGAGGACCACCACTGACATCAAGTTGGAAAATTGGAGCTCTGAGATGATTTCCAACCTGTAATTTCCGAGTTTGACGCCTTTCAATTCATTTTTCACAGCTCAGAGCTTATTTTCTCTAGTTGCGAGTTAGCTTGATTGCAGCATAAGTGCATTTACAGTAATCATCTGTACCACTTTGTTTTATGAGTCTATGGTGTCATAATGAAGAATATTATGCCCTTAATATTGGTAGGGACACGGCACACGCAGTTCATATAAAAATCTACATTCCCAGCTCTATATAGATTGTAAGGCCCTTTCATTAAACTTTGTGGTTTTCTCTCTATACAGTATAACTACAATTCAATTTTAAATGGGTCTCTGTCTTTAAAATGTTTCCAGTTCTATTTGAACTCTTCTGAAAATCAACATCCACTTTTACAATCTACTTACCACATTCAATAACCATTAAATGAGTGGGGACTGCTGTGTTTAGCCTCTCAGAACATTTTCTACCTGCTCTCCATAATGAGAACCGTTACACAGTTCTTTCCAGGAAACTCCCTGAGAAACCGTTATGGAAATACGTGACCTGAAAATATTACCTGCTATTACCATTAGCTAGGTGACAAGCCTTGAATGTTAAAATTGAACATGGTGATTGTGTGAGGAATTCAGGCCATTATAATAACATTTACATTCAGCAAAGTTGACACAAATACATCCAGAGCACTGTGAGGTTTAATCCTACGTCTGGTTTGCACCCATGCAGCCGGCTGAAAGTTGTTTTTCAGCCACATTTAGCTGATTTGCTATCGGTACTTACATTACTTACAGTACATGTATGTACAAGAAGTACTTTACAAAATGCTCAAACAGCTTTTTTTTGTAAGGATGAGAGTTTAATTTATTATGTACATAAAATTGTACTCTGCAGATTATGTAAGCCCGGCTCCCAGAGCCTTGTCGGGGCTAAGGAGTGCACTCATGGGGGAATAAATCAGACGTGGGTTAGTGTGTGTGTGTGTGTGTGTGTGTGTGTGTGTGTGTGTGTGTGTGTGTGCGTGTGTGTGTGTGCGTGTGTATGTTTGAAACTGAGAATGAGAGAAAGGGATGGAAAAGGAGAACAGAGAGACAGAGAAACCATGGTTCAGTTTAGCCTCACCCATCGCTCACCGTGCCAGTAACAGCCAAGAAAGAAGGAAAGAAAGAAAAAAGAAAAAGAAAGAAAGAAAGAGTTGTCATGACACCTACAAGGAATTTGTGTATGTTGTTAAATACTGCTATTACTACTACTAGATAGATAGATATATAGATAGATATATAGATAGATAGATAGATAGATAGATAGATAGAGAAGTCATTATATATTGAGAGAGATGCCACCTGCATAAGAAAGAAAGAAAGAAAGAAAAAAGAAAGTTGTCATGACACCTACAAGGAATTTATATAGTGAAAACCACAGGAGGGATTGTTAAATACTGCTATTACTACTACTAATATAGATAGATCGATAGATAGATCGATAGATAGATAGATAGATAGATAGATAGATAGATAGATAGATAGATAGATAGATAGATAGATAGATAGATAGATAGATAGATAGATAGATAGATAGATAGATAGATAGATAGATAGATAGATAGATAGATCAGTAAGTCATTATACATTGAGAGAGATGAAACCTGCATAAGAAAGAAAGAAAGAAAGAAAGAAAGAAAGAAAGAAAGAAAGAAAGAAAGAAAGAAAGAAAGAAAGAAAGAAAGAAAGAAAGAAAGCTAGCTGGCAGCGGTGTCTTGGTGAGCTGCTCCTCTGTAAAGACGCTGACCCCGCTGCTTGTGTGGATCGACCTCCTGTATTTGCTCGAGCTCTTAAGTGTTTTGAATTCCTGAGTCTCACACGTCGCCCCCGCCGAGGGACCGCAGCCCTGGGTGGGCATCAGGTCCCGTTGCCTGGCTGGTGAGGTGGGCCGCTTGAACCGAGGGGCCAAGGGAGGGAGCCAAGGGAGGGAGGGGAGGGAGGGAGGGGAGGGAGTGTGGGGTCCTAAATGGGTGGCTGGTGGGGGTGAGGTCGGCTTAAAGGGTCGTGGGGAACGAGGCAGATATGGGTCAGTGTTTGCCCAGCTGTCCCCTGGGCAGTTGGGGAAAGGAAGTGCCTGGATGGGGCTGGTTATGTTGGTGGAGATGGATTTGACATGTCGTTTAGCTTTGTTTTTATTGTGGCCAAAGGTGCCAAGACTCAGAGAGACGGGGAGCGATATAAACCCTGCGTATTATTAACTATTGATCCCTCCCTCTTCTTATTTAGAGCTACAATTAAGACCAGGAAAAACAAAACACAGACCCATAAAAGGCTGAAAAAAGCCAAATAGAGGTACGTGTGATTACTTAACTTTCATTTGATGCAACTTATACTCAGTAAGATGATTAGTTTTAGGAGTTTAAGTTGTTAAAATCGCGAGAAGAGAAGTTTATTCATCACTTATGGGAAAGTTTAAAAGTCCATGTCCAGAAAACTAATATGTAAACCTCTGAACCTTGAAATTAGTTTATTACTCGAACATTAAAATGTAATTCCTAAGTATCACCATTAAATGCTCCATATAATATGTCATTATTGTACTGCCTTCTGCAAGTTTTTTTGTTTTTTTGTGTGTTTGTTCTTGAAGGTTTGGTTCATGCACAGTAGTGAGATTAAATTAATAACCATAAGAGCCGGTGGTTACTTATTGCCTCTCCCCTTTGGCTTAATATGTGGTCCGTTGTGTCCCCTGCTCTCATTTTCCTCTTCCCCCCGAAACATCTGCGGTCACTATAATCCTGTCAAATCTGACCTCCATTACGGTCCTGCCCTGCCCGCCTCTCAAGAGTCCCTGGAGAGTTCGTTTCCACCGGTTCATCTGCTTTACTAAATCCTGTGAAACCTGAATGCAACATACAGATATTTTACCCCAGTTTTAAACACAGACACATTTATTAGATTTGTTAAATATAGATTTTGCTTTAAATTTATGTCACAGTTTAATTTGGTCGGTAGATTTGAGGCAGTTAAGGAAACAGTAGACATATTCTCCATTAACATTTAACACAATCCTGTGTTTATTTATCAAATATCTACATTAGAGACAAGGAACAGTCTGAGAACTCACGCTTCTTTTAATCCTCCTTGGTCAAGGTTCAGCTCCTTCATGTACAAGAGGTGTTTGATCGAAGCTTTCGGAGCAGAAACACACCAATATGAAGCTACCGAGCTCGTTTTTATCGACAACAGGAACGTATAAAAATGAGAACTGGCCTGAGGGTCCACTTTAATCCCGTGGTTGTACTCCAAGATTAGATCATGTGAAATGATTGCATTGCTCTCAAATTGCATCATCACCCTCAGGATGAAGGATTGTCGGCCTAATGGACGGACCTACTACTTCTGCGCTGAAACACATGCAGGAGTCCCATTTCCGAGCTCCATGCGATAAAGGGTCAGGTTGAGGCAGAGGGATGCGGTGGCGGCGGTGGTGGTGGTGGTGGTGGTCACAGGTGGAGGTCACCGTAGCTGCTGATCCGTCTTTATCATAAAACGGCTGGTGTGGAGGCAAGGTGAAGGTCAAGAAGGCTGCGGCTACTCTACTCCCCCCCAAACTCCCCCCTCCTCCTCCCTCGTTCACCATCACCACCACCACCACCACCACCACCACTGCCATGTTCCTCAATGTGGTCAATGTCCTTCTTTACCATTGACAGTTCACTCAATAACCATTACTCTCGACTGGACATGAAGTGGGTGGACCCCGCTGCGCCGCTAATTGCACGATCGATAGGTGACCATAAAATACCTGCGAGCTCACCAGAGGGATCTATTAGTATAAAGAGTGTAACACTAACTGAATCACAGCACATAATGATATTAAGAGGGCAGCAAGTACAAGAATAACACATATTATTATTGATTTATAGGCTCAATGCTTTGCAAGCATTTTTCATGCATTTTTTTTATTTTTTTTTTAAAGCATTTTGGTCTATTTTCGTTTTTTTTTTTTTTTTTCTTTCTTCAGGCTCCATCTGATTATGAATCATTGCACCTGACTGGCCTTTGTCCGATCGTTGCAGCCATTACAGAGGATCTTTACGATGGCTTTTCCTTTGTTGTCTCAGCCTATAGGCACCACGCTATTGGTCTGCATGCTTGGTAATGTATGGATGACGAAACACACACACACACACACACACACACACACACACACACACACGTACACATACATATACACATTCACACACAGGGAGAGGGAGCACAGCACAGCACAGAAAATGTGGAAACACCAAAATTCCCTGAATGCAGAGGAAAGAAAAGCAGTGCCACCCAATGGTCAAACACAGTCAATGCAGCAGGAGTCCACCCAAATCTGCACATCTACCCTTTAAAATACACTTTTTCTTTTTTTCAAGGTGTATGAAATACTTAAAAAACACATGTACTTACAAATAAGTGTCAAAACTTGGAAGAAGCTGCAGAATTATTTTCACATTGTTGTTTTAAAGGCGACATTTCATCAGGAAAAAAACATCAATTATAGCTGCTTTAAAGGAGCCAAGACATGACAAACTAGTTTTACACTTGGAGTAATGGAGTGTGTAGGGGTTTAAACCTTTTCTTCTCGGGCAGTGGTCGTACCACATTTGTTTGTCACTGACCTTTATCTACGGGGTTATCATATAGACCCATGTGTGTTCTTTATTTTACTGTCGAGGATATAGGTCCATTGGGATCAAACAGTAGGGACAAGTGTTGTTGTCACATTTACAACTTGTCGATTTTCATGAATGTAGTGCTTGATTGTAATTTCGTTAATGTTATTTACATGATAATGTTCCTCATTGTTCTGTGTAATATTTTCTATAATATTTTCTGACATTTTTTGACTGTTTTAATTACAGTATGTAGCTTATAAATGTTTTGTGTATGTATGTGAATGGAAATTGGAATCAGCTGGCTTTGAGTTAAATAGTGGACACACCCACTGACCTGGTAACGCTGAGGACGGCTGATTGCCGAAACGCGTCCGTTTCTCGCTGCCGAGCAGTTTTTATGAATTAAAAAGTGTTCAACTTAAAGTGAGTGCTGTCACAACCCTTTTTTTGACTTTGAATTTTTTTGGACTGGCACCCGATTCACCTGTTCATACCTTGAGTTGAGCACGCCAAGTTTGCTGATTAAACCTGTTCTTAACACAAACATTCAAGAAAATGTCTTTATTTTATATTGAGCAGAGGCCACAACAACCAGTACGAGTCTTTATAAACTTCACACACATTATCTCATCTTGATTTGGCAGTTTGGTGCAGTGCAATAGGATCATCTCTCCACAGAGTCTAGACACATACCTAGTGTGTGTGCTTGTGTGTGTATAGTGTAGAGTGTATTGAACCTGGGAGGACCGGAGCATCCAGGTCATCAGGGTGGTGATTGACCGTCTTGCTGAGTCTTGCTGACGAGGGTGCTGTTTTTTTTTACTATGTCAATACAAACAGACCTGTATCTCACTGAAGAGACGGACAGCACACACACACACACATACATACACACACACACACACACACACACGATCCAATTGCCATAACCATAAACCCTCACAGTGCAATCAGTCATCCAGTGTGCAGTGCGTTGCTGTGTACAGTATAAACCCGCGGTAGCAATAAGGCCGTTGGAGAGACACACGCTTTCTCTTCCCAGTACATACGTCTTTGTCATGACATTTAATATCCCTCCAGTTTCCTCTTCCGCCGGCACTTTGCTGCGTTTCACTCAGGCTTTGAGGTGATCAGTTCGGACGAATGTGTCCAGAAGCTCCTACATCCAATCAATATCTGGGGGATTTGTCAACACTCCCCTGAGAAGCTGCTTGACTCTGCATCCTCCACCCCTCCCCCAGCCTCTCCTCCTCCTCCTCTACCTGTAACCTGCAGACACTTCTTCAGAGCGACACCGGGAATGACCCTGCGTTGTTATCGATTTGGTGTTAATGTGATTTGGAACAAAGAGGGTAACATTGGTTTCAGCCGACACTTCTCGTGGTGGAGTGGCATCGTGAGAAGATTTAACATTTTCTGTGTGTTTTCCTGTGGATTCATCACGTGTGTTTTATACAATAGAAACAAAGAAAACATAGAGGAAAGTCCCGCACACGGTTTATTAGGAGTTACTTCATTGAAACACGTAACAAAAAAGACCCTATTAGTAGGCAACATGAATAGACAATGAAATAAATAGAGTCAGTCAATGTAACTGCCAATATAAAAAGCAAATAGGCTATAAAAGCAAGAGTAAGAACATTAACCCTTTAATTTACAGGCCATTAATTATGTGATAATGTCAAGAAATAGCCAAGAAATAACAATTAATTGCGTCATAATGTCTAGAAATAGCATAGAAATAACACAATATAAAACATTTAAAGCATGTGTAATATTTTGCCTTTATGGACATTACTATGAAATTGGCTGTTTCTTGACATTATCATGCAATTAATTGTTATTTCTTGGCTATTTCTTGACATTATAGCCTGTAAATTAAAGGGTTACCAATTATTTTTAAGATAAGACGCTGAGATGAACCCATGGAGAGCCAGGATGAGAGAAAACACACAGCACATAGAACAACATGAAGCGGTGAACATATCATAAATAAACATTAAGAGGGAGTTCATAGAAACAAAGAAAAAAAAGCACTGAATGATATATATATTTTTTGCTCTTTCTTTTTCCCTTTTTCTCTTTTTTCTCTGCTCGGACATTTCACGGCGTCACTTCCTCCTCACACACACTCATTTACATTCAGTATTTGTCCCATATAAGCACTCACCAGATCTCACATACACCAACACATTTTATCTCACCAATCATCGGCGCAACTTCTTCCCCACCAACACCTTCTCCGTATACTGTCGGCTGCTTTTCTGTGTCATTAACTCTTTTGTCTTGACGTGTGTCGGCTGCGACACATCCGTCAAATCTGTCTTATGTCGTTTTATTGTGTAAAATGTGTTAGATTTCTTAATGTTTATTGAACGCTCTCCACCTGTTTCCCTCCCCTCAGGTTGTTAAAATCGTGTTATTCTGCACCATTTGACACACTATCATAATGTTTAGGTTCTGTACAGCTTGTTCCAGCTTTTTATTGAAGCTTTATGATGTTTACATTGAAACTCAATACTCCATGTTTTTTGTTTTTTTTTATGGCTGCTCAAACTGAAATATACAAGATGTTTCCAGCACCAGTTTACACACATTTACCCAATAAACAACAACACAATACCCCTGAGCCATGGCCACTGTTTCCATGGAAAAGAAATCAATCAGAGCTGGAGCAAATTGGTGCAGTCGACTGAGACTTAAACTTGAAGTCGACTGACTTGAGTTACAGACTTTCGAAGAACTCAACATCATCATATTTAGCTTTTCTCTGACATTATTGACTCACATGAGCTAATTTCTAGATCATTTACTGGATATTTGGATGTTAACCTCAATGGTTTGTCTGTTTTTAAACCGTTTTTCACTCCTGCTCTCACTGAATATTCAACCAGGACAATTTGTCACTGATCGAAGTCATACATGTGTGAGTCACGCAACATTTTCTATGGGAAAAAAATGAATGTATTTTTTATTTATAGCTTCTTCAAACAAGTAAAAGAGGAAGCTGTTCCACTGGAAACATCATGCACATTCATAGTATTCATAGTGGTTAAAAAGCATAAAATCGCTCATAAAGGTGAAGATCCTAGAGTACACTGCAAAAACTCAAATATCTTACCAAGAATATTTGTCTTATTTTTAGTCAAAATTGTAATTTCTAGTCAAAACAAATCTCATTATACTTAAAATACGACTCATTACATGTAGCTTGTTTTTAGACACTTTTTACTTCTTTCAAGCATACAGTATTTTCACTTGAAATAAGTAGAAAAATCTGATAGTGGAGCAAGTTTTTCTTCCTTATTACAAGCACAAAAACCTTGCTTTCACTGGCAGATTTTTCTGCTCATTTCAAGTAAAAAATTTGCTTGAAACAAGTGAAAATTATCTAAAAACAAGTTAATTTTTAGTTGATGAGTGTTATTTTAAGTGGAAAGAGATTAGTTTTGACTAGAAATGAGACATTTGGAAAGATGTTGAGTTTTTGCAGTGTAGTTCTGTAATTTACACATATCTTATATACATTTATTTTGTCTTCACTTGTCTTCAGTCATCGCTGCACTGGGAGACAGTTCCCTCCTGCGTCTCTCGCTGTGGGGGGGGACACTGAGGTCAACATGAGTGTCACAGTAACAAGACACCCACTTGCACAATTTCATCTCCTCACTCAGGAAAAACCTTCTCAGCTCCTCTGCTGAGCCAAAGTCAGCTAGTGTGAGTAATTGAATGATGGTATATACAAACATTTATGCACAAATGCAATTAAGCATACAGGATGTCTGGGTATGTGTGTTTGCTTGTGTTTCAAGGGGGGGGAGTGATATGTGCATTCAAAAAAAAAGGCAGGAGGGGAGTGAATTTCAATAATGAGCGTATGAATATGTTGAGTTGTGTGAGGAAAAGCAATTGTCCCTTCCCTCACATCAGTTACAATCACACTGGAGGTCCTCCACCTTTATTCAATTATCATAACTATCTCCTATCATTTACATACACACACATATCTTGAATAATTCATCGTGCATAATATTGGCAGCACTGTTCATATGGAGATGGAAAGGAAGGAAAATGGGAATTCAAAGCTTCACCGGCCGATTCCACTTGTTAATTCTCTGTGCACATAATTGTGTGTGTGTGTGTATGCGTATGTGTGTGTGTGCTTCTGCAACAAAGAGCAGCAAGTCCTGCGTCACACGGAAATGCCTGAAGCGGTTGTGTTTTTTCCACCAAAAAAAATGTTGACTGATTAAAGTCGTTTGCGAGTAATGCAAACGGCAAAATGCGGCGATAATTGTTGTGTTTCCATTTAGCATAATGAGTATTTTTTTGCAGGTGTAGAAAAGATAGATTCATCTCAGCAGGATTGTGTTTTAGGTTTTTTCTTTAACCTCACCACCATGTTTTTTGTTTTGTTTTTACTTCTGCTGCTTCTTGTTTCTCCATCCCTCACTCACCTTGACATTATATGCAATTAGGAGGAGGAAAGAAAAGAGACTGCGGCTTCACTGCACTGTTGCATGTCAGTGGTCTCATGTGTTATATGCACCGTCGGGGCGGGTTTGTTGTCCACTAATTCAGATCACATCACTGTTCCTCAGGGCTGAGCACAGTTGGATACCAGCAGCATCACACAGTCCTGCAGCCTCCCCTGCTTTAATATGAGAAATATGCTGATGTTTGCCGCCCGTGTAGTGTTTTTCTCTTTCTTTTTTTCTTCTTTCAATTTGCATTTCAATAGCTGAGATGCCTCGTGTAGTTTCTGGAGAGATAATGCCTGTCAAGCACTTGGCAATAACACTGAACGAGGGTGTCTTCTTCTTCTTCTTCTTTTTCCTCTTCTGGTTTTTTTCTTTTTTTTTCAGTCTGGCTCTGAATAGAGACACTTAAATGTCAGAGCAGATTCAGCAGCTGGAGACACATCCTGGTCTGTCGCTGCTCAGTATGTATGAGCAGACATACAAGGCCTCAATTAGTCACTAATTCTCCACAGTGTAGATGAGCATTGATTTGAATATGACTCTGCGTGTGTGTGTTTTTTTTATGAGCTTCACTGTCGCCTCTCATCTTCATTGTTCCTCGAACACCTGCATCAAGGTGACAAATAAGATCATTCACCACATAGTCTCTTAGAAATTCTCTTTATACTCTAATTATTTGTTTTGCTCGCAGGGAAAGGAGAAGCTGCCAGGTTGATGTTCGGGAACAATGTTTGTCACAGTTTGTGTCCTGAATTAATAAACAAAACAAAACATAAATGCTATGAAACTTAAAGCAGAAGTAAGCGGAATATTTGTGTTAATATAAGTCTTAAATAGTTATATCTTCCGACAGCAATCACTTATATAGAGTGTTTGGTCCGAAACACGGGTCTGTCAGTCACTCTGCTCTGCTCTGAGCTGAGGAGAAAACTTTCCTTGTATCCTACAACCTTTATCCAATGAGGAGAGAGAACGGCATAAAGGGGCGGTCCTCTCTGTGTGTGCAGCCAAGGGATGCGCGTGAATGTGGTGACGTAGGGACGAGGGCGGGGACTGCTAACTCCATCGGCTGACAAAACGACCGGATCGCTTCTGATTTAAAGCAAGTGAGCAGCAAAATGCACTTTCTCATGCTTTTTTCCAGGCTGTTTCTTTCCCTTTGTTAACAACGTGTCTTAAAAAAAAAAAGCACAAATTGAGTTTTAGTTGTGGGAAAACAATTGAAACATGTTGTTAGATAATGTTTAGCCAGTCTGAAAAAAACTTAGATTCATTCATTACTGTAAAAAGAGCAGTTTGACATTTTAAGAGATGTTTATTCACATTTTTGCTGAAACCAGGATAAGAAGATCGATACGTGTCACATGTCTGTTCAGTGAACTCAAAGCTACAGGCTCATATAGACAGTTAGTTTAGCCTTGACACACACACAGAGAAACAACTGGCTCTGTCTGAAAGTCAGAGTCAATGTGCTTGAAAACGACATCATGCAGTGTTACATGGGTTGTCTGCTGTCGACAGAGCATGAGATGAGAAACTGCTGCTGCTTTGTTTTTACTGAAACATGTATCTACAGCAGCATGTGGATGAAGTCACTGAGCTGGAAGAGTGTGCAGTCTGTGTTTTTCTTTTCTTTTTTTAAGTAGCCTATATTCTTGGGCTTTTTTATGCCTTTATTTTGATATGACAGCTGGAGAGAGACAGGAAATGGGGAGAGAGAGAGGGAAAGACATGCAGCAGCAAAGGGCCCTCCACTGAGTGAGCTATAGGACACCCCATGACTTTGTGTCTTTACAGGTTTCTAATTATCATTAGCTTAAGTTGTGCAAATTTAAAAATCCTTCATTCTGTCTAGTTGGCTACGTGTTGCTGCTCCTACTCGTGCACATTCTTATCAATAATCAGCTTGATTAGCTTTTTGCATCTCCAGAGTTTGCTGTTTTGCACTTGTCTAATGCCTGATCTGAGATCTGTGTGTGTAGGGGAGACCGGTGATGGTTGTAACACGGGTCAGTTGTAACACTTCCAATTTCTCAGATCAGGAACAAGTTATGAATCATCTGATTCACTCTGTATATGCTCAGTTTAGTCTTATTTCCATATGTGAGGAAGTAGCACTCTGTGGCAGACACAGACAATTTTAGAAGGAAAAAACAAATTTTGAGGCATGAAAGTGTTTTTTAATTTGTTTTGATTATTCATTTATTTGTGTGATTTGCCTGCTTGTGATGTGCCTGCTTTGTACTTAAACTCATCAAACTAGAGACCCCGAGGAGTTTGCTTTTGGTTATAAGAGTCTCATATTAATGTAGATAAATGTTACCCACACTTGTTAATGGGTCCATTTTCGATTAATATATCGTTTTGTCTTTATAGTTATTTTGATATTATTATTTAGTGGTCGACTCGCCCAGCATTTCCTGGTTTCGGTTTCCCGGACGCTGCCCGGCGGGTCATGATGGGAATAACGCCGCCGGATCGCTAGTTGGCAGCGTTTATGGTCGGGACTACGACGGTATCTGTATGTCTTCGAACCTCCTTCTTTCATTCTTGATTAATGAAAACATTCTTGGCAAATGTTTTCGCTTTTGTCCGTCTTGTGCCGGTCCAAGAATTTCACCGTGTGCGCAGAGGCTCGTGGGAAATGTAGTGTGAAAACACTTCCCTTTCCGAAACTCCTCATAGTCCCTTTAAATCACATTTATTTTGTGTCTATGTAAATATCTTTCATGCAGGTTGTCGGTGCTAATGTTTTAGTTTTTAGCTGTAAGGTTCATGGCTACAAGGGTCTGGGTTAGTTGTAAGAACAATGAAGGATGTTACAACTTACTACTACAACCCAAATTTTAATTGCATTTATGTTTTCTTTGAATTTCAGTATGTGTAGGTCTTGAAAGAGAATGACGAAGGGGTCAGGGTTTAGGTTAGGATCAGACTATGGCTGACAGTAACTAACATACTTGAGACACACACCCTATTGTGTTTATGTTAAAGTCATTTAAGAGTTAAAGCAGAAGTAAGCGATATTTTGTGTTAATATAAGTCTTAAATAGTTATATCTTCCCACAGCAATCACTTACATAGAGTGTTTGGACCGAAACACGGGTCTGTCAGTCACTCTGCTCTGCTCTGAGCCGAGGAGAAAACTTTTCTCGTATCCTACAATTTTTATCCAATGAGGAGAGAGAACGGCATGAAGGGCTGTGTGACGTAGGGACGAAGACCAATAGATCCATGACGAGGGCGGGGGCTGCTAACTTCATCGGCTGACAAGACGTTATGGTGCGTTCAGGGCAGCCCGTAACTCGTGTTTTTCCGACCTGTGAAGTCGTACCAGTTCGATCTGGTACGAGTTCACGGGTCGGAAGTTACGAGTGGCTGTTATAGTGACTTTCACAGGTAAAACAGGTCGGAAAAACACGAGTGGGTTGCCTGGAACGCTACAAAGTCGTAAGTCGTGACTTGAAGCTGTAATTTGCGGTTTCAAAAGCCTGCCTGGAACGCAGCATTAGCCAAAACGACCGGATCGCTTACTTCTGCTTTATGTAAACAAAAAGCTTTCAATATAATCCTTATTTAATAATGTTACTTCTCACATTTCTTCATCATATTGATAAAAACATATTCATTTTTCAAAACTTTTCTTTTCCAGCTTAGTGTTTGAGTGCATAAATCACTTGTTGGGAGACAGGGTTGTTGTTTGAGGTCTGAGGATGTTGCGTATCTCACTGTCTCAGGGTCACGGCTAATTGAAAACGATAAGTGCCTGAGTGAACCAGAGATGAGAGGAAAGCACTGCACACGCACACAGCATTGATGGAGCATAAGGAGGCGAGACGAGTTTATTTCTAAAGCGCCATTACGACCACACGGTAAATTCAAAGTGCTTATCTGAGGCATTTATTTTAAATACACAGATGTACATTAAAGGATTAGTCACTGAGATGAGGTTAAAATTGCATTTAAAAGACAGTGAAAACAAGGCAATTCAAAGTGCTTCTCTGAGTCGTGGGTTAATTAAAAGCATTAAAAATAAGACAATAAGAAGACATTAAAATTGCATTTACTCGACAGTCAGGTTATTATTGTGTGTTGAAGGTTTCCTGAAGGTCAACACACGGCTGAGCAACAGATCTGTTCTCCCTCTTTCCCTCTTTCCCTCCATCTCTCCCCTCCCCCCCTTCTCAGGAGTAATGTCATTCAGTCTCATGCGTCTCTCCTGACGGACTCTCCATGCCGCTTCCATCGAATGACCAGCATGCTGCATATGAACAGGACACCGCTCAGATCAATTCACCTCCTGCCCTTCATCTGAACCACTCAGACTCCAATCAAAGAAGAGGCGGGGCCTCATCATCAAGCGCCGAACAGAAATCCTGCAGGTTATTTTTTTTATTTTTCTATGATGAGCTTGTCCCCTGAAGTGCCATTTATCAAATATAATATACAATAAAATAAAAAAAAAGCTCAGGAGAATTTAATTTGACTTTTTTTTTTTTTGAATATGAAACACAAATATTGCAGTTCTCTTTTAATGAGGTGTCAGGGATATTCTTCAATGTATGCTGCTTTAATGGCGCGCCTGGGACCAATTACACTGTCAGTATCACGGCCCATCATTCACTCATCATCCCTCAGCCACATCAAATTCGTTCTGTCTCTCAGAGGATCTCGATAAAAACGGCTATCGATGTCAATTTACAGTCTCATTCTTTTTAAAACAAGATTTTCTGAGCTATGAAAATGATAAAACTTTTATTTAGGCCTATTAAATAATCCTTGCTCTCTCTGTGTGTGAGTGTGTGTCTATCTATGGTGTAAAAATCTTTATTCCTGATGGTTTCTTCAAGGCCAGCAAAGGTCACACCATCAGTCTCTAAGGTAATAAAGGAGGATCTTACAAACTGTGGCCTCTGACAATTGGAAAACCATCATGATCAATTGATCAGTACAGTCTGTGGAATATAACCTTGTTGTATAATCGATCGGCCCAGACCAGAGGAATTGACCAAACTAATTTCGGCTAACGCTCGGCTGCTGCTGAGTTGCAAAAGCTACTTAAAATCAATTAGAAAAATTAAAAGCCAACTAAACAAAGGTGAGGGAGCCACGCAGATTAATTATGTTCTCAATTTCCATAACCATCTGTAACGGCAGGTCGGTCGGGATCCTCGTTAAGTAAATCACAACACTTGGCCGCCTGACACGTGCACCTGTGATGACGGGCTGATTTATCCACCTACACAGCCGGGAGGAACCGTCCTGTAATGAAGCAGGAACCATCTGAGGTGATGGATGGACAGATGGGCCGGAAAACTGGGGCAGGAGAGAAAATGTGGAAAAGATGGGAAATAGAAATGAAAAGGGAAAGGGAAAACGGAGTGTAAGTGGGAGATAGATGGATATAAAGCGGCTCAGCAGTAAAGTGAGCATGCATGTTTGTGTGTGCGTGTGTGTGTGTGCATGTTTCCCACTGTTGGGTAAACAATATTCCTCATTTCTCCATTTTAATGAAGAGAGATTGTGTGTTTGTTGATTTGGCCGGTCGGCGGGGAAGAGACCTCCCTCAGAGCAAGGTGAGGTCGAGGTGGGAAGAGCTGGTGAGCACCGACGCTTAATTTATGTAAAGGTGAAGCAAGGTGACTCCATCCAGAGTGTACAGCACATTTCATTACAGGCAACTTAATGTGATTTATATTAAAATTCATACTGAAACGTGTATATATGTCCACGCACACACATGCACACACAGTAAACAAGACAGCAGCTGTGAGCTGTACAGGCCTGAGAAGACAGATCAGTAGCAAAACACAGTATGTGGGAGTTGTAGTCGAGTGTCAATATCACAAAAGATGATTCTCATTTTGTGTGTTGACACTGGCACAAGTACAAGAAAAAGAAAAAAACAGTCTCATTTCACCTCAGATCACGTTATGTGATGATCACATGAGCACGAGTCTTCTTTATCTCTCTGCTGCTGCTGTGTGGTGCTCAACAATTATATCTTTAATAATAACTGAGCTTTATTTGAATAATATAGCAGAGGAATTAATATAGAAGAAGTACTGATGTTAGTGATGTGAAAAAATGTGAATAAAAACATTATCTTTGTCAGAAATCATAAGTTTTAAGTCAGAACTGAGGCAACAAAGTCTGTTCAACATGCTCTGTCTGTCCTGGTTGTTCATACATTATAATATCACAACAGTTCCCTGTTGAAAATACATTATAAATCATTTTTTACAGTGCAGACTACACCACACTACACTGTAAAACCAGAAAACAGGAACCTCAATGTTAATTCTTCTTCTCAAGCTCTCACATTATTGCCCTTATCTTGTTTTCTTGTGACTATGTTTGTGTCAGTATGTAAATAATAATGCAATAATAACGTTAGAAAATCTTCCCATTTACTTTATATAAAAGTTTGTCATAAATATTGATCAGTCTGTTAAGTTGTTTGACAGAGGATAATAAGATAAATGCTTAATTTTTGTCACATCAATATTGTCAGATATTTATTGACCACTTTAAATAATGCATCAGGTCATTAGGGCCCTGGTGTCGGACTGAGACCAGATGTTTTTTGATCTTGTTTCCATATTTGACTGTGAGAGAAGAGGATTGTTGACTTTGTATTGAACTGTGAGTCTGAAAAGTGATGTGTTTTTTTTATTACAGCAGCAACAGATAGAGCTTCCTGTTGTTTGTTTGAGTAATCAACACAAGAGAGCATCACATTTAAAAAAAAAAAAAAAAAAGAAATAAACCTGACTACGAGCTCAGAATCAGTTAGAGATAAACCACGAAGACAGTTTTAATTTGTTTGTACGAGCCAATCAAATTCAGCCAAACAGAAATAATTAAAATCAACTCCGTGGTGCGACTGTGATGATGGCACAACACGAGCAAGACGAGTGTGTCTGTAAACAAAAGCACTGTAAACAATGCATAATTGATGGACCGACTGAAACATTGATGCTTCATTTGCTTTTGTTTTTCTTTCTACAAACAGCCTCCTCGCTGTCGTCGTCAGGCGGCGGTTTGAGAACGAAGACAAACTGGGGGCCTCTGCCAGTGAACATCGTGGGGGAAGAAGCGACGTCTATGAAGGAGATTAGAGGAGAAATAAAAGGAGGAGAGAATAGAGGTCAGGCAGGTGAGAGCGAGTGAGGATTAAAGGCTGTGGTTGGTTTGAGGCCGCTGCTGTCCAAGCTGCAGTCGGGTCAGACCTGTTGGCTGCAAGGCTGCTGGACACTCAATCAGTCTTTATTGTGCATGACCAATCCACGGGGCACGGGGACAAAATGAAAAGCTTTGAAAGTAATCTCCAAGATAATGGACTCCTGCTCCATCCAGAGGTGGATCAATGCCGAGCTGGACCGGGGCAGCTGCTGCAGAGGAGACAGAGAGAGACATTTTCCTTCTTCATCTTGCCAGAGATGGAGCCACTTGCGCCTTAACCTCATCCATTATTGAGACGACCACGGGGCAAAGCAGAGTCCATGTCTGTGTATGATTTTTCTGCCTGTCTGTACTTCATCCCCTCTCTCTCTCTCTCTCTCACTCTCTTTCATGCAGCTTTCTCTACTAAGATGGATGGAAAGAGCGTAAAAGAGGGTCACACGCTCTCCCCGAGGAGAGTTCATTATCTAACACGCTTAGGGAGGAGGAAGAGACACGGAGACGTTTTCTCTAGGGGATCCCATGCATCCACTGTGGGGATTTTTTCTCCGAGCTCTATAAAAGAGGAGCAGGAGGGATGCTGGTCTTTCCAAAAAAAAAAAAAAAAAAAAAAAACCACAGGTCAAGAGTGTCAGACACAAAAGACAACAGAGCATTCATAGCAGGCAGACACCTCCACAATGCCAGAGAGGAAAGAGAAGTGTACTTTATTGTAGCAGCAACTGTTCCAATGTTATGGAAATGCACGTTTAAAAAGGTGAATTGTAGGCTTTGTGTCTCCAGTGGTGGAGCTTTGTCGTCCTCGCTGACACACACTTAAACTAAGCGGGAGCAAAGTTGATCTCGCTCTCTGTGTGTGTGTGTGTGTGTGAACGATGAGTGTTACAGCATGCACGCCTGCTAAGAGAAACTGTGAGTTAGTGAGTGAGTGAATGTGCCCCGGACTCTCTGTTTGTCCTATGCTGTCGATTGTCAAGACTGGAAGCTGCTCTTTCAAACCGGCAACAAAAGGCTCTTTCCTCCCCCCCCCCTCCCCCCAAATGTTCACTCTGTGCAGATACACGGCTTTTCCTCTTGAATGAAGCAAAGCCAGCAGCGCAAAGACAAAATGTGAATAAACGGGGGAACACAAAAACAGGATTTATCAACTCATGTAAGCAGAACTATCTCAAGAGGTGTTAAGAAAGAGTGAGATCCACACAGAGAGGTGTTGAGGGGGCGGAGGGAAGAAGAGGGAGGGGGGGGGGGGGGGAGTTGGTGGGAAGAAAGAGCACCACTGTAAAGTAGCAGAGAGGAGAAACGTTTCCCATCAGCCAGTCAGTGTCGTTATTTTGTTCCCACCTGGATGGTTATTATGTGGCGGAGAGGAGTTCTGGCTGCGTCCCTTGTGGTCGCTGCTACACTGTGACCCGGTCCAGATGGCCTCCTGTGTGTGTGTGTGTGTGTGTGTGTGTGTGTGTGTGTTGCTGCACACTGCTGGGACTGTGACAGACGCACAAACACAAATGCAACATAACGGCGCTGATGCATTCACAGACAAATAAACAGAAAAAACTCTGAGTTAATGAGCCGGGAATTAACGGTTAGAAGGAGAAATGAAATGTGAAATCTCTCAAACACACACACACACACACACACACACACACACACACACACACACACCTCTGGGAGATCTGGACCAACTTGTTAAACAGAGTCCTGCGCCTTCATAAAGAAAACACACAAAAATACAGTTAATATGTTTTTGAGAAAATGATTTTCATCTCTCCAGAGTCTTGTCGGATTGATTCAGAGAGGCAGTAACTTCACATTGAGCTTTTTATTTTTGCCCCTGAAAAGGAAAAGAATATCCATGGAGATGTCACTGCACACTGTTCACTCTCTGGCATGTTTATCAAAATTATATTGCTCAGATATAAAAACAAATTAACCTCACAACCACACAAGATACAGTATGTGCAGGTCACAACTTGTCCACCAGAGCGTTTTGGAGTTGTTGGATTGTGTGTTTGATGAGTTTGATGAGGGAAACCAAGAAATCTCATTAGCCTCCGTAGCGTAGCTCTGAGCAGCTCGCGGCTCTGCTCCGCCGTTCTAAAAATAGCTTGCACCGACAATTAAAGGTAACAACTGCTATGACTATAGGGATTATGGCAATGGAACAATTTGCCAAAATGTTGAAAATAGATTATGTTTATTTTGTGGATGCTGTTGTAATAAACATGCACACATATTTGATTAGAAATATCCTTCACAGATATAGCTGCAACACTAATAATGTATGAAAAGTTATGAAATAGACATTTTAAATACCGTATACTGCATGTACTATAAACTTATATCTTCACTTATATCTGGATATTGGGACATAATCATGTCATATATTTCTTTTCTGTTTATGCAACGAGCTGGAGTTTGGATATAAACAGGTGAGTCCAGACGTCAGTGACATTGACACTTACAAGCTGAGGGTGGTGAATATGAGTTTCTTTAGCTCGGTGGTTAATGTCACACTTTACATGTTATTATGTGTCGACAGTTTGAGAGCGGCTGCTCCAGCCTGTCTGCGCTCATTCACTGTGATATTAATGTGGAAAACAGGCTGAATACAGACAGACAGTGTGATGAGCTCACTTTGTCTTTGTAGAGTCCAACTTCAAGTCTTCAGTCATAATTCATCTCCAGTATCTGCTGTTCCCACTTCACTTACAATAACAAGCAGAAATGTCAAGTTGTAGATCAAAACACTTCACGTAGGAGGAATAAAAGAGAGAGACAGAGAGAGCGTAACAGATGGGTTGATGTTTAAATCAGACACACAGTATAAAACAAATAAAATACAATACAATAATAAAAAATGATAAAACAATAAAACTGTGAAAAAAGGAGAAAGAAGAAGGTGCAGAATCTTGAATAATGATCTTCCTCACATCATACAAACAGACTCTAATTACTGTAGAAGAAACAGTGAAAGAGTTTAATAAACAAGAAACAAATGTGAACTAGTTTCTTTTTTAAGTGTAGTGAACTTTGAGCCAGTTCTTTGTGAAGTGTAAATTTCCACAACTGTGAATTTTTCTATAAAGTTTTAACCAAAAGGAGGACGATGAGCTCAGAGGAGACGGAGTCAGGTGGATTTGTTTGGTTTCATCATCATACCGTCACATAATTTGGAGATTGTTCGTCTCCCTCTCTCTCTCTCCCACATCTAATGAAACAACAAATCAATCTTGCTGAAGGGAGAAAAAAAATGACGAAATGCTGAGTTCAGATAGCGATCGCCAGCGAACTGGAACAACAGTGACAAAATGAAGAGATAAATCTTGCCTTTGTGTTATTGCTGTGGTGAAAGATCTAAAAAATAATAATAAAAGAAATCTAGGTGTGTGTGTAAATACAGTAAAATTAAATGTATTAAAGTGTTGTTTTTGACACGTGGATGACAAACTGAAAACAAAACCTGAACACCAGAGCAGAGAAACATGATGGAAACAGATGTTTTAAGGGCACGAGAGTTTGATGAATGAAGGTTTTCAGAGATTTGTGGAGCTGCTGAAGCTGCTCGGGCCATCGTGGAAAAAAAACAAACTTGACATCGTCCTCAAATTTGATGTCCATCTTTATAAAGACACTGACAGATAGACTCGTTCATCCACTGCAGATCTATCCCCGCTGTTTGTCTGAAGTGATGCCACCCACATCGCGTCAGGCCTGAGATGATCAAACTGACAGAGGGAAGCGGCGTCGTTATGCAGCCTCTGACCGGCTGACCGTGAACCGCCGTGTACCACCTGCTCCCCTCCTCTCCTCCACAGCTCCTGCGTCCGTCCAAGCAGCCCCTGAACACCTCGGCACCTCCTGCAGACAGCGAGTCCCCACTCATCTATTATCACTGACAGACAGGCACCACACTTCACTACACAGCCAGTAACAAGCTCCCAACAACATATGGTATCTCCTCAGACCCCTCAGACCCCTCTGTGCTCTGCAGTCACCTCCACCAGCCGAGCCCCACCGCAGATAGACTCACTATTCCACCAACAGGTATGTAAGAATGTACAATATGTGTGTATTTTCCATTTAAAGAAACACTATGTAACTATTTCACTAGAATCATTTTGACATTTAGTACGTATAACTATGGCCCCTGTCGTTGACATGATATGTAATATTGGTTCCCTCTCTGTCATACAGTATGTCACACAGCAACATCAACACCTCGGTCCGAGCTATAAGAAAGCAGCTCACCATTCCCATTATGTTCATCATGGCAGAGGAAGACGAGAAAGGAGGAGGAGAATCTGAGGAGGGGACCAGACAAGGGTAAATCCTGACTTTTATTCGTTTTTCTCAGAGAAAAGACAGGATGCAAGACCAACGCCACCCTGTTGCTGGACTGGCGAGTTCTGTCTTTGCCGGTTGTGTAAGTCGACAAATGTACGTGTCAGTTTGTTAATTCTATATATGACAGTACTGTAAAAGGGAATTACTCTCCGCAAACCACAAAAAAAATCAGCAGTAGGGTTTGTAGCAAGTGGTTTTCAACTATGACAAATTCTTTCCTTGGAGAGGAGTTCCACAGGGTTTTATCTTTGGACCACTTATTTTCAGTTCATGTATGAAGATAAAAAAACTTCCTGCAGTGGATAGTTCAACATTTTGGCAAATTGGCCCATTGTCATAATCGCAGTAGGTTCGTTACCTTTAATTTACGGTGCAAGCTATTTTTAGAAAGGCGGAGCAGAGCTGCTCAGAGCTACGCTACAGAGGCTCATGGGATTTCTTGGTTTCCCTCATCAAACTCATCAAATACACAATCCAACAACTCCAAAACGCTCTGGTGGACAAGTTGTGACCTGCACATTCACAACGCTATGAGATAATAAGAGAAGGTTACGAGACAGAGTTGTTTTTGAGGCAAATTCAGAGACCGGCGGGAACATGCATCAGTGGTTTTGCATGAATTTGCCTCGAAAACAACAAATAACACAAACAAGCTTGCACCGACAAATAAAGGTAACAAACCTACTGCTATGACTATTGAGATTATGGCAATGGGCCAATTTGCCAAAATGTTGGACTATCCCTTTAAAATATATTTAACATGGATTCTGATCTTTAGCTTCAATCTGACAAAACCTTATCTCATTTCATGTGTTCCCTGTCTTCCAAAAACTATGTTTCCACACATCTAAACCCAAATAGAAAATGTTGTAGGAAACATAATTTCCGGCTTGATCAAACTCAGAGGAAACAGATTTTTTTGAATGAAGGCCAAAAGACAGCAGATACTGAGCGACCAAACACAGGCCTAACTATAAACATCCTCTATAATAGTATGTTAGATATTTATTTATGTTTATGTTACAATATCAACACAACTTTGACTTCAACCTTCACAGAATTAACACCTCAATCTGCTGCTTTATTTGATTTTCAGGAGTTTTATAGTGAGATTTAGTTCAATGTTTATCATCCAGTCTCGAACGTTATTATTGTGATTCACTCTCACTGACATTGTTTATCATTTATTTTTTAGTACCTGATTCCAACAAGGAAGATCACTCCCTGTTGATCACTAGTATCAACGTCTTCATTTCATTTCAGTTTATGTATCTTCGGTTATTTTAAATGCGTCTCTAGAGATAAACATAGAAACTAAGCTCAGACTATAAATGAGATTATACTGTTTCCTTCATGACAGCAGCATTTAACAAAAGGAAATAAAAACAGGACAAATAATGAAATACACAATTCACAAAAATACTTTAAAAAGAAGAAGAAGACAAAAGGAGAAAATATGAAACAAAAAGATAAAAAGGACAAGACGAGCTACTGCTGCCACAGGCTGCCACTAGCGCGGCGCCAAAGAGCAAAAGAGAGTGAAGTGTTGAATGAAATGTTTCATTATATGCCATACGATAATGCTCTACACCTTTATCTTTCAAATTGCAGAAAATGAAAATATAGATGTCCTATCAATATTTTCATACAACTGCTTTACAATTCCTCCATGTGACATAAACGTTGATAGACAGCAGCTTGTCACCACTGGTGTAGAAAAAGCTTTTTACTGTACATACATGTCTGCATGTGGTCTTAACACACATTGAGCTGCTCCTTCTGCTCGTTCTCGCCTCCGTGCTGTAAATATCACAGCGTATAGCCGCTGAACCACAGACCGTCATGCTTAAAGACAATGAGGAAAAACAAATCTGCCATATCAGCTTTAATTGGGTAATTATGAAAAGCAAGATGGGACATTTAGTGTCCCTGCTGGGAGGAGAATTGCCCATTACCTGGTGATTTTCCCAAGCATGACTATTACTTATAGCATGTACAGGCACGATGCTACAGTGACCAGTTAATTACACCCATTACTCAGGACTGGGTGGCAAGTTCTCACTGGGAGAAACACACAACGACACACGAAGAGCATACGATCATGTTTGCTCCCACATGTGTTTAGGTGACGGTTCCTGTCATTTCTTATTATCAGACCTGAGCAAAGCTGCTTCAGAAAAGAGTGAGTGACTCCATTAGCTGACAGAGTAAAAAAACCAACATTGCACTGCATGTTTAAAGAAACAAAGACATTCCTTCCTTCCTATGAAAACATTTCCGCTCACAGCTTATGCCAGTTTTGACCTTTAAAGTTGTCCACGCTAACCTTTAGAAGCCATCATGATTTAATGTGAGCTCGGTCTCCGAACAGAGCAGCTGGCTGCCTTGAACGCACTCACTCACTGCAACCTTTTGTTTGCACCGAAGCCTCATAGTTGAGCTCTGCTGGGAGTGAAATGATTTTTTTTTTTTTTTTTTGCTTGACTGATGGATCTCATATGAACTCTCATTAGTCATGTAGGTGTTGTTGTGATGGTGTGAGTGAAGATCCACTGACAAACAGTGACACCTACTGGCAAAATCAAAAAGCTGGATGTTGTTACTGTGAATTATTTGATTTAATTCAGACTCATAATTTTACCCTGTTGCAAGAAAAAAAAACATTTATTTATGATTTAGGTTTAGGCTACATAGTGTTTTGTTTGTTTTTATTCTGTCTTTTGCTTCTTTTTTTAATGTTTTGTCTTTATGTAAAGCACATTGAGTTGCCTTGGTATGAAATGCGCTATATAAATAAAGATGCCTTGTCTTGCCTTGCCTTGCCTTACATAAAAATATTAGTTGACAATCTGCTCAACAGATATGATATACCATGTTTTATATATTACAACATGCAATAGGTTGTGTTTTTAAGGGAGGCCAGGACAGATGTCTTATTTCTGGTGGTAATTTCCCTTCTTACTGCTGTGCTCCCTGTCTTCATGCTGTAAAGATAAGGTGTACAGTTATATAAATATCTATTTTTCTTTTATAAAGAAGCTTTTTATGGAGCTAATTTATTCCCTCATTCTGGGAGAGATGTACTGCCGGTGAGGGCAGAGTTGTGTTTTGTTTAGACCAGGACAGTTTTAACATAAGAAACGAGGTCATACATGTTTATAAAAGCATGCACCCAACATCCAACCACTCAATAAACTCATTATCCTTTATAAATTAATGACATTTAAGTTTATCCACTCGCAGCAATCAGCATAGTAGTTTGATGATCCTTCGCTGCTTCGAGAGCTCCATTTCCTCTGCTCCTAAACCAGAAACCTTCATCAGCCCCTCTTCTCTGCACTGTCCCATTTTCCATGTTGTAAATTGTTTTCTTGTCTTGTACATAACATCTATTGCACATCTGCCCGTCCTAGGTGAGGGATCCCTCTCATTTTTCTTCACTGATAAGAGTTGTTTTCTTTTCTTGGAGTTTTTTTTCCAAAAAATTGGCTATACAAGTAAACTTTCCTTGCCTTTGGTTGAGATCAAGCTGCTAATGTGTCAATGACATTTATTTATTTATTTATTTATTTATTTATTCGTTTGTACAGCAACAAATCTAAAGAAGTCGACTCATGTTCCTTTTAGCCACAGTTCAGGACCCGAGTGGTTGCGTCACAATAAATAAGGTCCCAGAAATGTGGTTCTCTGATTGTGACCCTTAAAGGTCCTGAATGTTTGTAGAAACCTGCTGCTGCTGCTCAGACCAAAACCAAAACCAAACCACCACCAGAGAGCAGCGACATGTGTGACCTGCAGGGAAAATGCGACGATAAATGGAATTACAGATGCGAACAGTCAGTCAAAATGATATTTGTGTGTGCGTGTGTGTGGTCCAGGTCTTTCTCTTACTCAGGTTGTTAGGTTGGGACCTGAACTGGTTTACACTGTCGCACCAAGAGCAAAGTCCCTGTGACATAAACCATTCAATTTTAAGGTGAGACATGTTTTGAGGTTGGGAGAAGGTTATGTTTGGGAAAAAGAAGTCGTTCTGGTCTGAGCAGGTTTCCTGGAAATTAATGTAAGTCAATTTCCTTTGAAGTCACGGAGAGATGGCTCAGTGTGTATGTGTGTGTGTGTGTGTGTCCGAGCATTCAGAGTTGATGGCTTTCCCAGCCTCAAGGTTTCCTGCTTGCAGCGTATAAATGGCTGCAGAGGAAAGTTTTCAGCGTTTGGCTCGACATGGAAAGGTCACAGACTTTTGAATGAATCATGGACTGTTCAAAAAAAAATTATAAGCAAAAGACACATGAATTAATTAATTGATTTCTACTACAATTCATATAACACATGAGGAACCGTTCAATCCTCATCACACACTGACAATTATCTAAACATTTAAAAATCTAAATATTGATCTTTGGGATAGACATTTATAATCAAACAGGCTGAAGCTCTTAGTTTTTTTGGTTTATGTAATGAAATAATTACCAAAAATTGTTATTGAGAGGATAATTAATGGGAAAGTAAATGGACAAGTGAAAGATCAACATGACTGAAGGATGACTCCATGTTTTTTTGGCTCTGGACTTTGTCTTTTGTCTCAGTGGGTCAGACGTGGACAGTTGTTTGGTTGTTGGACGACGTCCTCTCAACTGTTTCGTACATGTCAAAATAAAACACGGTTAACTGATGGTGTTTGGTGTTTCTCCGACAGCAGTGAGAAAAAAAACACACACACTTCCATGCACTTTGGTCTGCATGAAGAACATCTGCCAATCTCAGTTTTTCTCATAATATGAAGCCTTTCTCTTTCTCTCTCTGCGCAAAAAAGAAAATGCAGACAGGGCAAATATAAAATGATAAAACTGGGTTAGATCAGCTTTTGTCTGAATTTAAAAACCACACATTGTCTCCATCCAGTAGCCAAGAGACTGTTGCTCAGATTGCAAACAGATGTTGCTCCAGAAGGGACGGACATAACAATGGTCTTTATCTCTGTGGCCTGATGTTTTTTTTCACATTGGGGGGTTCGAGTTTTGTTACAGTATGAAACATTTAGATAACCTTCCACGTGTGCTCGTGTATATCAACATGGCAATATTATTATCCCCCTACAGTTTATTTATTTTTCCATCCAAAAGACCCTGATTCAAAGCAGGCTGTAAAAGAGTAATTACAAGCAGAAAATCTTGTGACATAATCAGAGTGAAATATGTCCTGACGTCCACAGATGAAAGCAAAGCACCAGCTGTGATCATTACCAGCTCTATAAGATCTCAAGCGACTTCTGGAAACTCAAAGCACAACACTGAGCTCTTGTTTGTGCTGCGAGAGTGAATAATAATGAGCGTCCAACAGGGGAATATCAGTCCGCCTGCT